>NW_006204133.1:4938492-4940613 GCF_000334495.1 Tupaia belangeri chinensis
CCAAAAAAAAAAAAAAAACAGTTGGGAGGGGCTGGCCAGTGGCAATGTGGTCAAGTTGGCTGGATCCCACATGGTTGACAACACAGTTCAAATCCCATACGCGGCAGCTTTGAAAAACACACTAGGCATGTATGTGTGTGTGCCCCAAATCCCAAGAGAATGGAGAAGGGACTGCAGCATAGCCAGTCCTCCTGGGGAGTGATTTCTCATTCTCCCTCTCTCTCTCTCTCTGTCTCTCTCTCTCTCTCTCTCGTGAGTACATACATCCTATGGCAATAAGTAAATAAATAAATAAAATTTAGAAATCTCCAGGCAGCTGTGTGCTTGAACCCCAGCTTAATGATCTCAGCCCCCTTCTTACAGTGACAGTCCCCATCCCACTCCCCCATGCTCCCTTACTCCCATCCTCCAAATGACCAGATGATTCCGGAGTTTGGCATCACATTAGCAGACAGGGATTCTGCTTGCAGGACGCACTAGAGTAGGTCCTTCCACAGGCCCCTGACCCCAGCTGAGCCTAGCAGTATCCTTGCAAAGTCAGGCCACCATAGTGGGCAAAAACAGGCATTTTACCCACGGATCTTATCAGTACACAGGCAAGACAGAAACCCCTTGCTATGGGTGCTTGCTTGAGAGGAGAGCTCCTTGGCATGGGTCGCGCCCCATATGCAGTTCCATAGGCACACAAGGAGAGGGAGAAGTGATCAAATGTCCAGGAAGGGTCAGGACAGCAGCCCAGGGAAGAGTGTTCTGGTGGTATCTGGGTCCCTCGTCCAAGTTTTCTCTAAAGCCTAGCTAGCCTTAGATCCTGCAAGATACCTAATCTTAAAATTAGTTTCCTTTTCCCCTCAGGCGAGAAGTGGAGTCTGTCTCTTGCAACCGAAAGATTCCTAATAGCATTCTGGAAAGCACGTGACCTGCCACTTTCACCTGCGACCTCACTGAGAGGTATAATCTCTGCGACTGTACTGCATCTTCCCACACGGGCATCTTATTATAGGTGGGCTCGCTTTAAGGAAGCTTGATGTGTTGAAATACAAATATTCTAATCTGAAAAACAAACGGATAAGTATTCATATGCCCTAGAGAATTGTTTGTTCTACAAAAAAGAACTTACCAGAAGGGGTTCTTTCAATTACAGTTTGCCTAATGCATTAAAAATATTCTTTTGAAGTCAGGTCTCCATCAAAGAGAAGACTGAAATAAACTACAATGCACCGTATTTATTAGCATGTCTAGGCTGTCGTAATGACACACCACAGACTGGCTGGCTTACACGGACATTCATTGTTTCACAGTTCTAGGGGCTGGAGGTCTAAGGTCAAGGGGTCAGCAGAATGGCTTCTTCTGAGACCTCCTTTCTCCCTGGTTTGTAGATGGCTGTCTTCTCCCTGTGTCTTTATATTGTCTTCCCTATGAGGCATATGTCTGTCTCTGTGTCTAAAGTTTCCCTTTTTATAAGAATACCAGTTATTTTGCGAGAGAGTCCACCTTAATTACCTCATTTTATGTTGATTGCCTCTGTAAATATCCTCTGTCTAAATAAGGTCAGACTTATAGGTACTGGGGTTACATAGCTTTTGTGGTGGAGACACAATTCCGGTGTAACACCCTAGGTTGGGATACTATGCAGCCAGGAAAAGGAAGGAGGGTGTCTGTGTTGTTTAGAGTGAAAACCTCCATGCACCGTGTGACAAAGCCAGTCCACACCTGTGTATTTTGATCCCCTTATCAAGTAAATGTGTGCAAATGGGTACAAACACACATACAGGTGTCTTTCTTTAATTTCTAGAAGGAATCAAGAAAACATAGGAGTGGGAACCAGCAGTTAGCATAATGGCTATGTTGCTGGACTCCCACGTAGTCAACCACGGTTCATGTCCCGGACCCGGTGGCTTAAAACTCACGCCGGGCGCATGTGCGTGTGTGCCCAAGATCCCGAGAGGAGAATGGAGGAGAAGGGATTGTGGCGTGACCATCCCCCCTGGGGGGTGATTTCTCGCTTTCTGTCTCTATGTCTCTCTCTGTCTGGTGAGTGCACGCGCCCTATAGCGAAAATCTCTCCAAAAAGAAAAGAAAACATAGGAGTTATCTTTTTGAAGAGGGAGTTGAAGAAGGGAA
>NW_006204133.1:4941062-4948809 GCF_000334495.1 Tupaia belangeri chinensis
AAAGAGACTTGAACTTCTCATTTGTGCCTTACTGGCCTTCAATTTCCATGTTGTCTGAATCATGTATGTGTGTGAACACACTTCCTTCTTATACTTTCTTGTGTTCTATTATAAATGTAAGTTGCATATTATCTGAAAGATCTGCATTGATACATACGCTCTCAGGAGAGTTTTTATGTTTCTGTCCATTCTTGTAAACTCTTCAAGGTTCCATTTTCTCTAACTCACATTGTGAGGCCTGGGATGGCCAACCAGAAAATCTCCCCTTCCAGGGTTCTAGAAATAGTGATGGTTAGTAGGCAACGGTAATATGAATAATGATGAGGAAAACAAGGTTGGTCATGGTTTAGAAATTAACTGGGCCTGCTTCTCTGGAAGCATTCTTTTTAAATGATTTCTTTCCATGATAGAGATAGAGGGAAAAAAGGAGACAGGCACCCCAATAGACTCCCCAGCCACAACCCACCCCTGGCCCTCACCATCCTGGCTCATGAGCACGTGTGCTCCGGATATATACAGGGAAGCCCTGCTGAAGACGGGGACCTTCCCTTCGGTGCAGCTGTATTACCCTGCATCACTATCTGGCCCCTAAAGATATTTCCTTACATACCAAGAGTCATCAGGCCAGGGCTATATCAGGGGACTTGGATACCATAAGCTGTCGCTTCATTCCATTACCGGCTGTGTTATGTAGGCCCAAGAAAAACACACCTGAAGAAATGAGAAAGTTTAATTCAGTGCATTATTTTTATTTTCTAGAGCCTTCTTTTTAGATCAGCCATTCTCAACTCTAGTTCCAAGAAAAGTAAGTCCTGCGGTCCTGAGATATCCTTGGAACATAGTTAATTCACTTCTCTGAGCACCGAGAATGGTCCTTACTAAGTACCACTCTTGGGAACATCTGGAAAGAGTCATTCCCATTATGTCCTACAAGGCTTAATTTACTCCCCAAACCTAATTTTACTCCCAAAATCTTCCCCCAGAGAGAATCATAATTCTCACCTTCTACTTCTACAAAGGAGCCAGGAGTCATCATGAAGTTCCCATGTAACAGTAACAACCAGAGCGGAACCACGTGAAGAGGTCCAGCCCCACCTGGAAGGCAGGTGCTTCCTGGCTCACTCACTCTGGATTTAGAATCCTGCCTGTACAGTCCAAACCAGTAGCCATTAGTCATAGACTGTTTGAACTCCAATTTAAACTTTTTTAAACTAATTTAGTTTTGTTATGATTATTTATCTTTTTAAAAAATTTGACCAGAGGGAAACAGAGAGAGAGAGAAAGTGAGAAAGCAAGCCGCCTGGTCTGGGACTTGAACCACGATTGGCCATGTGGGAGTCCAGCGCCTTAACCACCACACCACCTGCTGGCCCCTTGAGCTCCAATTGAAATACAATTTCAAATTCAGTTCCTTGATCTCAGTAGCCAGCTCTGGAGTGCTCAGTAGCCGCCATATTGAATAGCACGGGTCAGAGAACATTTCCATCGTCACAGGAAATCACAATTTAGCTAAGATCATCCAACGTATTGAGACTAGACATGGTCCCCGGTGAGGGTCAGGGGCTTGAGGATGGGCTCAGCTGCAGGAAAAGCAGGGAGGACAGACTGACAGAGCAGAAGGTCCTTGGTGTCCTAAAGTTCTGCAAGAGCAGATAGAGCTGGAGTTGTAGCTGGTACTTCAAGCTTGGCAGCCATTGGGAGGCATGAAGTGGGTGTCTTGGGATGCTGATTAGAAAACAGTGAGAGAAGACATCAGTCTTGTAAGAAGCTGGAGTAGCACAGCCTCATGGTTCTAGAGTCAGTCCTGTGTCCCAATCCCAGCTGATACGTTCGTGATCTGGGAACAGGGAAAGCAAGGACACAGGTTTGGCGGGCGGATCAGTGAGTCTTTACAGACTCTGACTCAGAGGTGGGCCAGGACCATACCAAGAGGAGGCCTCAACTCCAGACTTCATCAAGTCCTCGGAAGGAGTACCTGAGAATGCCCGGAAACAGAGAGAGAGAGAAAGTGAGAAAGCAAGCCGCCTGGTCTGGGACTTGAACCACGATTGGCCATGTGGGAGTCCAGCGCCTTAACCACCACACCACCTGCTGGCCCCTTGAGCTCCAATTGAAATACAATTTCAAATTCAGTTCCTTGATCTCAGTAGCCAGCTCTGGAGTGCTCAGTAGCCGCCATATTGAATAGCACGGGTCAGAGAACATTTCCATCGTCACAGGAAATCACAATTTAGCTAAGATCATCCAACGTATTGAGACTAGACATGGTCCCCGGTGAGGGTCAGGGGCTTGAGGATGGGCTCAGCTGCAGGAAAAGCAGGGAGGACAGACTGACAGAGCAGAAGGTCCTTGGTGTCCTAAAGTTCTGCAAGAGCAGATAGAGCTGGAGTTGTAGCTGGTACTTCAAGCTTGGCAGCCATTGGGAGGCATGAAGTGGGTGTCTTGGGATGCTGATTAGAAAACAGTGAGAGAAGACATCAGTCTTGTAAGAAGCTGGAGTAGCACAGCCTCATGGTTCTAGAGTCAGTCCTGTGTCCCAATCCCAGCTGATACGTTCGTGATCTGGGAACAGGGAAAGCAAGGACACAGGTTTGGCGGGCGGATCAGTGAGTCTTTACAGACTCTGACTCAGAGGTGGGCCAGGACCATACCAAGAGGAGGCCTCAACTCCAGACTTCATCAAGTCCTCGGAAGGAGTACCTGAGAATGCCCAAGCCCACGCCACGGGTGAGAACTATGCACCGCTTATTCAATAGCTCTAATAATGGAGAATAAGATGATATAATAAATGGTTAACCAAAGCATCAACAAAATGCTAGGAACTATAAATACCAAATAAAGAGAAGTCAATTGGCGTGAACTCCCCGTCTCCGCAGCGAGCTGTGGGCACATTCCTGTCTCCCCTCGTCCTTCTGTTCCAGATCCAAAGGCTCCTTTCATTCCTCCCATCTGCACTGGAATGTGCTTTTTTCTACACACTGTAGAGAGTTCTTGGCCTTTCTTTTCTCAGTGCTCGAAGATATTATTTTCCCTCTCCTTAGCTTGTTAAAGAAATTTGATAAATGTTGGATAGAAATGTGTACAGTCTCCAGCTTTTGAAGCAAGGTTTTATAAAGGTTTTTTTTCCAATTTTGGGGGGTTGTGTTTAAATACACATAACATGGGCCAGCCAGGTAGTATGGTGTTTAAGGTGGCTAGATCCCACGTGGCTGACTGTGTAGTTCGAATCCTGGACCCAGAACTTGAAAGACATGCTGGGCTCACGTGCATGTGTGCCCAAAATTCTGAGAGGAGAAGGGATTGTGGCATGGCTATCCCCCTGGGAAGTGATTTCTCACTATCTTTTCTCCTTCTATTTCTATCTTTTTCTTTCTCTCTGCCTCTCTCTTGTGAATATATGCACTCCATAGGAAACACACACACACACAAGTTACCACCTTAATCATTTAAGAGAAATTGTTTTAATATTCAATCACTGTGTATCATTACAGCATACCAAATAAATTTTGTGACAAGCAATGGTGATATTAAAGAAAGAAGCAAAGCATGCTGACCATTTTTTTTAAGATGTATTTCTTTCTTTCATAGGTAAGAGAAAGAGATCAAGCACTGCCAGCAAGGTCTCCATGATCCATCCTCAGCCTCAGCCAGGATCACGGCCACATGCAGGCCCAGCATGACCGTGAGGGAGACCTCGGGATGCAAACCTGGGACCTTCCCACATGGCTCAGCATTGCATTACCATCCCAGCGTGGTGGTTGGCCCTTTAAGTGTCCAGTTCAGGGGTATTAAATATAGTCATAAAGTTCAGCCATTATCACTACCCAGCTTCCCATACTGACTCTGTACCTACTAACCACTAAGCCTAACCACCTCTCCACCAGGCAGCCGCAGGCACCCACCATTCTATTACTGGTCCGCAAATTTGACAACTATAGATATCTCATGTAGGTGGTATCATACGGTATTTATGTTTTTGTAACTGGCTTATTGCTGGTAGCATAATGTCTTCAAGGTTCACCCAACCTATAGCAGGTATCAGAAGTCCTTTCCTTTGTAAAGTTGAATAAGACTTCATTGTATGAGTATTGTTTTAAGTTTTATTTTTTAGAAGTATAATTGCATTTTTTAATTAATAGATAATATGACCATACCAACATGTCTCTACTTGATGAAACCTCCTCCTCTTTCAGATGTTGTCCAAGTTGCTTGGCATAGCAGAGCCTGGTCCGGGCCAAGAGACAACTCAACCAAAGCCTACGGCGAGTTCTGGAGCCATCCAACTGGGACTATGGCTACACTGAATATGAGGTGGGACTAGCTGTAGAGGTACAGAGGTGATGCAAGGCTCTGTGAGGCTGAGATCATGTGGAAAGGTCTTGGGTTCACATCCCAAGGCTTCCCTGCATATGCTGGGCATGTATGTGTGTGCCCATGCCTGGGCCAGCTGAGGCTGGGGGAAGATCACAGCAGAAAGACCCTGCTAGGGATTCATTCTCTCTCTCTCTCTCTCTCTCTCTCTCTCTCTTTCTGCTTTCTTCTCTTCAGGAAGAAATAAGTAAGTAAAACTTTAAAGATGAGTTGAGAACTTTCTACACCTGCCACTCAGGACACTCTTAGAATCCTACTCCTGTCCGTCCTTGGACGTCCCATCTTGCTGGAACTTGGAAACATCTGTTTCATCCACCGTGGCCTGGGACACGTGGCCAGGCCACAGCCTGTGGGCCAGGACTGGTGCCTTAGGCCGTGGGTCCCTGACCCAGGCTACCAGCTGTCATCCCGAGTCATCCCGCCGTGTGCCATGCATTGTGGTCCTGGCATTTCAATAAGAAAAACATCCACTTCTTTTTTTTAAATTTAATTTATGTATTTACTTCTTTCATGATAAAGGGGGAGGGGTGGGCCTCCAGCTGGTCACCCAGCCCTGTTCTCCTCCCCAGCTCTCTCGCTGCACTGTCTTCTCCACCTCCAGTCCCATGATCTCTAATGCAGGTGTGCCCACGGCTGACCCACCACCTGACACACGGCAACCGAGGGGCCACTTTGCAGCTGACACTGGCCTACATCCTGAGGATTATGCTGGAACAAGGTAGGTCTTTTTCTGAGAAGCAGCTCAGAAAGAGGCCATTCCAAGACCAGGTGACGAACGCTGACACTCTAAGGAGGTGCTCTTCACTGCCCTGAGAGGTGGAGGAGGAAGAGGTGACCGGCAAGCTGAGGTGGGAGGGGTATTGGGAATTCTCCAGACAGAAAGACATTTGTGGGGGACAGAGACTGGGAGCAGGTGGGGAAAAATATTCCAGACTCAGCAGACAGCCAAGACCCAGGTCCAGAGGCAATGCGGTTTGATGGAGCCACCATGTGGTCTAGCAGGACCAGGGCCAGAGGACAGTTCAGGAGGAGACCCAGAGAAGGGCATGACGGTGCGGGAGCAGACTTTATCCCACACAGTGGGGAGCCCCTGAGCACTTGAGGTGTGGAGAAACATTTAGATTTTTGTTTCAAAGGAAGGGATCGCTGCACTCATTTCTCAGGTAACATAGCACCGTGGACTGGGTAACTTGAAACAACAGAAATGGGCCAGCCGGGGCATGGTGGTTACAGTGGCTGGCCACCATGCAGTTCAAATCCCAGGCCTAGCAGCTTGAGAAACACCCCCGGTGCATGTGTGTACATGCTGAAAATCCTGAAAGGAGGGAGAAATGAAAAAGGGACTGCAGTATGACTATGCCCTATGAGGGGTGCTTTCTCTTTTTCTCTTTCTCTGTCTCTCTTTGGCATATGCAACTACAATCACTTAAGCTGCACCATTGAAGTATCATTTGCAAATGGAACCAGTTGTCAGCCATGCCTGAGCCTAGCTGGGGACCCTGGTGACATCAGGATGGGACTCAAGAATTTCACATACTCTCCAAGGTCTTTCGAGATCTGGTTTCACACTGACTCTCTGCTCAAACCTGCAAGCACCTTACAGAGTACTGAATGTTGCTGTCACAGGCTCGGTGCTGTCTTACATGCTTTCCTCTGACAACCTTGAGAATGGTACCTCCTTGAGAAGCCTGGAGACATCCTGTCACATCCCCAGCTGGGTGAGACACACCTCTCTGAGCTCCCAGGGACTATAGCCAGGGCTGCCAGTCAGACCAGGATAGCATGGGTCAGAGTCCCAGCCAACACATTATGGAAATTCATTTGAGTGAAAAGTAAACTCCCTTATTATAAGTCACTATAGGTTGGGGTGGGTGTTACTAAGCATATCCTATTCGATACTGACAAATACACCCTCCGAATCTGCATTCTTGCTTTCACTACTGTACCGTTACTATTCCTATTGCCATTGAGAATTAACATTCCCTAGACATCTACAGTGTCCCTACACAGGATTAGGCACTTTACATGCGTTTTCATTGACAGCTCCATTTTGCAGATGGAGGCGGACACTAAGATCTAAGCTAACTTAGGTAAATTGCCCAAGGTCACAAATGTATCAGAGCTAGGACTGGAACATAGGCCTGGCTCTGGAGTCTAGGTTCTTAAGACTATGACGCAGTGCTACTCAAATTTCTTACAAGACTAGGGCCATGGTGGTTAAAGTGCTGAACTCCTACATAGACAACTGTGGTTAGAGCCCTGAACCTGGCAGTTTGAATTTTATGCCAGGCACATGTGCATGAGTTCTAAAATCCCAAAAGTAACAGAGGAAAAGGAATCGTGGTGGTGTGGCCATTCCCCCTAGGGAGTGATTTCTCACTTTCCTTCTCACTGTCTCTTCGGGTTGGCCAACGGGCCCTATGGCAAAAACCTAAAACAAAGCAACACAACGACAACAACAAATTCTTACAAGACATATATTAGTTTCCTTTTCCCTCTTCCTGAATGACTACCAGACAGAGGCTTTGAGTTCTAGATAAAGACGACATGGGTCAGAGCCAACACTTGATGGACATGTCATTCGGGTGAAAAACAGACCTTCATTATTATGTCACTGCAATTTGGGTTTGTTTGTTACTAAGAATGTCCTAGTCTATACTGACTGATACACCCTGCAAACCTGTGTTCTTGCTTTCACTACTGTTCAAAGGTCACACATTTATCAGAACTGGGATTGGGACACACGTCTGACTCTAGAGCCTAGGCTCTTTTTATTTTTTTTCTTTTTCAGTACTATCTTTATTTGGTATTGAATAATACTGGCTTCATCAAATCAGCTAAGAAGTATTCTCTTCTTTTTTATTTTCTTGAAGTTTTGTAGGATTGGAATTCTTTTTTTATTATTTATTTTATATTACATTTAATCACATATATCTTTACAGTATATACAACATTGCTTTGTCCAACACAATTACCATACATTATCAGTCCAGACAAAGACTTTACTATACACATCAGCAGCAGCAATAAGTTTTTCCTTTTCTTTTTTGTTTTAATTAAACATACTTTTAAAAAGAGTCTGGGCTCTTAAAAGCATGAAGCTGCTCAAATCTCTTATAAGACTGACTCTCTTACAAGACTCTTACAATTACCTTGGGACCAGCAGTTAACGTAATGGCTGTCGCTGGACTCCCATGTAGTTGATCATGGTTCGAGTCCCGGACCCGGTGGCTTAAAACTCACACCAGGCGCATGTGCGTGTGTGCCCAAGATCCTGAGAAGAGAATGGAAGAGAAGGGATTGTGGCGTGGCCATCCCCCCTGGGAAGTGATTTCTCACTTTCTGTCTCTCTGTCTCTCTCTGGTGAGCGGATGTG
>NW_006204133.1:4948840-4961842 GCF_000334495.1 Tupaia belangeri chinensis
TGATAGAAAAACACCCCTAAAAAAAAAAAAAAAAAAAAAAAAAGACTTACAATTCCCAGTCATTATCCCAAAACATCCATTTCATCTCTCCCAATGTTCGAGGTACCAACTACAACTCTTGCAGAATTTTAGGATGCCAAGAATATTTTGCTCTGTTAGTCCTGTCCTTCCTGCTTTTCCTGCAACCAAGTCCATCCTCAAGCCCCTGTTCCTCACTTGGGGCTGTGCCTAGTCTCCATAACTTCGATAATCTTAGCTGGATTGCTTGCCATCCACCAAGGTCTAGCTCAGACACCACCTGTTTGCTGCTTCATCTCATTCTTCTCCTCTGGTCTTCTTCCTCCCTCTCTCCTAATCCATGTGAGCTGCTAGAAATTACCATAGACCAGGTGACATATGCAACAGAAATTTATTTCTCAGTTCTGGAGGCTGGAAGTCCAAGATCAAGGTGCTGGCATGGTCAGGTGCTAGGGAGAGCCCTCTTCCAGGTTGCAGACAGCCAACTTCTCATCGTACCCCTATGTGGTGGAAAAAGCTAGTTAGCTCTCTGGCCTGTTCTTCTAAAGGCACTAATCTCTTCACAAGGGCTCTACCGTCATGATAGAATCACCTTCCGAAGGTCCTACCTCATAATACTATCACACTGGGCTTCAACATATGGATTTTGGGGCCCAGTCACAGGCCCGTGCTCTGGTTGACATGATACCTGGCAAACTAAAGTCACATGGGAGGCCTGAGTTTGAGTCCTAGCCCAACCTAAAAAGGCAGGTACAGTGGTGTGTGTCTATACACGCTGCTAGTTGGTGCAGGAAGATTGAGACACAGCAAGAGCCAGGATTTGCTCTGGATTTAGAGTGTATACAAATATCCAAACCATCAGGGACCAGCAGTTAGCGTAATGGCTATGTCGCTGCACTCCCATGTAGTCGATCACAGTTCAAGTCCTGGACCCGGTGGCTTAAACTCATGCCAGGTGCGTGTGCGTGCGTGCCCAAGATCCCGAGAGGAGAATGGAGGAGAAGGGATTGCGGCGTGGCCATCTTCCCTGGGGGGTGATTTCTTGCTTTCTATCTCCCTGTCTCTCTCTGTCTTTCTGGTGAGCGCACATGCCCTATAGTAAAAACCTCTCCAAAGAAAGAAAATAAAAATTAAAAAAACAAATATCCAAACCATTGTACCCATCATTCCTCACATGTGGACAGTTTCCAGTGTTCTGTGCTCAGCCATCTCTCTGTGTACAGTGTCTGTGAGACATTTCGCCCTCCCATTTTTCAGCTGTTATTCCACACAAATGTCCCCTACACTGATATCTCAACCCTGACCTCACTCTTAAACCCCAGATTTGCTTTTTCATTTCCTGGTACCATTTTTCTGGAAATGTGAGATACAGATCTCCAGGATGAAGCTCTCGTCTTCTGCCCCACTCCTGCTCTGATCAATCCCTACTGCCTTCCTCGTTTCTAGCATGGACACCTACATCTCTCCATTCTCGTTCATTCATTTCTCAAGCGTCTATTAAGCACCCACATTCTATGAGCCCAAAGAATGGCTCTGCTTCACCCCCCCATTCCTCACAGCCAATGTGTTGCCAAGTCCTGCCACCGCTAGCTGTTTTCAGAATGCACACTTTGATGACACTGCTCTTTTAAAAGGAATGCAGGACCAGCAGATGCATAATGCTTACGTCACTTGACTCCCACATAGTCAACCACAGTTCGAGCCCTTGGCCTGGTGACTTGAAACTCATGCAGGGGGCGTGTGCGTGCATGCCTAAACCCTGGGAGGGGAATGGAGGAAAAGGGATTTGGTGTGGCCATCCACCCTGGGGGGTGATTTATCACTTTCTGTCTCTCTGTTGCTCTCTGTCTCTCCAGTAAGCACATGCTCCCTATAGGAAAAAATCTCTCTAAAAAATAAATAAAAGGAATGCTATCCACTTGACACACCAAATAATTTAGGCTCCCTCTTTCAAGAAAGGAAAATCAAAAATCAGAAATATGAGTCTCCACTGAAGACGAAAATTAGCTTTCAATTAAAGGGAAATGATGAAATAATCACTTATGCTGAAAAAACACTTTGTTTAATTCTCTAAAGTTTCTTTCTCTTACTTTTACGAAAGCTGAATACATAGCCTAAAGAACTAAAGAGCTCTGTCTAGCCAAGTGCAGGACATTATATCACATAAATATTCACCATCACGACTGGTAGACTTTTCTCTGTTGTGTTCTTTCCCATTCAAAGTCAAGTGACTGTCTTGTTGGGCTGGCCCATAGTCTAGTGGTTAATGGAGCCTAATTCCACATGGCTGATCACATAGTTCAAATCCCAGCCCAAACAGCTTGAAAAACCCCAAGTATGCATGTGTATATGCCCTGGCCCGATACCAAGATGGAAAAATGGAGAAGAGATTGCAGTGTGACCATGCTCCATGGGGGTGGTAATGCTTTCTGCTTTTCCTGCTCTCTGTAGCTCTCTGGTAAGTACATGCACCCTCGGCAAAAAAGAAAAAAAGAAAGAAAAAAAAAAAGAAAAGAAAGAAGAGTTTAATTTAATTTACTAGCAAACTGTTTTTTTATGTGACTATGTTACACCCCTGAATTAATAATCATATTACTTTAGGTGTCAAGATTCAAGACACGTGCTTTAGGTAACTGTGAGAAGTCACAAAACATAATTAACTATTTGGTTAATCGTCTCTCTGTCCATAACTAATCTTCAAATAAACTTATTGCCTACTTTTTCTTCTTCCTGCATAAGGCTAATACCTTTTATTCACTAAAACTCCAGTGCGATTTCCGACACTTGAAACTGCCCCCTTTGCTGTCTTCACTGTGCTTGAACGCTAATAAAAGATTTGTGCTTTTGTGGCTTGAATTGTGTCTCCCCAGAAAGATATGTTTAGGTCCTAGGCTCTGATACCTGTGAATGTGAGCCTATTTGGAAACCTGGTCTTGCAGAAGTACTCACGTCCAGATGGGGTCATACTGATTAGGGTGGACTTTCATCTGAGAAGCTGGTGTCCTTAGGAGAGAAAGGAGAGGGACATTTGGACACACAGAGAAGGCCACATGACAACAGACAGACACTGGGTGATGCTTGCATGGGCAAACACTCTCAGGATGGCTGGCAATTCCCAGAAGCTAGGAGGAGGCAGGGAAGGACCGTCCACTAAGGCCCCGGGAGTCAGCACGGTAGGCCAACACCTTGATCGTGGATGCGTAGGCTCCAGCACTATGGGAAATGGGTTTCTGCCGTGTAACCCACCCCATTCGTAGTAACTATTACAGCAGCCACGAGAAGTCCCACAGTTGACGCTGCTTCCTGATAGTCTCTAGGCCTACAAGGTAACAATTTTTTAAATACTTCAGCATACTCCACTTTGCCTCCCCAAATCTCACTGGACTTTTCAGGGTCAGCTCATCATGGACCATTTATCCGACAGTCATCACGTTTTGCCTTGTCACCTGGAGCACCAAGGAACTGTGACCTTCAATGTTTCCCTGGAAACTGGGTGAAAACAGCGGTCTCGATCTGTGCCATTGCTTCTTTTCATAAAGATATATGTATTTTGTTCATACTGACAGCATATGTGGGCACACGGAGAGCAAGAGAAGCACCCTTGGCAGGGTCTCGTCACGCTACGGTCCTCTTCCCCAGTCCTCCAGCTCGTCACATCCTGGGCGCACACCTGCACCCTGCATGGTTTACACTGACCAAGGGATCTGAGCCCCCATCAGTCATATGGCTCCTAGCACTGCAGTTCAGTTTTCTACCGATGGGACCACCAGGCCAGGAAGCTGAGCATGTGCCATCTCTTCTTAAGGCAAGGAGGGAAGAGAGATTTGCCCTCACCTTTGCCCATCAGCAGGGCATCAAAACCTTGAGGGTGCCAGATGACAGTGTTGTACAGAGAACGTGGGCTGTGACTCTGATCTGTCCTACCAGCTGCACCAGAAGCCTGGGGCGGGTAGTCTCCTACCCCCGGGCACAGCCCTGTGGCTTCCTCGCTAAGTGCTGCACACAGAACAAGGCCCAGCAGGAAGGCGGGGAGGACATGTCACAGGGAAGCCACCTGCTGGTGGGCACAGGACTCAGGAGGGCCAGCGGGCCAGGGAGAAACGTGTGCTGCAGGCGGCAGGACTGAGAGGCAGTGCGGGCTTGGCCATCAGCGGGGTGAGGGGGGGAACCCTGCATGCAGGCCCTTCGAAAAGTTTATGGAAAACGTACCTCATGGAAAACTACACATAGATTTCAGGTGTTGTTTTGTTTTGTGTGTGTGTGTGTGTGTGTGTGTGTGTGTGTGTGTTTTGTACCAAAATAAACTGTTACTATAATTCCATTGTTCCACAGACTTTACAGAGTCCCCTTGTATCTCGCCTACACTGTTTCCATTTTCCTCCCATTGATATAATCTTTCTTTGGTTTGAAACCATCAGCATTATGGAACTAAAGAGAGCACAAATCATAGGTTTGGACTAACTTGTCTGAGTTTTGGAGAGTCTCAGTAAGAAATTACCACCTGCTTGCTTTTATTATTTTTTATTATTTTATTTATTTTTTAAATTTGTTATAGGGTACGTGCACTCATTGGGGAAAACAGAGAAAGCACACCCCAAGGGCATGACCATGCCACAATCCCTTCTCCTCCCCTCTCCCTTTGTGATTCTGGGTGTGGAACTTTCTCACCTCCTGGCCCAGGACTCCTTGCAGCCGGCCCTGTGGGATCCAGCCTTAACCACCATGCCGCCGGCTGGCCCCACTGCTCTTTCTGCCTGTGGAAACGGCCTTGCAGACTGAATGAGCCACCGCAGTTGAAAATGCTCTGTAGGTGGCAGGATGCTGTGCACTTGCTCGTTGCTATGTATTGTCATCATCGTCCACACCACCCCTAGCAGAAACTCCTCAAAAGCAGGACGCCTTTGCTGAGGGTGCACACGGGATGCGACAGCGGGCACTCTACAGAGGATGCTGCAGGAACCGGCCAGCTCTGCAGCAGCGGCTTGCCCGTCCCCACATGTCCCAGCTCTGACTGTCACCTGTCCAGCCCTCCCTCCTGACTCTCACCGCCGTTTTAGCTCCTTGTGATGCCGATAACAGAAATGCCTGATTCTAGGTAATTTAGAAGGATTTTTTTAAAGAGGCTTTTGCCTTACGGCGCTTGTGTTCACAGAAGAGAGACAGACAGACTGCAAGAGAGAAAGTGAGAAATAAGCCTCCAGGAGGGATGGCTGCACTGCAGTCCCTTCTCCTCCATTCTCCTCCTGGGATCTTAGGCACTCATGCAGACGTGCCTGGCATGATTCACAAGTCACTGGGACTTGAACTGTGGTCGGCCATGTGGGTGCCCAGCAATGTAACCACTATGCTATATACTGGTCCCATGTACTTCAGTTCACAGGTCTGGAGGTCTGAGGTCCAGTTCAAGGGCCCCAGGTGACAGGGGTCTTCCTGCCTGGGCTCTCCACAGGGTCCTCCTATGCACAGGCATCACCGGGCAAGAGCAGCGTGTGTCCTGTGTCTGCCTCGTGCCCTCCTGAGAAACCCACCAGGATTCAACCATGTGGGCCCCAACTCGATGCACTGACTCTTAACCACCTCCCAAAGGCCACAGCTTTCGACACTAAAACTACATTTTCACCCTCTCACCCTACCCCATCACAACCGGAACCTCAACTCAACTCATCAATTTGGGGGATACGTTCAAACCATAACTGTCCATTCTCTCCAGACCAGCCCTTTGGAAGAAGCTTCACCCCTGGAGGAAGGACCCACCTCTCCCAGGACGTACACAGAAAATGCTTCCTGAGCCCCACAGCACTGGTCCAGACGTGGCCAGCTAGGCCCACCAGCCCCTCAGAAAAGTCCCTTGGGCAAGTCCCCTTATTTACCAGTGACGTGAGATATGAGAGGGCAAAGGGAAATGCCAGTCCAGGGTGAGGGCTGGTAGGAAAAGCCAGGCAATATTCACTCTTCCAAGCAGATGCTCCCTGCCCCTGAGCTCGCCCTGTGCTGACCAGCGATTTCTCATTCCCCGGAGCAGCGGCTCTCTACACACTTCTTGCCAATCAGCCCCATTTGGCACATAAAGAGCACGCGTGCCGTCCTCGCCTGCCCCCGCCTGACCCCCGTGCTTTGGTAAGGCAGAACACCGGGATCATGCAGCATAAACCGCCAGGCTGTCAGACCTTAACTGAAAATGCAGCGTCTTACTTGCTTGTATTAACATACACACATTTTATGCAAAATTCACAAAATCTGCATGGACATTTCATACAGATACACCACACATAGCCCTCACCCCAAGAGCAAAACTCCCACCCACTTTTACTGTTGTTCATAGCTTCATGTCAAAAGGATAAAATAGACAGGAAAGAACCTCTTTTCCAAGTCCAAGGTTGGACGCTGGAGCTGCTGTGCTACTTTATGTGAGTCACTTCACCTCTCTGAACTTCCGTTTTCTCATTTATAAATTGAGAATAGTTAAAGCTAACCCACAGGATAGTTATATATACATTATAGGTATAATGATGGCATTGCTATTATTTGTCTCTTTCAGAAAATCCCGTAATTCTCTTAAAACCTAGGGATTTTTATGAACCCCAAAGAAAAAGACAATCAAAGACCGCATAAGTGAAGTAGCTGACCATCGTGAGGTGGATTTCTCAAGCTATACGTGGGAATAAAGGCATCTAGTCTTGAGCATTCTACTTCAGACTCCAAGGGGGTACAAGCAGAGTCCAGGCTTAGAGAAGCAGCACCTGCCACTTCCCCAGAACCAGGGCCACCCAGAAGAAGACTTGGGCATAGTGGACGTGGGGAGGAGGTGGAAGGGTACTCTGGGGTCCTCTGGATCCCTCGATGGGGGAGAGGCCATGAGCCCTACGGAATATGGCATTCTGTGACCTCCTGCATAACTGCTCACCGCGTGGTGGTCAGCGAGGTGCTAGTTGGGCTCCTCCAGGATGCTGGGACCATTGGCCAATCCTAGTCCTCCACCACTAGTCCCCACGCTACTCTCAGGGCCAGAGCTGTCGAATCCGGCCAACAGGTGTGCTTCCTGTGCCCAGCACCTGCTGTGTGCTCACCGCACTCCCACCCCCCACCACCATGTACTGCTCCTTTTCTGTGTCACGTGTGCTTGCTGCTGGGGGCTGCTTCTGAGACCTCCATTTCTTTTTTTTTTTTTTTTTTTTGATCCTTTTGGAGAGGTTTTTGCTATAGGGTGTGTGCGCTCGCCAGAAAGACAGAGAGACAGAGAAAACAAGAAATCACCCCCCAGGGGGGATTGGCTATGCCGCAATCTCCTCTTTTCTCCTCTCAGGATCATGGGCACGCACGCACATGCGCCAGGTGTGAGTTTAAGCCACCAGGTCTGGAACTCGAACCATGGTCGACTGCATGGGAGTCCAGCGACATAGCCTAACTGCTATTGCACTAACTGCTGGTCCCTTGACCTCCATTTCTAACCCATTCTGATGCACCTTCCTTGGCAGCCTGACTCTGTGGTGTGATTTTGGATGTTATTTCTGTGTGTTTATTAGAGTTTATTTCATCCTTCCTAATGATTCTGAAGCCTAGCTTCAACCCTCATAGATCTTGTTGCGTTTGAACAGAGTGGAGCCTATTACCTGTGACCAAGAACCCAGGCTGACGCGGCCAGTTACATTGTGCAGAACCCTGAGATAAAACACACCTTTCCGTGTACCAGGGAAGCCCTTGCCTAGAAAACCATTCTAGGAATGTTACTGCGAAGTGATTTTCTTAGAAAACATAACCTGGCATAGCGGGTTGTTCCGTGATGACACGTCTAGCGTCCAACATACATAAATACAACCAAGTAGTCACAGAAGCATTGCTCTGCTGCAGCGCTTGAGTTGAAAATAGTTTGATTTACAGAAGCAACTAGGAAAGAAACAAGTCCCCAAAGTGAAGGGGTGTGCCTGATGGGGGAGCAGCAGGAAGCCAGCACTCTGCAGTGCTGGACACCCCGGGGAGGTCCCAGAGGCACATCCTGGAGCCTCCCTGTCCACCGGGCCTGTACACATCCCGTCATCTGGCCTGAGGCTGTGTGGAGGGGATCACCTCATGGAGACCCTGTGGGGGTGCCTCTCTCCTCTCTCTCTCTCTCTCCCTCTCTCTCTCTCTCCCCAAATAAATAAATAGAGATGGAGGTACACAGAGAAGCTGCATCTGAAAGGCTGGTTTTTCACTTATCTTCTACATTATGATAGCCATTCAGGCTTCATGTATAATTTTTATAAATGAAAAATCACAATTCTAATGGGAGAGCTGCAAATCATTTCAAATGTTCTGGAAATCCCAGGCTAAAAATTTGCTTTTGTGTCAGATATCATTCACATTTAGGTTATTTCCCGAGCTAATACCATTCTTAGGATCCTCTTCATTATTTCTCTGTGCATGAATGTGATTTCTTCAGCCGTGAATACCACCCAAAGGGGGGAGAAACCAGTGATACGAAACCATTTTTTAAAGAGTCTTCTTGGCTATTTTTAGAAAAAGGCATTTTGGATTTTTCGGTTGTGTGAGACAGCCTGCTGTCGGGCAGGGAAGTGGGCTAGCTCGCAGGAGAGTCATCTCTGCGTGGAGAACGTTTCTATCCTGGGCCCGGCTGCATCTGCCCTGGCAACGCTGACGCACACTGTGTTACTGGGCTTGGGAAAGGTAACCTGAGGCGACGCCATGGCTGAGTCTGAACCACGAGAACTACGTGCCTGTTAGAGGGTCTGCGTCCACACAAGGCCTTCCATGAGCCCGAAGCCACACATGAAAGGATGAGACAACTGCGGGATTGCCGCCATCTTAATCTGCTCGGGCCATGATAACTAAGTATCGTAGCTGGGCGGCTTCTAGTCAGCAAGTGATCTCACACAGTTCTGGAGGGTGGAAGTCCAAGATCGAGATGTCAGCAGAGTCTGATTCTGGTGAGAATCCCTCCTGGTTCATAAACATGACCTTCTCTCTGCATCCACGTGTGGCCAAGGTGTCTCTACCAGACTTTTTTTATTATTATTTTGTTGTTGTTGTTGTTCTTTGTAGAGAGATTTTTGCTATAGGGTGCTTGCACTCGCCAGAGAAAGAGAGACAGAAAGCGAGAAATCACCCTCCGGGGGGATAGTCATACTGCAATCTCTTCTCCTCCGTTCTCCTCTCGGGATTTTGGGCATGCACGCACATGTGCCTGGCTGAGTTTCAAGCCACTGGTCAGGGACTTGGCCCATGGTGGGCCACGTGGGAGGCCAGTGCCTTAACCACTACAGCACCTCCTGGTCCCCTACCAGGCCTCTTTTCCTAGGGCACTAATGTCCTTCAGGAGGGCTCTACCCTCACAACCAAATCACCTCCCAAAGACCCCACCTTGTAACACCATCAAGTGGGGGTAAGTATTGCAACATAGGATTTGAGGGGAGCATAAACATTCAGACCATGGCCGAGACAGATATCTTTTCAAAAGAAATAGAGAGAAAATGAAAATGATTCTAAAAACTAACTGGTCCTATGAACTTAAAACTGGATGAAATTCTGCTTACTGTTAGAAATTTAATATTAAAAATTGCCAAGCCACTAACTATCCTAGCAGAAAGCGACCATATGGAAAAGTTATCAACATGTCCTTTTTGGAAACAGAAAATCACTGCAGTGCTTTCAAGTGTCCAAAAAAATATCCATTAACCATGTTTCTGGGCATGTTTCCTCCCTTTAGGGTGAGAACAGCATTCCCATTGATGACAGAGTGAACGTCTGGTGTCCTCAGAAGGGGCCAGGGGCTAATTACAGACAGAGGACACAGATTTGGCCCCTGAGCCCAGGCTCAGCTCCCACGCCCACACAGAAGCCGGTTCCTGTCGGTTCTCCCACTCCCAGGAAAACGCCTCTTCTTCATTCCAGAAGCCGTGCTGGGCAGCCCTGGCCAGCCCTGGCCCTGCACAAGAACGAGCCGGATAAACATCCTATTATTCCCCAGTGGTTATTGCAATCTCTCCCCGAACAGACCGCCATGGAGGGGGAGTGCAGGCCTTCGCAGGGGTTCTGGTCGGCATGTCAGTCAAGCTTCACCTTCAACAATCGGCCTACTCTTACTTTCTGTCTGTGACTAGCCCATGCCAATCACCCGTTTCTCGGTTTGACTCTCATAGGCTGAGAGTCCAGGAGTGATACTTAATTCTTGCTTGAAGGTGCCTCGGCCAGAGGGGAGGTGCTCATTGCAGGGAAAGTCAGGGGCCCTGGGGTCCCCATCTATCAGAGTCCAAGGGAGTGGAGGGGTTCGGGTTCTCAGGCTGAATCTGGCCAGGACGGTCAGGGGTTACAGAGGGAGCAGTGCGGCCCTCCTTCTCCTGGTTCCAGAATTATTCCACATTTCTCCCCTGCTCTTTCCCCACAGGGCCACAAATGCAGGAAGCGTGGGCTGTTTGGAAAGTTTGGGGGACAAAGACAGAACTGCCACAGTGGGGACCTGGAGTGGCAGTGCTCTCCAGCGGGTAGCTCAGGGCAGATCCCAGAGGACTGATGGCAGCCAGGCAAATCCTGCAGCAAGAATGAGGGTCCCCACACAAGACCACCCTCAGGTCTGAGAAAACCTATTTTTGTTATAGGGTGTGTGTGCTCACCAGAGAGACAGAGAGAGACAGAAAGCGAGAAATCCCACCCCCGGGGAAATGATTATGCTACGATCCCTTCTCCATTCTCCTCTCACGATCTTGGGCACGTGCACACATGTGCTAGGCGTGAGTTTTAAGCCACTCGGTCTGGTGCTCAATCTGTGGTTGACTACGTGGGCATCCAGCCACGTAACCATTATGCCCACACAGAGGGTTCTCTGCACTGAATGCAGTCTGCTCTTGGGCCCCTTTTCAAGAAGCTGGGTCCAGGACTTGAACTGCTGTTGACCATGTGAGAGTCTGTTGCCTTAACCACCACAGCACCTGCTGGCCACAGGCCCTACATTTTTAAAAATAAAATAGCTCCAGCAATTCTGCTACCGAGTAGATACTTCAAAGAATGAAAGCCTGAACAGATGCCGGTACATGTCTGTGTTCATAGCAGCATCACTCACCGGGTGGAAGCAACTCAAGTGTCTACCAGCACACGAAGGATAAACAGCACGCGGTATATACTTCAGAAAAGAGGAGACTCGAGGATCAGCAGATGGCGTCATGGTTACATCACTGGACTCCTGCATCGTCAACTGCAGTTCGAGTCCTGGACGTGGCGACTTAAAACTCACACCAGGTGCGTGTGTGTACGTGCCCCAAATCCCAAGGAGAATGGAAGGGAAGGGATTATGGTGTGGCCATCCCCTTCAGGGGGGGATTTCTTGCTTTCTGCCTCTCTGCCTCTCTGGTGAACGCAAACATCTCTAAAAGAAAAAAAAATTGAAGAAAGACATTTGGCATGTGCTATAAAACACAAGTGGACCTGGAAGACATAAGACGGTAAGTAAAAATAAGGCAGTCACAAAGGACAGATACTATATAATTCCACGTCTGTGAGGTTCTGAGACTAGTCAGAATCACACACACGCAAAGGAGCATGGTGGCCGTTAGGGGCTGGGAGGGGACCCGGAATCTTTAACAAGAAGACAGTTCAGTTTTGCAGAATGGAGAGTTCTGGAGGGACCAGATGGTGGCACAATAAAAAGCCCCACTTTGTATGGCCATCTCACATGGCAGGGTTCCCGATTCAGGTCTGGAGACCTCCCTGTGCTTCCCCATGATCCAGGGCTATGCTGTGGGGCAGTGGGTCATAATGTCCAGACCCTGTTGGATGTTCTTGCTCTCTCTCTCTCCTGTCTTATTTATGGAAAAAGTAATAAATCATTTTAACAAGGGAAGGAGAGGAGGGGACTTGAGATGGATGGTGATGCCGGTGTAAATGGACTCACTCCATTGAGTTGCACCCTTAAGATGATTCAAATGAGGAATTGTATGCCACGGCTATTGTATGACAATAAAAGTGTGTGTGTGTGTCTTGCGTGTATGCTGTGTGCATGCATGCGTGTGTTCATGAAGCCCTTTGCATGGATTTGGGCCGGTGAGGAATACTGCAGCTGGGTCGCTGATTGCTCATCCTCTCCTTTCCTGACTGAGGGTGGAATGGAATAATGCAGGAAGCCAGCGGCCTGACTACCAGAGCCAAAGGGACCTCGCCGGTACAGAGAGGGAGCCAACAGCTTGCCCTTGTGATGGGACGTGAAGTGCTACCGGAAGCCCATCTTGACAACAGGAGATTGCTTGTGTCGGTGTGCACTGCAGTGCCCCTCCAAATTCGCTCCTCAATCCTCACCATTCCTACGCCAGCCTTGGAAAATCTTCCTCACCCTCCCATTTATGGATGCAGAGAGTTAAGTAACCTGCATGGGTGACGCAGGTATGAGTGGTGACATGACGACAAGAGACCTGAAACCAAGTCGTTCTATTTCTGAAGCTCTTGTTCCTGCCCCTTGCTGTACGTGTCTCCTCCTGCAAAACGTGCCACCCCCTTCTAACTCTCTTTGCAGAGGCACTCACTTCCTACCCTCTGCCTCTTCCCCCAAGGGCTTCCTGAGTTCACATGTGTTTTTGTGGGTTGCCAGTCTATGTGACTAATCCAAGATGCGCAGTGTACAGCCTGCACAGCTGAAAGCGGGAGTCCCGGCGAATGCCTTGTGCGCCTTAGGCAAGGTAATCCAGGTGCTCCCCACCACGTTAGCCACCCCACATTTCCTGGTAGAAAACACAGGTCCAAGACACAGGATAGGCACTTGGACGACAAGGGTCAGGAGGCCGGAGGTGACACCAGAACAAGCAGCGTCTCTTGGACACCTGCACAGACTCACTGCACAGTGAGCGGGCACGCTGTGGCATCGGGACCCACTTTTAGACCTGACACAAAAGGCCCCACGTGGCCTCCTGGCCCCTTTGCCCCACCCCCACTCCCAACACCCCCACTCGCCAATCAAGCAGGGTGTGAACGCTGTTCAGGGAGTTCTCCATTCACCCATTTCAG
>NW_006204133.1:4961873-4967816 GCF_000334495.1 Tupaia belangeri chinensis
GGGAAGTGTCCACTCTGCCTCAGCCAGAATCCTAGCCTGAGTACATCTGGGCCTGGGTGGCCATTGGGACACCAGACCGTCCGATGCTGACCTGTGCGAAGGTGCTATGAAGGGGACATGGCTGGAACTCAGCCCTTCCTAGGAGGGAAACAGGCCTCCCTGGAGCCTTATGAGCAGCAGGATGAGAGCAGACTGAGGGAGGGTCACGGGCTGAGAGAGATGGGCTGATGTGATCAACAGCCCCCCTCCCAGTCTTAGGGCTCAGGAAGGAGGGGGGAAGGAGGGATGTACCCTGGGGGGGCAGCATTTGTCTTCAAGAGTAATGGAGAGGGAGCTCAGGGGGAGGCTGAACACATAGTCACAACTCAGGATCACTCCAGGTCCGCTGGGCCATGGGTGACAACGTCAGGATCACTCCAGGTCCGCTGGGCCGTGGGTGACAACGTCAGGATCACTCCAGGTCCGCTGGGCTGTGGGTGACAATGTCAGGGACACCACTTATCCCCCCCACAGTTTCCTCATGTGTAAAATAGGGGGATAGAGACCTCAGGAGGTGGCAAGCACGGCATGAGAATGGCTGGAACACCTGGCACAGGGTCAGAACTGTGTTCCTCTGGGTTTCCTCCCACGACCAGACACCTGCGTGCGGCGCTGCAGGCGTGAGATTTGCTGCAGGGGGGAAAGTACAGCTGGTAACACGTGACCCCGCGGATGCCGGGGCCTTCACACTCAGCCAGGTCCTCTGCTCAGTGTCTGTGGTAGGAAATGTGAGCTCTGGTGCACTCGGAACCCGTAAGAAGGCCCTGGATGTCATCCTCTTCTTCACTGGTCATGGGCTGCGTCTGTGAAATACCCTTTCTGCTCTCCTGTTCGGGAGAGCTAGAGAAGGCCCTGCTCTTGGGAAAAGGGAAGCTGCTAGATGGTGATCCACAAGATTATAACAGAGCTGAACAATTCCTATCACCTAGGGACGCCGGAACCGCCATGCCGTCCTGGAGCACTGCATTGCTCATGGTGGCGATGCCGGTGTGAAGGACGGACTGCACTGCTGGTCAGATAAAGTATAGCGACACAAGCGTGGATGGTACACAAGGCTTGATAACAATAATACCAGCAGTTAGCGTAATGGCTATGTCGCTGCACTCCCATGTAGTCGACCAAGGTTCGAGTCCCGGACCCAGTGGCTTTAACTCACACCGGGCGTGTGTGTGCGTGCCCAAGATCCCGAGAGGAGAATGGAGGAGAAGGGATTGCAGCGTGGCCATCTCCCCTGGGGGGTGATTTCTTGCTTTCTGTCTCTGTCTCTCTCTGTCTTTCTGGCAAGCACACACGCCCTATAGCAAAAAGCTCTCCAAAAAAAGAAAAAAATAATAATAATAAACAACTACGTTACAATGTATTTACTCCACCTCCATTTGATTGTTAGAGTATAATCCTTCTACTTATATAAAGAAGGAAAAAGCTGGCCCATTACGGCAGCATAGATGGTCAGCTGCCACTGCACAGTACTGGGGTTACACTGGAGGCCCAAGTTCGGATCCCAGGTCAATCCGAACACATCGGGTGCAACCATGAGTGCTGTGATCTTGGTTGGCTGGAGGATTGGGCGCAGCACTGTGGCAGGTGAGATCTTGTCCAGGATATCTGTCTCTCTCTCTCATGAAAGTAAGAAAGCAAGCAAAGGTTTACTCTGAAACGGTCCGCCGTGTGACAACACACGGCAGCAGCCTCAGACTGGACTCATGTCACGTCACCTCCTGAGTGCGCCATTTTCTCTTGTGCCTGATCTGGTCCCTTGTTGTTTTGCTTGTCAAGGTCCATCCAGTGGAACAAGGTATGGGAGACACTGATAGCAATGACCCTGACCCCGGGCCGGCCCAGGCTCAAGTGCGTGCCTATGTCTCAGTTTTGACAAAATATGTAAAAAGTTTTTTAAAAATTAAAAATAGAAATAATCTTGTACAATAAGAATGTAAAGAAAGAAAATATTCTTGGGGACCAGTAGTTGGCGTAATGGCTATGTGGCAGAACTTCCATGTAGTTGACCTCTGTTCGATTCCTGGACCCGGTGGCTTAAACTCATGCTGAGTACATGTGCATGCGTGCCCAAGATCCCAAGAGGAGAATAGAGGAGAAGGGATTGCAGCATGTCCATCCTCCCTGGGGAGTGATTTCTCGCTTTCTGTCTCTTTCTGTTTCTGTCTTTCTGGCGAGCACACATGCCCTATAGCAAAACCTGCTAAAAAGAAAAAAGAAAGAAAGAAAGAAAGAAAGAAAGAAAGAAAGAAAGAAAGAAAGAAAGAAAGAAAGAAAGGAAGGAAGAAAGAAAGGAAGAAAGAAAGGAAAGAAAGAAAATATTCTTGTACAAACAAACACATGTTTGTGTTTTAAGGGAAGTTATATTTACAAAAGTATCAAAAAGCTTTTTAAAAAATTAAAGCTTATAAAGTGAAAAAGTCACAGTGAGCAAAGGTTAATTTATCCCTGAAGATAGATAATATGGTTTTTTATCACTTCAGTATACCGTGTTTAAAAGTCTTCGGCGGTGTACAGTAACGCTCTAGCCTTCACACTCACCGCTCTCTCACTGGCTCACCTCGAGTATCTTCCGGTCCTGGGAGTTCCATTCATGCTTAGTGCGCCATACGTGTGCATTATTTTGATCTTTTATACCATATTTTGACTCTATCTGTTCTATTTACATAATGTTGAGATACACAGCAGTGTTGTCATTGCCTAGAGCATGCAGTACAGTGATATGCCACAGAGCTTCACACCCTCAACCAATAGGCTACACCGTCTAGGTCTTTGAAAGTACAGTGTTTGCATAATGATGAAATCACCTGATGATACTTATCTTAGGACATGTCCCCATAGTTAGCGACACACGACTGTATTTTGCGTACACAGTGTAACATAAAGTTGAAAGCACACAGGTTTAAGTACAAGGTGCAGCAGAAGGGCTGTCAGTTTTACATATGGAGGACTCCATTCTCCCACGGCCCAAGTTAGGATGTAGGAAGGTGATGTCAAGTCAGCAATGGTGTCTACAAGGCCAGAGCTGCTCATCTGGGAACCACTGGCCAATGTTGGACCGCACTTACAGCCATGGGGCTGAATGAATGACCAGACCAGTAAGTGAGGCAGGGAGAGGGAGAGCTGAGGCCTGAGCCCTGGGGAGAGACATTAAAAACCACCTTCATGGGACCAGCATATTGATAATGGTTATGTCACTGAACTCCCATGTACTTGACTGAAGTTTGAGTCCCAGATTCAAGCAGCTTCGAGGTCACGCTGGGCATGTGTGTGTAGCATGCCCAGAATCCCAAGAGGAGAATGGCAGAGAGGGATTGAGACATTGCCATCTCCCCTGGGGTGGTGATTTCTCGCTTTCTGTCTTTCTGTCTCTCTGGTGAGCATACATACTCTATAGCCAAAAAAAACCCCTTCCCTGATACTACAACTTTAAGGCAACATGACCATAAACATGGAAATAATTATATGAAGGGACTGCAAAAAGTTTGTGGAAAAAGGGAATTTATTTTGGTGCAAGAACATTTTGAAATCGGGACCAGCAGTTAGCATAATGGCTATGTCGCTGGACTCCCATGTAGTCAACCATGGTTCGAGTCTTGGACCAGGTGGTTTAAACTCGTGCCTGGCGAGTGTGCATGTGTGCCCAAGATCCCAAGAGGAGTACGGAGGAGAAGGGATTGCGGTGTGGCCATCCCCCCGGAGGGTGATTTCTCACTTTCTGTCTCTCTGTCTCTCTGTCTTTCTGGCGAGCGCACGCGCCCTATAGCAAAAACCTCTAAAAAAAAAATTTTGAAATCCATGCACAGTTTTTACGTAACACTCATTTTTCATGATCATTCTGAAGACGCCTTTTGTACAATAATACCTACATAAAAATAACAAAATAACTTACATAAAAATAACAAAGAGGTAGGAAAGGCCACTTTTGGCAGGACTCAGAGATGATTTCTTGGAAGTGGTTGCACATGATCTAGACCCTGGGGGCAGGAAGAATCTCAGCAGATGGAGAAGGGAGGGAAGGGCCAGGACTGCTGGTGGGAAAGCACAAGTCTACACAGAGGCTGTGCTATGGGGTGGCAGGAAATAGCCTGGAACGCTAGGTTGGATACAGATGGACCCTGAGGACACCAAGGAGTGTGGATGTGGTCCGGTGCTACTGGAAAGGACTGAGGCTGAGACCAGGGGTTACAAAGTCAGGGCCATGCAACAGCACAGCCACCCACGGGGCCTAGGCCTTGAACACTGCATGGTGGAGAGGATCTTTCAGGAAGTCATGGGAGCAGTGAGGAGGGGCTCAGGACCGGAGCTGGTTACCAACCACTATAGAAATACTTCAGTATCTCAACCAGTGGACACTGCTCAACATCAGGCTCATCAAAGAGGATCTCTAAACCCACTTCCCTGGGCATGTTTCCACTTTCCAAGATGACTCGTTTTATTCATTAATGGGTTTCTTCCCAGATCTTTGGGCTTCTTCTTCTTTTGAACAAATCTTATGAAACCTGCATGGACATCACAGCAGGAAATTTTGAAGCCATTCCTTTTTCTTCCACAATTCATATTTCATAGTTCCTGTGGCCTGTCAGAAAGCTAGTGAATATTCCTAATTATGCCTGGACTACAGCACACACAGCGGGAATGGGAAGGAAAAGGTGAGTGAAGGCAACAGCAGGAGACAAGAATCCATCAGGATTCATTACTGAATGATGGGAGGGGCTCAGAGAGAGCATAGTTAAAGGCAGAGTTCAGCCCGTAAGCTCAGGTAACTGGAAGAAAGGTGACATCACTGACAGGACTAGAAAGTTGGAAGAATGAGCTGAGGGTGGGGAAAAGGAAAAGAAGGAATCAATTCATCATTGAGCAAGTTAAGTTGGAGGCGTCCAAATGGAAATACGTGCAGGTAGCTGAGGATGTGGGAGTAGAAATGAGAGAAGCTGTCAGATCAGAGGTGTTGATTAGAGAGACCCTGGAACAAGAACCACAGGACAGGATTTGCCCAAGAAAGAAGAGCAAGACACCGAAGGAAGAACCTTGGAGACCAGCTCACATGTGGGGCACAGGAATGAGTAAAAGAGAGGCAAGTGGGGAGGAGAAGGTACAACTCACATAGCATACAACTAACTGAATTATACACTTTCAATGAGTTCATTGTTTTAGTTTATTCAATTAAATAACCCTTGCCTTGGATAAAGATGGACCCTACGAACACCAAGGAGTGTGGATGTGGTTTGGAGGCTATTGGAAAGCACTGAAGCTGAGACCAGGGGTTACAAAGTCAGTCAATTTTAGAACATTTTTTTTTCAATGTTAATAAATTGATGACTTTCTTTATTCTTTCATTAAATGCTTTAGAATTTCTTTGTTTCTGGCAGCAATTTTTTTTTTATTTATTTTTATTAATTCACTATACACCATCACAACACACAAATAAATTTTCCATCCAAAATACACTGTGCATTGGTTCAATGAAGCACATCAACATACATGTTCTCAGCAAATAATTTTCCAATTCTTACATCCTGCATACCTTGCCCTTTGTCTTGTCATCCCTGATTCCCTATCCCCCACCCTCTGCTATGTCCCATCTTCCTCCTCCATTGTCCCTGGCATCCATGGTTGCCCTCCATGCCTTCCGCCCCCCCCCATTCAATTGTTCTGCCAATGAGCTTAATTAGTCTAAATATATCCAATAGCTAGCACAGCTGACACATACCTATACATGTACCCAAATCTGACCCTAGGCATAAACCCCAGTGAGTAGAATGAACATACTATAAAGTAGTACCCAGCTGTGCCCATACAGCTCGCTGCAGTCATCAAATGTGCATTTTTTTTTGAGAGATTTTCACTGTAGGGCGCATGCGCTCGCCAGACAGACAGAGAGAGACATAGAGACAGAAAGCGAGA
>NW_006204133.1:4968262-4971642 GCF_000334495.1 Tupaia belangeri chinensis
CTTTCTTGTGCTTATGGTTGTAAGTTCGCCCGGGGGGGGGGGGGTGCAGGGCCCAGGGGGGCCGCGCAGGACCCACCACTGGTGGCAGCCTAGGCGCGGGGCGGAGAGACCTCGCCAATTTTAGAACATTTTGATTACCCTCAAAACCTCCTATTCTTCATCTATCACATCCCAAGCCCCCATGTTTCCAGAAGTAGACAATCATATCCATTTTCTGTCTCTATAGATGTGTCTATACTAGATTTTCATCTAAATCGATTCCTCAGTTAGCCTTTTGAGTCTGCCTTCTTTCACTTCGCATGATGTTTTCAGGATCCATTGTATGGCAGCATTTATCAGTCCTTTGTTCCTCTTTATGGCTAAATAATATTTCTTTTGGTAGCTATATCACATTTTGTTTGCAGATTCATTAATTGACAGATATTGTGGCTGCATTCAGTTTTTTCTACTATGAATAATGTTGATATAAATACCTGTACACAAGTTTTTGTGTGGACATACGTTTTCATTTCTTTGGGTACACATTTTGGAGTGGAATTGTTTAATTATACGCTAAGTCTCTGTTTAAGTTTTTGAGGAACTGCCCCAAAGTGACTATACCATTTTACATTCCCACCAGAAGTGTATGGAGGCTCTAATGTGTCCACATCTTCACCAACACTTTCTTTCCATGTTGTTTTTATTTGTTTTTAAAGTTATATCCAACAATCAGTTTGAAGTGATATCTTAGTGTGGTTTTAAGGACTAAATGACTCATGGTGTTAAGCATCTTTCTGTGTGCTTATTGGTCAAATACATAACTTTTTTGGAGAAAAATCTATTCAGATGTTTTGCCCATATTTTAGTTGGATTATTTATCTGTCATCACTGAGTCACAAGAGGTCTTTATAAACTCCAGCTACAAGTCCATTACTAGATATATGATTTGCAAATATTTTCTTCTATTCTGTGGGTTGTCATTTCACTCTCTTGATAAATCAGCACAAGTTTTCACTTTTTAATTAAGTTAGTTTATCTTCTTTTGAGTTTTTTTTTTTTTTTTAACATATGGCCCATCTGACTTCTTTTCTTTGGTTTCTTGTACTTTTAGTGTTGTATCTAAGAGTCCTTTGGCAAATCTGTCATGAATATATGCCACTACATTTTCTTCTAAGAGTTTTATAGTTTTAGCTCTTACATCCATACATTTGATCCATTTTGAGTTAATTTGGGGGGTTAGTTTTTTAATGTGGTGTGACATAAGACTCCACCTTCATTATTCTGTGTGTTAATATCCGGCCACCAGAACACTATTTGTTAGGAAGACGATCCGTTCCTCATCTCAATGCCTTGGTATCCTTGCCCAAATAAATTGACAAGAAATTTGACAATTTATTTCTGATTCTTATTTCAGGTCCTTAAAGTTGTACACTAGTCATCCATGCTTTATGCCAGTATTTTTCCTCGTGTCAGTTGAGAGTACAAACAGCTTTTTAAGTTGGTGACTGAAGTTGGTGTCATTTCCCTTAGACTATGAACTCCCTGTGATTTTAAACAACGGCTACCTGATCTTCTCTGTACTGGGGCAAGCACAGCTCACGAAGGTGGATAAATCTCTTGGTGATGTGCCTTTTAACTTAATATCCCTCCCTGCCCACTCCCCTTAGCTGAGGGCCACAGTAAACCCAACTAGCTCTCCACATGGCCTGAAGTCACTCGATCTTGACTCAACACTGATTTATGCTGGGTTGAACTGGGCTCTGATGGAGAGATACATGAGAAAAAAGGTAAATGACAGGATGGGAATATGTGAAAGCAGCTTGTTTCCATAAAACAAGGAAGGAGTGGAAAGGATAAGAGTAAGAGCAAGAAAAAGAAGTAACTCAGATTTATTGAAGAAAAAAAATGAGGGAATCAGGGAATAGAAAATAAGGGTGTGGGAAGTGGGGAAAGGAGCTTATTAAAAGGAGTCTTGAAATTCACACTGGGCATGTGTGCATGTGTGCCCCAAATCCTGTGCCCATCAATCACTTGACTCATTGTTCTATGAACCAACATAACTGCAGGGTGCTCTAAGCGTGCGCGTGGACAGCAGACAGACCCATGTGTCTACCCCGGCTCCACTCCCTGCCAGCAACGTTGCTTTATGTGTGTAACTTAACCTTCTAGGGCTTCAGCCCATTATCTGTCAATTGGGATCATAAGAAAACTGTCCTCCTATTGCCAGCTGAAATCCAGCAGCCGTTTCTGTGAATAATCAAGAAGTGAAACAAAGAGGGAGAAACAGAGTTTATTTAGCTGTACTGGAGCACAGGGAGTGGCCGAGAGCTAACAGCTCACAACCAACTCCCAGAGCAGACATTTCTAGCATGTTCTATACCACTCCACTTCTCGTTTATCCATTGTCATTTACAACATATATTTGGCTAGTTCAGTGTTCCTCTTACCCTCATGTTCTGTTCTGTTTACCTTTTCCTTTCTCAGGATGTTTATGACCCTGTTTTTGTTCTTATGGCGACATTGAACCCGCTGATTCAGACTTGTGACATACATTGATAGATGGAGGGAAGCGATGACAAGTTTTCTTTAAGTGCACTGTTTAACAAAACAATCTAAACATCCATAACCATTATGGTAAACAGTAACATTATTACAAATTTTCCAACTGAATCTGTTATATTGTGTCTGTTGAACAAACATTCCCATTTCTTAAAATTTCTTGCCTAGGGCCACAGGTGAGTAATAAAGTGCTGGATTCCCACATGGTTGACCGTGGTTTGAGTTTCGGATCCAAAGTCTTGAAACTCATGCTGGGCATGTGCACATGTGTGCCCAAAATCCTGAGAGAAGAATTGAGGAGAAGGGATTGCAGCATGTCCATCCCAGGGGTGGAGAGGTGATCTCTCACTTTTTCTGTCTCTCCAGTAAGAACATATACCCTATAGCAAAAAGCTCTCTTTAAAAAAGAAAAAAATTCTTGCCTGGGACCCAGTCCCGGTTGCATTTTTGGAACCGTTGTCTAAAGCAAGGGGCTTACATTTCCTCTTATTTGTTACAATAGTTACAGAAGCTATAAACACCAGCTAACCATTTAAATATAAGAAAGAGGAATAAAGTAAAGCCAAATAAATAAATAGGGTTAGAAAAGAATGTTATCCTCTTACACTCAGAGGATGGCTGTGGAGATGAAATGTGAACACTTGCAATGGACTTAGTTCAGGGCCTAGCATGGGATCCGATCAAATTAGCTCAGACCGTATGCGAGTCAGATAATCCCCTGCCTGCCTCATCACCAACAGTCTAAACCAGTGGATCTCAGACTTCACATGCATCTGAATCTCCTACAAGGTAGTTACCACAGTTTCACACCCCTGGGTCTGCTCCCCGGGGCTTCTGGTTCA
>NW_006204133.1:4971661-4981401 GCF_000334495.1 Tupaia belangeri chinensis
GGCTAGCACTTACTTGTCTAACAAGTTTCCAGTGATGCTAATGTGGCTGTCCCAAGGAACCCACTTTGAAAACCACTCCTCTGAATTGTGAAACATCAAAAATAAATGAACAGGAACCAGAAGACGGTGTAATGGTTACGTTGCTGGACTCTCACATGACTGACCACGGTTCAACTCCCAGATCCGGTGGCTTGAAACTCACACCAAGCACATGTGTGTGCATGTCCAAAATCCTGAGAGGAGAATGGAAGAGAAGAGACTACAGCGTGGCCACCTCTCCTTGGGGGTGATAGCTCTCTTTCTGTCTCTCTGTCTCTCCTGTTAGCACACATGCCCTATAGCAAAAATCTCTCTAGAAAGCAAAGGCTAGCCCTGTGGCCTAGTAGTTGAGGAATCCAGATCCCACAAGGGGTGTGTACAGTTCGAGTCCTGGACCTGGCAGCTTAAGAACATGCTGGGCATGTGTGCATGCCCAAATCCCAAAAGGATGGAGAAATGAAAGAGAAGGGACTGTGATGGGACCATGCCCCACTGGGGAATACTTTCTCCCTCGCTACCTCTGTCTCTCTAGGCAGTATGTGCATTCTCTGATAATTAAAAAAAAAAAAGCCACTCATTGGCATCTTAAACTCTCAAGTGAAAAGTTTTTCTCTAAAAATCCCTAGCCGTCAATCAATCCAGACCATCTGAAGCTCACTAATAAAACAGAAAAAGAAAGATAACTTTAACTACCAACTTCTGGAATGTAAAACTACAGTCAAGTTTAGTTGCCGTGATGAAAGCATCTTATAAAGTCCTTGCTAGTATGAACAGAAATAAATCTGCATAATCACGCGATAGCACGTGTGCATTAAAACCAGTGAGGTCATCTTTATCATAGAATTATGTTTACTGTCAACATAAGTGTTTGACTAAGGCCACTGAGGGAGGCTTCCTTTTCACCAGAATCTCACAACAAAGCATCTTGATACAATAATGCTTGCCTATACAGGAAATGCGTAGTCTGCTGCCTGCTTGGGAGGGGATGTAAATAACTCCTAGGGAACATATTTCTATAATTAGCTGTTCACTTCAAGTGAACTATATGCAATGAATTTCTTATCACTAGATATTCTTCCTGGGCAAAGTACATGGCAATATATGCATGTGTTAGTGTAGAAACTTAACTATTCAAACACCGTTGCTTGGGAATCAGAGAATTTAAAAATGAGATGGAAATGGAAAACAGACTGGAAAATTCATTGCAAATGCCCACCTAGGGTGAGTGAATGCTTGCAGACACACATGAACACATTAAGTGACCCCTTCATAGCTGAGTTACATGGAACATGAGCTGAGAACGGCTCAAGACAATGGCCACCGGAGTGTCAATGTAGCTGTGTCGCTGCCCCGTTCCTACAGGGTGTTCCTTGCACTTGTGGAAAAGCACATGTCTCCACAGCTTGCTTGCACATCCGTGAATGCGGGCCAGGAGCAAACGTTTCTAGAGCAGAAGTGATTGCTTCTGGTTGGATGTGCTGGAGCTCTGAGTCTACAATTACTCCTGAAACCCTCTCAGCTAATTGCAGGAGCTGAACAACACCTCCTATCCTTCTGGGAAACACTCGCTGCTCACCCACATTTGCTTCCCTCGCACCTTCCTCCCTCACCTCCCGGCATCCTGTAAGCAAAAACTGTTCTTGCATTCCGTGTTCCACGTACTCTCAAACCAGTGTCCTCTCCACACTCCACATGTTCACTCACAAAGGGTGTTAGTTTAAGGTGGGGTGCATTATTCCCTCTCTTTTTTGAAAATTATTTATTGTTTTGTTCCAGGGTTTGTGCACTCACTGAAGGAAAAAAAAAAAAAAAAAACAGAGAGAGAAACAAAAGGAAAGTGCTCTCCCAGAGGGTGGCCACTTCACAGTTCCTTCTCCTCTTGGGATTTTGGGCACACGTGCACATGTGCCCGGTGTGTATTTCAAGCCACCAAGTCCAGGACTTGAACCACATAGTCAGCTATGTGGGGTTCAGCTGCCTTAGCCACTACATTACCAACTGGCCTAAGGTGGGGTAGTTTAAATACTTTTTGGGGCACTCGGGATTTTTTTAAAGCTCAGTTATTTATTTCTTCCATGAGAGAGAGTGGTGTCCCCAACAGGGTCTTGATGCCATGATCCACTCCCAGTCCAGCCAGCCATGATCAAAAACATATGTGTGTCTGGTGCACACAGGGAGGCCTCAGGACATGAACCTGGGACCTTCCCATGTAGCTCACCACTGGGGAGCACTACATCACCACTGCACCACTGTGGATGCCCAGTATTCACAATCTGAGCTGAGTATCTCCCATTCCAGTCAGGAAGGCTCTAGTGTGGCCACCATTAGTCAGCAGGATGACCAAAGGTAATAGCTGGACAAAGCATCCTCTTCGGACTGACCTGGACCAGCCCCATATTCCTGGGCCAGGAGAAACCTAGACCTGCTTTGAAACTTTCCCTTTAATGAAAGAAACTTTGATCCTTTTGTAACTTGAGACTCACAGTTTGTTGGAAGATCACGTGTTAACCGAAGGGCTCTCCTATGCAGTCTGTTGTCAAAGTCCAAATGGTGCCCTTGGCGAGATGCCAAAAACACATACATTGACCCACTTACTATTTCCTTCTCTGAATTATCAGGACAGGGGGTGTTTTTTTTGTTTGTTTGTTTTTAAAGAATTACTTATTTGGGAACCAGCGGTTAGCGTAATGGCTATGTCGCTGGACTCCCACGTAGTTGACCGTGGTTCACGTCTGGACCCGGTGGCTTAAAACTCACGCCGGGCACATGGGCGTGCGTGCCCAAGATCCCGAGAGGAGAATGGAGGAGAAGGGATTACGGCGTGACCATGCCCCCTGGGGGTTGATTTCTCGCTTTCTGTCTCTCTGTCTGTCTGGCGAGCGCACACGCCCTATAGCAAAAATCTCTCCAAAAAAAAAAAAAGAACTGTAGTCAGCTGTGTGGGATTCCAGTGCCTTAATCACCATGCTCTCTGCCAGCCCCCAGGTCACTCTTTCACCAGCCCTTCATCCTAGAGTTCTATTTCAAGCACTGGGAAGATTGCTGCTTCAAGAATGGAGTAGAAGGACCAGCAGTTAGCGTAATGGCTATGTCGCTGGACTCCCACGTAGTCGACCGCGGTTCGAGTCCCGGACCTGGTGGCTTAAACTCACGCTGGGCACGTGTGCGTGTGTGCCCAAGATCCCAAGAGGAGAATGGAGGAGAAGAGATTGCGGCGTGACCATCCCCTCCGGGGGGTGATTTCTCGCTTTCTGTCTCTATGTCTCTCTCTGTCTGTCTGGCGAGCACACACGCCCTCTAGCAAAAAAAAAAAAAAAAAAAAAAGAATGGAGTAGAAACGTGAACAGCTGGTGCACTGAGGTGAAGCAGGAGACAAGGACAAGAAACGTGCCTGGATGTAGCGGGACTGCTCTGGCACCTTGCGTTCCTCGGGAAGCTCTCGTGGAGAGCAAATGAGAATGGTGCAGTGAGTGTCTCTGGGTTGGCTTCTGACATGGCTAAGCAGGGGTTTTGGTGGGAAGGAGCCAGGGCTCGACAGTCACCAGGGTCTGGTTCAAACCCTGCTTTGCCAGGTAGTTTCCCAGTGACGGAGGGCACCTTCAGCCTCTCTAAAAAAGATTCTTTACCTACCAGCTGGAAATAATAAATCACTTTTTTTAAAAAATGGGATCTTACAAAGATGAAATGAGGTAATGTAAAATGCATAAGTATTAGGAAAAATGCCACCTTTTGTTCCTGCAAACATTATATACTAAAACATCATTTTAAAAAAATGCTCTTATACAGACAATGGAATATTACTTGGTACTAAAATTAAACGAATGATCAGGCCATGAAAAGACATGGAGGAAAGACGCCAATCTGCTAAGGCAATGCACTGTGTGACTTCAACTGAATGACACGCGAGAAAGGGCAAACCATGGAGAGTGACAATTCCCGAGTTGTCAGCCGTTAGGGCGAGGGAGAGACGGATAGGTGGAAAACTCAGAAACTTTTTTTTTTAATTCAAGCTTTCTTATTTTTCTCAAATCCATTATAGAGTACATGCACACACACACACACACACACACGAGAGCAAGCGAGAAAGAGAGAGAGAGAAGCCCTCTCCACAGAGCTCGGCTGCACCGGGATCCCGGGCACATGCGCGCATGTGGACTGGGCTGTGGACTCCAACTACAGTCTGCACAAGGTTTCTAGTTCCACAATTCAGTATGCTGACGGTGCCATAGAGGAGTTTCAGGACACTGGAACTACTCTGTAGGACACCATAATGATGGACACGTGCTACTCTCCATTAGACTGACACACAGACTGTGTGACAGCAGGCGCAAGCCCCAGCAGAACCTCGCACTCTGAGCAATCCCATGGCAGTGCGGGTTCACGGGGTGTGACACACGGGGGAGGGAGGAGTCGATCGTCAGGGAGGCTGTGCACGTCCGGGGCAGGAGGCATGTGGGAACTTCTTCGGCTTTCCTCTCAACTTGCTGGCAGCTAAGTCTGCTCTAAAACAGAGCCTAATTTTAAAAAAATCCTCTTGAAAGAAAGGAAAAGGGACCCACTATCCAACTTTACTGGAGAAAACACAAGGAGAGACTTTGTCAGAGGGCTAAAGGATAAGGAAAAATTATTCTTAAGTACACAGATTGTTAATCGTGCAATGCCCCTTGTTCAGATTCGTGTGTGTGTGCACACGCGCGAGCAGGCCTGCACGCACGTGCACCAGTGGGCCTCAGAGGCACTGCAGTTAACTGGTGGGGTTACCTGAAGCCGTAGGGCTTTGTCACCTCCAGGCTCCTCCAGCTCAGTGTTCCTCCCTGGGTGCCCCCTTCAGGCTTCGTAAGGAAATCTTACTTCATTCTTGAGTTTGCCAGCTGGATGATCTAATCAGCACAAACGCCAAGGCAAGTCTTGACTCCAGCAGGCAGACTGCACAAGGCCTCGATTGTCTCCCAGTGCCATCCTCAGGCCCAGGAGAGAGCCTGCTGCATCCTCTCCTGTTCTCGGAAACCTCAGAAGCGCCAGTGCTTTAATTCAACCTTGACATCTGAAACACAGGGTGGGTGTTCTTGAATTCTTTTTTCCAGGTGCTCCAAAGCCCTGGCTCCAGCCAGTTTACAATGAAGGGAAGGCCTCTTCTTCATGCTCCAGCACCCCCACTTCCCCTTCTGCCCTGCTTTAGCAGGTTTTCTCCTCTGCGACAGTGTTGTCGTACCTAACGATGCAGGGTGGTTTGTCTTATTTTTCTTCTGGTTTTATTTCATTTCATTGCATTGATTTATTTATTTTGCCATAGGGCGTGTGTGCTTGCTGGACAAAGTTAGAGAGGGAAAGTGAAGAATCACCCCCCCAGAGAGGATGACCTTGCCTCAATCCTTTCTCCTCTTCTTGGGATTTTGGACATGCCCACCGTGATTTTCAAGCCACCGGGTCCAGGACTTGAATGGAAGTCGGCCATGCGTGAATCCAGTACCTTAACCACCACGCCACCTGCTGACTCACTTCTGAATTTTGTGAAGTTGATTTATTTTATTCGTAATAATGAGCACAAACAGAAGAGGGAGAAAGAGAGATGTACTCTCGACAGAGTTTTGTCATATAATGATCCCCTTCCCCCCTCCCTCCAGCTGGTTAGGATATTTGGCACTGTGTTCTTTTCCTTAAATTATTTATATATTTTATTTGATGTAAAACCATTATTTTTTTAAAGTTTGCTATAGGGCATGTGCACTCAGAAAGAGAAAGTGAGAAGCCACCAGGTCCAGGCCTCGAACCACTTTCGGCCATGTGGGAGTGCAGTGCCTTAACTACCGTGCCACCTGCTGGCTCCAAGCACCATATTTTTAAGCCAGCTCAGAGGGGATCTGAACCTGCAGTGTTCTGTGTGGCTTCAACACTGCCATTCAGTTAGCTATTGACTGCCCCACCAGACTGAGCCTAAGTTCTTTGAATTTTGAAGCAAAATTGATGCTCAGAGATAAGAATTCACAAACAGGCTTCTAGACATTTATGTGAAAAACAAGGGCCTATATAACTTAGAATTAACTAGAAAAACTTCACTATCACCCAGCAGAGAACCCTGCTTTTACTGTCTGTTCTAAAGTTGTGTCTAAATCACTGAATGTCTGCACAGAGCGGGTCTCAAGCCCTGGGCTAGTGCTGAAATCATCGTAGTAGCCCATGGGTTCTTGCCAGTCTGCAACACCGCAGATGCTGACAGTCACTCAGTAGTTTGAGAATTTAATTGGATAAATATTTTAAATTAAGATATGTCCCAGATTCAAATTTTATGATACAGAAGAATATTCAGTTAGACTATGAAAACTTGGCATTAATACGCTGATCTCTTTAAAGATGGATATGATGGACTACGGACATGTTTTGATCCTCCACTTCATATGCCTTGTTTCTGTGACAAGCATCTGGGTGCCTAGACGCATCACTGCCACGCTCCATCAGCCCATCCACGCTCTTGCAGAGGACCAGTGACTAGAACCACAAGGAGTCCCTATAACTGCCAGTGCAGTCATGAAATGATTCTTTCACTCTCTGCCGCACCCTTTGAATAATGCGTGGAGTATGACTTAGCTTGGCTTTGGTGTCTGGTTAATGAAAACTCCTAGCATCAATGCCATCACTTCCAGAAGCCTACCCTGATGCCTTCCACTGAGCCCCTGCGGTCCTTTGACTCCTTTCCCTCCTATAGGGCGCATGCGCTGGCAGGAGAGAGACGGAGAGAGGGAAAGTGAGAAATCACCTCAGCAGGGGAGATGGCCATGCTGCAATCCCTCCATTTTTTTTCTTGGGATTTTTGGGCACATGTGTTCATGTGCCGAGGTGATTTTCTTTCTCCTTCCTCCTCCTTCTCCTCCTTTTTAAAAAGGTTTTTCCCCATAGGGCTCATGTGCTCACAGGAGAGAGGGAAAGTGAGAAATCACCCCCCTCCAGGGAGAAGGGTTACCGCACCACAATCCTTTCTCCTCCATTCTCTTGTTGGGATTTTTGGGTACACAAAAGACATGCCCTGTGTGATTTTTCAAGTCCCTGGGTCGAAGGCTGGATCGCAGTGGGCAGTGTGAGAGTCTGGTGTCTTAACTACCATGCCACCTGCTAGATCCGTGACTTCTGGCGCTGGCTCTGTTCGGCTCACATTTGCCCTGGCTCCAGGCCGTAAACCTTGCGTGTACATGGTTGATTCCTTATAGACCAAGCCCAGTCTGACTCATGCCTGGCCTTCTACAGAGGTCAGGACTGAACTGTCACATGCACAGAATTGATAGGAGACTAATTTTCCTTGGCCACTCTCCTGTACACCTGGGGGGAGACCTGGTTCTCCTCCACCCCTGTAGGGTTCAGTGCTGCAGACTCCACTCCTCCTTACAGTCAGACAGGTTTCCTTTCTGCTCCGCTGGGCCTCACAGCAGGGAGTGGGACCGGGGTTTGGAATGAGCACAGAGACGACATGTGTGTGCATCATCTGCACACTAAGAGGCAGAGACTACACTGTTAATTGGGTAGCTGACTGGGCGGCAGTTAGAAACAGACCACAGTAAAAACCCATGTTGCACTGCGCAATTACTGATGAGTTATTACTCAGGCCATGTCCAGCGTCCTAAGAGATCCCTGAAGGATTGTTCAGCAAGTTTCCAAAAGGGAGTAGGGGAAGGGAGTTGGAATCTCTTTCAAAGCAAATAAAAAGGAAGGGAGGTGGCTTTCAATTCTGCATTAAATCCGGCGTAAAGTACACAGCTTCATTCTTTTGTAGATATTAGTCATGGCCATGCTTTCAGAGTTGGGTGAAATCTGCTTGCCTGAAGGGAAAGGTCGGGAAAGAAAAACAAAGCAAGATAAAATAAACGTGTTTTTTTTTTAAAAAAAATAGTTTTTCTTTTGGAAAAAGGAGACTTCAAAATCACGATGATCCAAACGCCTCCTCTTTCTTGAAAAGCCCTCCAAGTCAGAAGCGTCCTGAGTAACAGCTGCTCTTAAAGATTGCTCAAAGCTCCTTGCAGCTGATTATTTTTCAGGAGGAGAATTAGACAAAAATAATACAAGTGGGAAATAAAGAGAATGACCTACTTTACAGGGGGGAAAAAGGAGCTCTGTGTGAGCGTTTTGATCTAATTGACGGTGTGGGGTTGCATGCCCAAATAAGGCGCTGCTCGTAGGGTCTGCGCGGGAGAGTTCTAACTCCAGGGAGGAGAGGAGAAAGCCAGGGCTCTGAAATCGCCAGAGCGGCGACCCCGCAGTTCACGGTCCACGAAAAGGGCCCTAGGAGCCCCCTTCTGGCCACAAAACCGAGTATGACAGGAAAGAGCCAGTGGGGGCGCTTTTCCTTCCACCGCCGCTTACCCGGCCGTGCGAGGGACCGAGGGACATTCGGAAAAGGTTGCCGCGCTCAAAGCGCTGCGCCCAGCAATGTGTCTAAGTGATGCCAGGGAAGGAGTGACCCTGGGCGTGGGAGACCCTCGCCCCTCCCTGGGGCTTCTGCAGCTGCCTCCGGCCTGTGAACGCCGCCGCCCGGGTGCAGACTGGCTGCGGTCTGGGGGAAACCCTCCAGGGTTCCGGACCTCGACAGGGCGCCGGGTCTCCGCTTTTCACCCGCCTGGGTCTGCCGGCCTCGGAGAGTATTGAACTGCGGCTGTTGGCTGCTGGGGACTATTTCTGCGCATCCGCCTCGTTTGGGTGTTTGCGGGAGCCTTGTAAAAGCCTCCCTGTTTTCTCGCGCGCGCCTCTCTCTAGCTTCTCTTTTTCTTGGATTCTCGCCTGTCTCCTCCCACAGAGGAAAAAAAAAAAAAAGGTCACGTATGTTTGGAAAAATATGTAGGTCAGTGGAACATTTCCTGCACTGGTGCAAAGCAGAGGAGGGCAGCGGGGGAGGGGAGCGGCACCGCCGAGCTCCGGGCGCGCGCTCCTGCCCGCAGCCCCCGCCCCGCGTGTCTCCGCCGGGAGGGGGGCAATTAGCAGGTTCCTTTCCCTTCTTGACCCATTTCCCAGGCCAGCTACGTTCGCCTCGGAAGCGGCGCTATTTCTCCCCAGCAGCCGCGGATGCCCTTCCTAAGCAGAGCTGACCCGCGTCTCCCCAGACCCCCGCCTCCCACCTGCTTCCGATCCCCGCCGCTCATAGAGAAATCACAGCGGTCCCCCCGCAGAGACGCACCCTGTGCCCCGGGTCTGACCCCACACGCAGCCCTGTCCCTGGAGGACAGCACGGAGGGGGTGGTAGTCTCCCGTTCGTCTCCTTACCCCCCACCGCGCGGGACAGCAGGGTGACGGCGGCCACCGCTAGGGTCTGCCCTGGGCGGGAGCGGAAGATTCTTTACCACCCGCGAGTGACAACTTTAACAGGACCTCGGTTGGCAGTCCCGCATCCGCTTGCCTCCCTCTTGGCCGGTTCATCTCAAAACACCAACCCTCCTCTCCTACCACCCAGTCCTGATCCAGCGTCTTAAGCTGGACCCCGCCGCAAGCCCCTTAGCCCAGCAGAGGTGGTTGCGGCCTGGGTGGCCGCGAGTGTCCGGGGGTCTGTCTGCCTGTAGAGTGCGTGTCCCAGGCTGGTTTGGGGACAGGAGAGACCCGGCCTCGGGCGGTCTCGGCAGCAGCGGGGAGGAGGAGGAGGAGGAGGAGAGGAGGAGGGGCCAGGGTGGACAAAGCCTCTGGTCTCCACATGGATGGGCTGCCCCAGGCTGCCTTTTCTTCCCACC
>NW_006204133.1:4981598-5033768 GCF_000334495.1 Tupaia belangeri chinensis
CGCCTCGCCGGTGCTGGGGACGCGTGGGGCGGGGAGGGTTGCTTCGGCGCAGGGCTGCGCGGCCGGGGACCCGGGCCTCGGGGGTGCGGCGAGGTGGGTCCCCCCCGCCGTCTTCACGCACACACAGGCCGCCCGGGCATCGCTTCCTGCCCACAAGAAGCAGCAGGGCTGGTGGCTTGGGGTGCTTCCAGCCGCGGGAGGCAGAAGACCAGGCACCCTGAACCTCGGGGTTTGGGGGTCCTCAGGGGTACCTTCGGCATGACTAGAGGCCGTGCCCCCGAGCCGCAGTTTTGGAAATTGCCCGCCACCCTCCTTGAGCCTCATCACGCACCACTGCAGCTTGGGGCCCTGAGAGAGTGCGGTGTGCGCGCCCCAGGCCCGCGATCCCTACGGGTCCTTGGGTCGGAATTGGTTCCGGGCCGACTGGGTGCCGAGCCTGCCGCCTGTGCCTTCAGAGCGAGTAGCCTGTCTCCGCATCGCCAGGGGTTGGATGCCCGTGTGCTGTGGTTGGGCGGTGTGCCTCCTCCCCTGGCCAAGAGGGACCACCTTTGACCTTTCTGAAGACCTGCGGTGGGTCGGTACTCTGGGGAAGGGTCTGGTACCCAGGGGCTAAATTCAAAACCGGCTCCCTCTGCCTGCCACTCATTCTCTGCTCAAGGTAAGAAAGTTTGTTTTCAGTCCCGTGATTCATAAATAATTAGTAACCAGTTTTGTTGATTAAGCAGGACGGGAACCTTAAATAGACACACGCACTTCCACAAAGTCTAAAACCTCTCAAGGTTGTATCCGGGAGGCTTTAATGCTGAAAGTGAAAAGCGCTGGAGTCCAACAGGTGTTCAGGAGGGGTCTGGGAGGGGATGGTTCTAGCATTTCGTCTGTACCGTTGCTTTGGTTGCTTTGGTTGCCTTGGTATCCGCTCCAAATTCATTAAAGTGGTTAGCTTTTTTCTTTACAGGTGGAATATTGAGTAGTTAGAAAATTAGCCGGTCTTGACATTTAGCACCCAAACCTTCTTTCTTTGATAGAAGAGATTTTCCTGTCTGGACTTCCCAGGTAATTAGTTCTAAAACTAGCAAGATGCAGTTCCTAGCAAGATTCAGCTGTCTACACCTGGCCAGGTTCAGCTCTGTCTACACCTACATCTCTCCACAATGAATGAGTCCCCGTCCAGTGAGCTGACCAACTAATTACGGTTTGCATTGAAAACAGAGCTGCCCTTCCTAGGAGGCACGGTTTAAATTCAAGGGCATGTGCTAGCTTAACTCCCTTTCTGCCATTAATTTCTAAAAAAAAAAAAAAAAAAAAAAAAAAAAAAAAAAAGATTTGCCAAAAATAAACCGCATAGAAGCATAATATTTAAGAGTTAGTCTGACCTGGGTCACTATTTTACAGAAGCAAATATCTGCCTTTCATTGCTTGGCTAAGCCAGGTCCAGAAGGAGCAGTGGTATTTCTCAGTCGTCTACTTAAAGATTTAGTCAAAAATAAAGTGTGCAACATGCAGACATTCAATAATCGTCTTCCGCCTCACAGAGAGATGTAGAATGTGGCTTAGAAGGACTGTAAATGCTCCGCTTTTAGCCATTTTCTTCCTGGAAATCGATGCCTTTATTTATTTGCTGATCTGCCTCACTGTGTAATGTAAAGTCGGTCTTATTCTCATTGCGTCCTAGGGTGGCTCCCATGGAGGTGAAGGAAGGGGATACATTCTGGAGAAACGATGCTATTAATAAAACGTTACCCCCTAAAGAGATAAACATGCCAAGAAAAGAATGAAGTGAGGCTTACACTAATTAGTGTGTTGAAAAAAATTCAGTGGTATGCCGAGAGAACGTTTAGATGGTGACTAAAGAATTGATCTTTATGTGGAAAATAACAATGACTTTTAAGTTCGTTTGGTTCTTTTAAAACAGTTTGGACCCTTTTCATATTTTGGCAGTTTAATAATAATGATTTTAAAAATAAGGACAATGGTAAAAAACAAACCTCATCACTTTCATCTGATGCATGTCATTATTAAACACATTATATCTATATATATGTGTATATGTACATATATATATGTATGTGTTTGTATATATATATATATATATATATATATATTCACACGTATATATAGGATTGTCCAGAAAGTCATGACATGTTTTTCTATTTTTTATGTAAAAATGCGTCATGACTTTTCCAACAACCCAAAACACATGTATTTTTGTTTTCGAAGAACCTTTCTGGATCATCTTTATGAACCTCTCTTAATACTGCTGCATGTTCCTAGGTTAAAGATTTTAAATGAATGAATTTCTTCAGATTAAAATAGTCATGCATGCATATCCTTTTGTCACCATCTTTCTAGGTGGATTTTCTCCCGAGCTTTGCTTTTAAACCTTAAACACAGGGCTAAATTGTCTCTCTTCATTTTTAAAACAAATCTGCGTTTGGTTTTTCACATGAGTCAACTCTTCTGATACGATTGTTACAGTGACTGTCCATGCTAGTCCCATGCACATTGCAATCTGCCCGTCTCCAGAGAGGTCAGATTGTGAGGTGTTGAAAATAGCCTAGTGACTAAGTATTCTGGGCTGCTTTATGCCAAGGGTTTAATTGACTACATCATAGCAGGCATCTCATGGGGTTTTACAGGTAAATAGTGGAAATGATACTGGGTCGGCTCTTTGCTTAAGGGTAACCTTTGGTTGGTGTGTTCCCAGTCCTCTCCTTTCTGTAGTAAAGATGGGAGGTCAGGAACTGTCACCCGCATGTTCCCCATGGCATCTCATGCCTGTGGGGCCTTGTCCCTAAGAGAAGCTCAGTAAAAAGGTATGGGAAATGAGCGGAATCCTTGGCGACTGCAACTCAAAGGTTAGAAATTTCTGAATGCTGATGGAAACTGAATGATGAGTAATTCTATTTTAAATCTGATGATGATCGATAGTATCTTAAAGCACTAAATAAGCATTTATTAAACATGAGCTTATGTGTAAAGGGAGACTACTTAATGCAATCTTTAGCAAAGGCAGTGCTGTTTCTCACTTGAATTCTTTGAGATTAGAGACTGTTTGGCAGATGTAAAGTCATTCCTTAGGTATAGTTTCCTCAGAGGCCACTTGAATTTCTGCAGGTCTTAAAACAATGTGTGGTTTCACTTGCTAATTCAGAATAGAAAGGAGAGTTCCCCTACTCTGGTGAGTTTAAGGAGACCAGGGTGCTGGACTTCATGGTGTTAAATGCAGGTTCTGACTCAGGGCATCTGGGCTGAGACCCCAAGTGTCTCCTTTCCCATAAGCTCGTAGATGCTGCACACTAGCAGGGTCTGGGGAACACTTAATCCAGTTCAGTGTGTGTTTACTGAGCACATACTATATACGGATGAGACAAAAATAAAGAGAACGCATCCCACGTGTTACAGAGGAGCAAAGACGAGAAAGGGAGAAGAAGAGAGATGATTCTTTCTAACCTGGAAATGATGCCTGGGAGGCCATCTACAGGGTGCTTCCCAGAGGGGTCCAGAAGAGGGGATTTCTGGTAGGGCTTCCACATTATTACCTGGTCTTCCTGTTTGAATGAAGAGCTTTGTGACTTGGCAGTAAATCAGATGCAGATTTTGAAGTGAGACAGGCTCAGGGCACCTGCCTGCTCAGCTCCGGTGTGGCCTGGAGCAATTTTTAAACTTCTCTGAACTTCAGAGTCCTTGTCAGAAAAAATGGGGCGAACGATGCATACCTTGCCAAGTGTGCAGGATTGCCATAAAGGACCCGGGTTATGTGTAACAAAAGTAATGGCTTCCATTACTGTCGATGGGAGAGAGGGAGCTAGAAAAGAAGAGGAAGAAGATATTTTTCAATGAAGTCCGCCAGTTAGCTTCAGCTGGTTAGCCAACCAACCCAAGGATGGAACCTGGCAGAGCTGAAGGGCAGGCCGCTATAGCAAGTGCAAAATAGAATTATTGGGAGCACTCTTCTCCACCCTTGTCCTGCAGTTCCCAGGCTTCTGGCTAGTTTTGCTGATAACCCTTCTGGCAGTATTGTTACCCAGGGCTGTTCCTGTTCTTGCCTGTAGGTTCTGTTGATGAGGCGGACTGGTGTTTGTGGCAGCCGGGCATTGTGGAGGGAAGGGCAAGTGCTGCTCTGTGAGGGACGTTGGTCCATTTCCTGATGGGGCACTTGTAAGGATTAAAGTCACCAGTCAGCCCTTTCATCTTATTGTGAGTTACCTGGAATTAACGCAGGCTGTGTTGGAACTCACCTAGGATGCTTTTGACACTTCACATTTTGAGTTAATTGATCGCTTCCTGCTGCTGTCTTGAAGAAAGGGCTATTCCAGGGACCAGCAGTTAGCATAATGGCTGTGTCGCTGAATTCCCATGTAGCCGACTGCGGTTTGAGTCCTGGACCTGGTGGCTTAAACTCAGGCTGGGTGCGTGTGCATGCGTGCCTAAGATCCCAAGAGGAGAATGGAGGAGAAGGGATTGCGGCATGACCATCCCCCCTGGGGGGTGATTTCTCGCTTTCTATCTCTGTGTTTCTCTCTGTCTTTCTGGGGAGCACACGCGCCCTATAGCAAAAACCTCTCCAAAAAAAAGAAAAAAAGAAAGAAAGAAAGGACTATTCCAGGGCCGTGGTTGACTGTCATCTTAGGAGGGGTCTCTGAGTAGCTCTGTCCCATACTTCCATCAATGTTACTCTGCTATTCTTTTTTCTATTTAGAGGTTCTATTTGTTATTTGCAAAGATTTCTCTGCTACCACTCCCCATTCCATGCCTCTAAACCAAGCTCTAAGAGAATGGCAATGGCAGTCTGATGTTTGGACAAAGGAAAAGTAGAAGAACAACTGGAGTCCAGGTGGTCCTGGGGGAGGACAGACCCAAGAAAGGGAAAGGAAGGCTTAGAGCCAATGGAAGTGCAGCCAGAGGCAGGAGGTGGGACCTGTCAGCTCTTGGCTGATGGCCCTGGCAGCTGAGGTGCCAGGTCATTTTCTTTATTTTTGTGTCATCCAGGCTTCCAGAAGAGACAGGTCCATCTAGTTGCGGGTAGGTGACAGGGCCCTATGGCCCAATTCTTCCAGACCCTTCTGATCCGAAGCCGGCTCGACCCCGTTTCACAAAGGATATGTATGCCCTTCATGGTAAAGTATTAAAAGCTGGAGCTCATTTTTTAAATGACTACTTTTTCTGTTTATAAAAGTCCATCACATAGAAAAGAGTGAGGAAAATGAAGATTACCCACTATTTCAAGCTGTATTTCCTTCCAGCCTCTTTTTTATGCATTAAAATATGTTTAGTTTAGATTTAAAATATGGATATACAGTAATTTTGTAAACATTTTCAAATAACACAGAACTGTTTTTAGTATGAGAAAAAGAAAGACCTCCTTCATCCCTGTGGCCTACTCAGTAGTCATTCCCCTTTTTTGCCAGACAGAACCCTAATTTTGTACAGAAGTCTGCAGTCCCCTACCTGTCTCGGAAGGTGATTGGCCAAGCAAACCTGCTAGGCCTGCCACTTTGCCAGTGATTGGTTCAGGGTGAGCACATGGACCCTGTCCTAGCCAATAAAACGTGAAGGTGGGCTATAGGAGGCTTCTAGGAAAATTTCCCTGGCAAGGGAAGCCACAGCCATTCTCTTCCATGGATTTTGTAGTGTGTGGATATAATTTCTATATGCTGGCTGGGCAGTCACCAGCCACCAAAGAAACTGAGCCAGGCCCCTGCTGACCTGCAGAAGAAGGGGTCCTGCATGGTGCCCCTGACCTTGTGAATGACCCAAGGAGGAATCTGGGATGTTTATGAAATCCTGAAGTCTTCAGTACTCTGTGAAGCAGGTGGAGTTAGGTTTTCTGATAGTTGTAGCCAAAAGCGTCCTAACCAATGCATCCGGTGACTTTCCACCCTTCTCAGTGGGTTACTGCTGTGAGCCATAAGGTAAGTGCTGCAATTCATTGTTGGGTATATTTACATCTGTCTGCATATGTGCATTTAAGAAAAAACGGAATTATATGCCGATCATTTAGCAACTTTTTAAAAACAATATGATGAGATTTTATTTGGTAGCCTTACTTATGTCTCCTTCTCTACTTTTAAGGGCTACAGAGTATTATTCAGAAGTATGAATGGGACAGAATTTATTTAACCCGTCTCTATGGCTAAACATCTATGGTGCTTTGTTCCCACCTCTTCACTATTACCAGCAACATTTACATTTACTTCCTTATTTGTGTATCTTTGTGAGCATTTCAAGTTTTCTAGGTCAGAGATTACTAGGAAGGGATTCCTGAGTAGAAAGGCACATCTGTTTGAAATAGTGAGGGAAGCTGCCAGACTGACACTGAGAGAGCCATGTCTGTGCACCGGCCCCGCCCCGTGTGTCGGGGTGCCTCACTCTGTGTCTTAACTAGTGCTACTGTTATCCATGTTTTAAGTCTTTTCTCTGCATGTTCACACATTGGAGGTGATAGTGTTTACGGTTTTCTGTTGTGGTTGTGTGTCTTAACCTGAACATAAGCATGTCTCATGTCCTTAAAAGTTCCATGTTGGTGAGATGGTGGTTAAGATGCTGGACTCCCACATGACCAACCGTGCTTCGAGCCCCAGACCTGGCAGCTTGAAAACCACTCCAGGCAGGTGTGCGTGCGTGCCCAAAATCCCAAGAGGAGAATGAAAGAGAAGGGATTGCAGCATGGCCATCTCCCCTGGAGGGAGGGGTGATTTCTCATTTTCTTTGTCTCTGTATTTTTCTGTCTTCAAGGAGCACATTGCCTTATGGAAAAAAAAAAATCCATGTAAACATTTTAATAGCAACATAATAGTCTATGATAATTGTCTCTGGAATGTCTCAATGGTGTGTGATGATGCAAAAGGAATATTTGAAGTCGAGGCTGTCCGTGGAAATGGAGTAGATGTAATCAGCCTTGCAGTAATCTTGAAAGAGTTCCTGATGAGGATGTTGGAGACAAACTCTTCCAGTGATCTGTCTCTAAGAAAACCCAGAGGATATGGCCTTTCAGACCCAGCTGCCCCAACCTTTCCTAAGAAGCTTTGTTGCTTATAGGACCCATACAGCTCGCAGAATGACAGACTCTGAATTCAGTCCTCTGAATGCACTGTGGTCACTGAAAGACTTTGTGCATCACGTGAGACAGAGCTGAGAAGTACATTTGCTCTATTCTTTGAGATGTTTCGGTTCTGCAAGAGAAGACAGGAAAGCACTTGAGATGGACGAATCTCCTAAGAACTGTTCACCAGCCTTCAGGGAAGGGCATATTTGAAAAGCACCATTTTGAAGCATGACTTCTGACCATCCTTTCACTTCCCCACCTCTAAACACCAGTGCATCCAGGAACACTGGCCATCAGCGTGCTCTCTTATGACAGAAAAAGGCAAAGGACAAAAAGAACAAAACAAAAAAACCCTCTCAGAGGAACAGGAGACCATGTGAGAAGAAGATACCTCGGCCCAGCCCAGTGGTGCCGCCATAGCAAACCACTCCGCCAATGCCGAAGCCATAGGGAAGATTAGGGTTCAGTTTCTGGGTCAGCCTGTATACACTGCACGTCCTAGCCGGGCTGGCTGGCATGGCTGGGGAGAGGATTGTGGCATGAGTCCCTGTTGAGAGTACCACCTTCACCCACCGCATGAAAGAAATGAATAAATAAACTTCAAAACAAAACTATCTATAGACTTCCTGGAGATGTTTTGAGGCACCCAGCAGAGCTTTTGGTCTTTGTTGCATGCACAAAAACATCGCAGATATCTTGATAGGAATAAAATTATTAGTCATTAAACAATATGCCATACTATGGTGGGTGACAGAGGAGGCTTTGAGGCCACCAAGAAATAAAAACAGCTTCAATTAAAAATTTTTATTAATGTCTATATTTTTGCATAGAAACACAAATCTTTTTTTTTTTTCTTTTGATACAGACTGGTTAATTTCATTTCAAATCTGGTACCTAGTCAGTGTGCTTACTGCCCTTTTTCACTTATTTACTTATTTGTTTATTTTTATTTAAGGTCCAGCCATGTTGCTCAGGCCAACCTCAAGCTCAAGACGGCAAGCCTCCTACCTCAGCCACTTGAGTCTCTGAGACCACAGGCACATACCACCTCACCTGGCCTTTAGGCTGGACCAGGAATCAAACCCAGGCCTCCCCTATGGTCCCAGCCAGCAGAGTGCAGCTCTTAGCAACACACACAGTGATGGTTGGGCCCTGACGATTCTTTTGGAGTAGTTTCACTGATAAAAAAAACAGCAGGATTCAGATTTATCTTTCGTGTTATATGGAAACATCTATCCATTATTTTTTCAATTTCAAAGCTTGATGCTTTCAATTTTCCACTTTGATTTTTACAAGGGTAAGGCTTATTTGGAAATAAGCAGGATGGCAAGGCTCCTTGACAGGGAGAGTAAGTCCGATTGAGTGCTTGTTAATAGGATAAGGGAAGGGGGAGAAGGTACCTCATGGCTGGTGAGGTATTTTCAAGGTGGGGTGGAGTGAGGGTAGGGAGGAGCCAGTCTGGTTGCTACTTGGATCCAACAAATCGTGTTCTTGCCACATCAGCACTTTCATTTGTATTATCTACACAAAAATATGGCCTATGGGTCAGCAAGTGGTAGGGTGGTTAAGGTGTTGAACTCTCACAGTTCAAGCCCCAGGCCTGGAAGCCTGCAAATCACGCTGGGCACACTGCCCAAAATCCAGAGAAGAGAATGGAGGAGAAAAGATGGTAGCATGGCCATCCCCAGAGGGAGTGATTTCTCACTTTTTCTCTTTCTCTCTGTCTCTCTCCCATGAGCGCACACACCCTATGGCAAAAAACTAAAAAAACAAGCAAACAAAAACATGGTCCATACTATCATCATCAGTTGTTGCAAAAGATGCCTGTTTCTCTGGGTAAAGGGCTGGCCCTGTAGCTTAGTGGTCACATGACCTGGATCCCATGTGGCCGACCTCAGTTTGAATCCGGTGCCGGCAGCTTGGAAGGCACACCAGACGTGTGTGTGTATGCCCCAAATCCTGATGGGATGGAGGAAAAAGGACTGTGTTACTATGTCCCATTGGGAGTGGGTGGAACTTTCTCTCTCTCTCTGTCCTTGTGATGAACACATGTTCTCTCTAGCAATTAAAAAAAAGAGAGAGAGAGGAAGACTTTAAAGTGTGTGGTGGTTGTAGGGGCAGACGTATTCACCAGAATGTTGCTGGGGATAATTGTTGGGGAGCTCAGGACAACCAGTTCATCTAACGGCTGAAAGCAGATGTTATTCCTCAGGGAACCTCTCCAAGACCTTCTCAGAGGCTGGGGAGGATTTTACTTTTATTTCCTTTTCCCTTCAGAGGGAAAAAGGAAAAAAAGAAAATATAAAAAAAAAATCATTCGCAGCTCCGTCTGCATGGTGATTTTGTAATGCTTTTATGATCTCCCAAGCAAAAGAACCTGCTTCTGTTTGCAGTCAGTTGGAACCTGCGACTGATAACAGTCTCTTGGATTTATAGATAAAGGCAAATTGATTTCATTTGAAATAAAGCAGCTTTTTTTTTTTTTTGAGAGAGATTTTTGTATAGGGAGCATGCACTCACCAGAGAGACAGAGAGGGAGAAATCACCACCACCAGGGCAGATGGCCATGCCACAATCCCTACTCCTCCACATCCTCTCGGGACTTTGGCTTATTTCTAGCTGCCAGGTCTGGGATTTGAACTGCAGTCCTTCCACCCTTGACCTATGTGTCTCAGTTCTTCTCCTGGTTCCAGGGCATGGGAGCTCGTGGTCACCTGTCACACTCCCTATTCTGGAATCTACAACCCACCCTACACACCAGGCTTCTCCACAGTGGGTGGCAGCTCATGCAAATAGCCTGCACCCTTTGACTAGCTGCCTGATTTTTATTTGACCTGAAAAGGCACAACTTTAGGAGCTTGTGTTGGGGGCAGCAGGAGATCCCAGGAACTGGGGTCCCAGGTGGCCTTGCTGACTCTCCTGTATCACACCCTGTCCTGACGTTAGCTGTCTCAGGCCTGCAGCCTGCTCGGTTCACCGTCCGTTCCCCTCATTCACTCCCAGACTGACTCTCAGCTCCCAGAACCAGAACCCTTCTCTTGCTCTTGGACTTTTCCTGGGATGCTTTCTGGCAGGACTTCAGCACCAGTCTTGGGCACAGTTGCCAGAGTCATTGCCCTTGTCTGTGTGTGTACACATAGTTCCCATGATCAAGTCTGGACTCTGGCTGGGTTGCCATTGCCCCGGCCACCATCAGCAGAGCAGCACCTCCTGCAGGGCAGGCTCTTAGGCGCTCCATTGCATTCTGTCACGGAAACGAGAGGAGAAGCAAACCAGCTCTTGACTGTGGCAGCGTACATGACCGCGCCCTGATTCCCCTGCAGGCCCACTGAGCAGCACTTCCCCAACCTTCCCACGGGGTGGGGAGGGGGTGTTCCTCAGCCATCCCTGTCACCCCGTCTCTTTGGAAATGTGTTCCAAGCTCTCACTGGCGGGGTTCCATATCTGTTCCAGAATCTGCCCTGGCCGTCCTTGGCTCCCCTTCAGTCAAGGCCTGATGCTGTTGCTGCCCAAGTCCAGGGCGCCATTTCCCCCATATTCTGTAAAAAGCGGTATCTTAGGCATCGAGGCGGCATGTTGGAGTGTGGCCACAGAGGCTGGACTCGTGCTGCCTGGTATGTAGGGAGTTACTTGGTGACAGCCAGCTGTCGCACTTCCAGACGTGCGATGGTTCCCTTCTTCATCTGCCATGCCTGGGCTAGTGGTGTTCTCTCTGCAAGAATGTTGCTGCTAGCCGTCTCGAGACCTGGGTCGCCCCTGTTTTAGTCCATTGGGTGGCTAATAACACAAATACCTGAGTCTGGGCAATTTAAAAAGAATAGAGGTTTATTTTGCTCAGGTTTCGGAGGCCAAGGTTAGGGAGTCCCATCTGGTGAGGGACCCCATTCCTTCTCCCTAAAAGCCCCCCAGGAGTCAATTATAGGGGCCCCCATTGAATCACCTCCCAGAGGCTCCACCTCTTAATCCCATGGTTGGATTAAATTTCTTCATAATGCCTTCACAATGCAACTAAGTTCCAAATTTGGGGGGACACATAAGAACTCCTTACTGGCAAAGAACAGGAACATAGTAGGGGCACCAAGGTGGGGTGGAGTGAGGGTAGGGAGGAGCCAGTCTGGTTGCTACTTGGATCCAACAAATCGTGTTCTTGCCACATCAGCACTTTCATTTGTATTATCTACACAAAAATATGGCCTATGGGTCAGCAAGTGGTAGGGGGGTTAAGGGGTTGAACCCCACATCAGCACTTTCATTTGTATTATCTACACAAAAATATGGCCTATGGGTCAGCAAGTGGTAGGGTGGTTAAGGTGTTGAACTCTCACAGTTCAAGCCCCAGGCCTGGAAGCCTGCAAATCACGCTGGGCACACTGCCCAAAATCCAGAGAAGAGAATGGAGGAGAAAAGATGGTAGCATGGCCATCCCCAGAGGGAGTGATTTCTCACTTTTTCTCTTTCTCTCTGTCTCTCTCCCATGAGCGCACACACCCTATGGCAAAAAACTAAAAAAACAAGCAAACAAAAACATGGTCCATACTATCATCATCAGTTGTTGCAAAAGATGCCTGTTTCTCTGGGTAAAGGGCTGGCCCTGTAGCTTAGTGGTCACATGACCTGGATCCCATGTGGCCGACCTCAGTTTGAATCCGGTGCCGGCAGCTTGGAAGGCACACCAGACGTGTGTGTGTATGCCCCAAATCCTGATGGGATGGAGGAAAAAGGACTGTGTTACTATGTCCCATTGGGAGTGGGTGGAACTTTCTCTCTCTCTCTGTCCTTGTGATGAACACATGTTCTCTCTAGCAATTAAAAAAAAGAGAGAGAGAGGAAGACTTTAAAACTCAGGTTGTGGTGTGTGTTTGTGGTGGGTGTAGGGGCAGACGTATTCACCAGAATGTTGCTGGGGATAATTGTTGGGGAGCTCAGGACAACCAGTTCATCTAACGGCTGAAAGCAGATGTTATTCCTCAGGGAACCTCTCCAAGACCTTCTCAGAGGCTGGGGAGGATTTTACTTTTATTTCCTTTTCCCTTCAGAGGGAAAAAGGAAAAAAAGAAAATATAAAAAAAAAATCATTCGCAGCTCCGTCTGCATGGTGATTTTGTAATGCTTTTATGATCTCCCAAGCAAAAGAACCTGCTTCTGTTTGCAGTCAGTTGGAACCTGCGACTGATAACAGTCTCTTGGATTTATAGATAAAGGCAAATTGATTTCATTTGAAATAAAGCAGCTTTTTTTTTTTTTTGAGAGAGATTTTTGTATAGGGAGCATGCACTCACCAGAGAGACAGAGAGGGAGAAATCACCACCACCAGGGCAGATGGCCATGCCACAATCCCTACTCCTCCACATCCTCTCGGGACTTTGGCTTATTTCTAGCTGCCAGGTCTGGGATTTGAACTGCAGTCCTTCCACCCTTGACCTATGTGTCTCAGTTCTTCTCCTGGTTCCAGGGCATGGGAGCTCGTGGTCACCTGTCACACTCCCTATTCTGGAATCTACAACCCACCCTACACACCAGGCTTCTCCACAGTGGGTGGCAGCTCATGCAAATAGCCTGCACCCTTTGACTAGCTGCCTGATTTTTATTTGACCTGAAAAGGCACAACTTTAGGAGCTTGTGTTGGGGGCAGCAGGAGATCCCAGGAACTGGGGTCCCAGGTGGCCTTGCTGACTCTCCTGTATCACACCCTGTCCTGACGTTAGCTGTCTCAGGCCTGCAGCCTGCTCGGTTCACCGTCCGTTCCCCTCATTCACTCCCAGACTGACTCTCAGCTCCCAGAACCAGAACCCTTCTCTTGCTCTTGGACTTTTCCTGGGATGCTTTCTGGCAGGACTTCAGCACCAGTCTTGGGCACAGTTGCCAGAGTCATTGCCCTTGTCTGTGTGTGTACACATAGTTCCCATGATCAAGTCTGGACTCTGGCTGGGTTGCCATTGCCCCGGCCACCATCAGCAGAGCAGCACCTCCTGCAGGGCAGGCTCTTAGGCGCTCCATTGCATTCTGTCACGGAAACGAGAGGAGAAGCAAACCAGCTCTTGACTGTGGCAGCGTACATGACCGCGCCCTGATTCCCCTGCAGGCCCACTGAGCAGCACTTCCCCAACCTTCCCACGGGGTGGGGAGGGGGTGTTCCTCAGCCATCCCTGTCACCCCGTCTCTTTGGAAATGTGTTCCAAGCTCTCACTGGCGGGGTTCCATATCTGTTCCAGAATCTGCCCTGGCCGTCCTTGGCTCCCCTTCAGTCAAGGCCTGATGCTGTTGCTGCCCAAGTCCAGGGCGCCATTTCCCCCATATTCTGTAAAAAGCGGTATCTTAGGCATCGAGGCGGCATGTTGGAGTGTGGCCACAGAGGCTGGACTCGTGCTGCCTGGTATGTAGGGAGTTACTTGGTGACAGCCAGCTGTCGCACTTCCAGACGTGCGATGGTTCCCTTCTTCATCTGCCATGCCTGGGCTAGTGGTGTTCTCTCTGCAAGAATGTTGCTGCTAGCCGTCTCGAGACCTGGGTCGCCCCTGTTTTAGTCCATTGGGTGGCTAATAACACAAATACCTGAGTCTGGGCAATTTAAAAAGAATAGAGGTTTATTTTGCTCAGGTTTCGGAGGCCAAGGTTAGGGAGTCCCATCTGGTGAGGGACCCCATTCCTTCTCCCTAAAAGCCCCCCAGGAGTCAATTATAGGGGCCCCCATTGAATCACCTCCCAGAGGCTCCACCTCTTAATCCCATGGTTGGATTAAATTTCTTCATAATGCCTTCACAATGCAACTAAGTTCCAAATTTGGGGGGACACATAAGAACTCCTTACTGGCAAAGAACAGGAACATAGTAGGGGCACCTTGTGAAAGAAACCTCATGCTTACTTACATCTTTTGAGTTTTTTTTTAAATTCAGGATAGAGTGTATGCATGTGCATGAGGGGGAGACTGAGAGACCCTCGATAGGGCTTGGTTACGCCACCATGCCCTTTCTCTGGTCTTGCAGCCCATCAGATTCTGGGTATGTGTCCATGCACATGTGCCCAGAGTGTTTGCAGGTCAAGGGGCTGAGACTCCAGGCATGGTAGCAGGTGTCGTCTCGCTCTGCAATCCGGTATACTACCAGCTGCATCACCCATGCTGGACCCATTGCTTACCTTCTAAAAGGCATGGTTTCTCTCGTGTTCTCAGGTTCTTTGAAGCCGTGCTATGGTTGCAGGAGTTAGCCATTCACCGTGGTCAGCTATCTAACCTTTATATATAAAATATCCTTGGTTTCCATCTCACTGAGTATCTAAGTACATACCTCTAACAAGCAGCAGAGTTTTGTTCCCCATTTTGTGCTTCTTTGGATGGCATCATTAGGATGCGCTTATTTGAGGCTGTGTTGTGTTTTCCGATGACTGCGGTTTTAGAAGGCTCTCGTGTATATTGCAACCTGTTTGTATGAGATACCTATTAAGACATTCAGCCTTTTCCTTGGGGGTGCCAGCATTAACCTATGACCTGATTTTCAATCACAGCATGTGAGTGGCCATCACCATATGGGTCATTGGCACTTTCAGATGGTTCGATAAAGACAACTTGTGGCCCATAGCAGGAAGCTTTGGCACCCTGACATGGTTACTGTGACCAGGTGACCTCAGCAAGTCACATAAACCCCAGGATTTCAGTTCTTCATCTATGAAAGTGAGATACTAATACTCACTAAATGCCTACTAAAGAATCCCATAAAAATGAAAAAGAGGAGTATTGTTTCATTATTCATTGCTGTGTGCTGTTCATCACTCCAGCTCCTGCACACCCAGCTGGGTAAATGCCAGCCTCAAGGTGTTTTCTTCTTAAAGGAACTACTTGTTTTTCTTCAGACAAGGTACATGCTAGCAATTAAAAACATAATATATCCCAGTCTTCTCTTGAAAGCTAACGTAATGGGAAAAAGTGAAATGATCAAATTATAAGAGCCAAACACTTAAAATGTCTTGGGAGTTGGCTGGGGTTATACAGTTTGCTTTCAAAAGCTTTTGCCATTAATGAGAACAAAGTACCCTGATAATCTTTTGTGTCTGAGATTTCAATCCAAATCCAATAATGTCTGCATATTCCCATGGATTCTGTGACTTTGTCCCATGTGTAGGGTCATTTCACCATGATGAATGTGATAGGTGCTATTCCATTTGATCTTTTGTTTTTGCTCTAGATGGATGGCCTGTGGAATTTAGGGCTCAGCTCCCACCATGCCAGAAGGATCTCATTATTTTTCTCCTGTGTCAGAACCCCCTAAAGAACAGGATCATCTGGTTTTCAATGGAAATGGTTTACCCTTTGGGTTGGAGATGTCCGTATGCGTGTACACACACAGGATTCCAGTTGTTAAGTTTATTGTGGAGTGGAAGGAAAGGACCTCAGTGATCATCTGGTACAATGTGGCTTATGTTTTCCTAGATAAAAATGAGAGATTCAGAGAGTCGAGGAGCCGTTCTTGGTTGGGAGCTTGCAGATGCCCAAGTGTGCCTGCTAACCCTTTCCAGGGGGAATATCAGAGCTTCCCTTTCCCTGCGGAGACCTAAGGAGGTTTCTTCACCTGGAAGATCAAAGGCTTCTCAGGCCTGGTTCCAGTCATTCTGTGAAAACGAGGCTCTCCCTTCAACCAGTGCACTCACCACCTAGCCATCCTGGGAGGGAAAGGCTGAGGCCTGCAGGGCTAACTTTGCCCTGAATCATCTTAACTTGCTGCACGCACCCCCAACCTGCTCTCCACGTCGGAGACATAGGAAGATAAGGACGTCAGCGTTCTGGAGGCGGAGAGTACAGGCAGAAACCAGGGCAAGGTTGGATGCAGACTGTCCACTTCCGTTTCTGGGAACCAGCTCCCTCGTTCAGGCTCTGACATTGGACTTTCTTTCAGATAGATGGAGTAAATGCACAGAGCTCACTCAGGTCTGAGATGAGGAGTAAGATGCTTGCTTATTTTCACGGCATTCAATAGCACTTCTCATTCAGGACCTGAGGGTTAGGGTCAACTGCAGATTTTCTCAGTTGTCCTTTTTTATCCCGTAATGTTGTCACTGTCACCTCTTGGGCATCTCATTATCATTTTTCCAGAATGAATTAGGCAAGGCAAAATATCAGTAGGTCTAGGGGGCACTTGGGAGGGGGATTCTGTGTTCAACTGTCACTCTCACACACATTCATTCATTTGAATGGACAGCAGTCTCCTGAGGGAAGACTTTAATTCCCATTTTCCATACAAGACATCAAGGCTCAGAGAGGTTAATTGACTCACTGGCATGAGGACAGAGCAGGCACTAGAATGTAACCCTTTATTTTGTTTTAAAGATTTATCTATTTGTTTTATTTGTTGTTATTATATTTTAATTTGATCGACAAGAGAGAGAAAGGGAAAGTGAGAAAGCAAGCCACCAGGTCTGGGACTTGAACCGCAGTCAATCATGTGATAGTCCAGCGCCTTAATCACCACACCACCTGCTGGCTCCTAGGATGGAACCCTTTAAAGAAGGACTCAAAATAGAGCAGCCAATTTTTATTTACTTTCTCTGCAACACCGCTTCCATGAAGACAGGCTGCGTCTGGGGCAGCTGAGTGTCTGAAACATGACTTCTGTAGCCGAAGCGGTTTTCTCAAGTGTGAGGTTATTGTGCAGCCGCTGGGTGCTCGCTGGGCCAGGAAATAACTCCAATTTGATGCCTGTGTTGGGGCCCGATCCTCAGAAGAGAAGGCTGCATGTGAAAGGGTACAAAAGAGGAACACTTGCAGGAAAATCTTTTTTAGGGCAGAATCATTATTCTGTTCCTTGCTATCTTTTAGTAGCTAACCTGCTTTTCATCGACAAGAGAGAGAAAGGGAAAGTGAGAAAGCAAGCCACCAGGTCTGGGACTTGAACCGCAGTCAATCATGTGATAGTCCAGCGCCTTAATCACCACACCACCTGCTGGCTCCTAGGATGGAACCCTTTAAAGAAGGACTCAAAATAGAGCAGCCAATTTTTATTTACTTTCTCTGCAACACCGCTTCCATGAAGACAGGCTGCGTCTGGGGCAGCTGAGTGTCTGAAACATGACTTCTGTAGCCGAAGCGGTTTTCTCAAGTGTGAGGTTATTGTGCAGCCGCTGGGTGCTCGCTGGGCCAGGAAATAACTCCAATTTGATGCCTGTGTTGGGGCCCGATCCTCAGAAGAGAAGGCTGCATGTGAAAGGGTACAAAAGAGGAACACTTGCAGGAAAATCTTTTTTAGGGCAGAATCATTATTCTGTTCCTTGCTATCTTTTAGTAGCTAACCTGCTTTTCAAAATTGTTTCTTTGCCTGTAATAAGGACTCTTAAATCAGGACACTCATTACATAGCTCCCCATTTTCTTGGAGCCAGGTACATCTTTCTTCAGCGGAGCTCCATTGAAAAGTCAGCATGTGAAGGTGGGCCCACCTGGTACCCCCTTTATCAGGTGCCATTTCACCTGAGCCTCCTCATCCTGTGAGAGACGCCTCCTAGAACTCATTCCAGGTTACTCTGAAACAGATCATCCTGTCCCCTTCATCTCCAAACAACAGGAGTACAAACTTCAGCACTCAGTGCAATATAAAGAAAAATATGCACTGCGGGTCTGCAGCCTAGTGGTTAAGGGAAGCGGATACCTCATGGTCCACTGCGTGGTTCAAATCCCTGCCCTGGCATCTCAAGAAACACACCAGGTACATATGCACACCTCAAATCCTGACTCCTGGAGAAACAGAGAGTCATCCCCACATGACCTTACCCCATTATAGGAGGACTTTCTCTCTCCCTCCCCCCTCTGGTGTACACACATTCTCTCTGCAATTTGGGGGAAAAAAATAGAAAATTTGTGCCAGCAAAGTGTTACAGACTTTGTAGTAACAGGCTTTTCTGAGTGTCATTTCTGTTAGACTCCAAAATGGTATTTCCAAAGAACTTCACTTCACTTATCAAGGGTAGCTCAGGATACCCCAACTGTTAGATCAGTTCTGTTTTTGTCAGCCTTCCTGCTGCCACTGTTTATGAAAACAGAAGCAAACATCTGGAAAGAAACATCAGTACAATAATTCTGTCTGGCCTGTGACTGACATGCATAGTCACACACAAGATCAAATGTGCCCTAGTGTCCTTACTCAGCTTTGTACCACCTCAGAGAGGTTGACCGTCTAGCACCTTCCCACAATGAGCCTATTACTCTGACTAGGACAATTTCTGTTTTTTTTTTTTCCTCCCCAAGAATCTTTTTATTATATGTATCTGAATTATTCTGAGCTATATGTGGTTTCAGAGAGTTCTAGAAAACCAACACTCAAACTGATTTAGGAAGGTTGGTCCGCCGGAAGAAAAGGCAAGTTACACTGTCTTGGAGCCATGACGATGGGGGTGGTGGGGTTGGGGTTACTTGTGGGGACCAACAAGAATAATGTTCCCTTCTTCATCGGTTCATACTCAACAGAATTTTTGACATCCTAGTTTCAAAGCCTCCCTGGTTCTATGATGTTGCAACCTAGCCCCCATCACAGAAGTGTGACCCGGGGCCACAAGGGTAGAACGAGGTGTACAGAGCTTGGGGTGAATGGTTCCTCTCAGTTTCCCCAGGTGGGGAAAAGTTTGGTCAGACTTATGGAATAACTTTGGAAATAACATGAGATGAAGTCTGTAAGTTGCAAAACGTGGTGGTACTCTTAGTTCTGGGGGAGATGTCTCAGGATCAAGAATTAAAACCAAGAATACCTTTGAGCACTTGCATGAGCTCAGCTGATGGCCACACTCGCCATGTTGCTGTCAGTAAATTATGTTACTCACAGATACCTGAATCATACGAGCGGCAGTTCCCATCCGCCCAGAATTTATGAATGTCCTAAGGTCAATAGAGTATCCCAAGGAGATTGTTTTCAGCCAACATAGGAGGAGAATAGAAAATTCATTCAGATAACTTGAGACCCAGAGTGGATCTATTTTATATTTTGTCTAAAAGTTAGATTGTGGGATCAGCAGGTGACATGGTGGTTAAGGCGCTGGACACTCCCACATGGCCGACCAAGGTTCAAGTCCTGAATCTAGTGGCTTGCTTTCTCACTTCCTCTCTTTCTCATTCTCACCCTCTGTCTCTCTCTGCTCAAACTAAAATAAATAAATAAATGAATAAATAAAATAAAATAATTATTAAAAATTAAAAAAAAAGTTAGATTGTAAAAGACACATTTATCCTAGTGTCCTATTCTCTTTGTTATAACTGACTATGGACTCCTATTGTTTTTTACACAAATAGTTTACATTTTACTTTTGCAAAATCTTTTTTTTTTTTTAATAACTGTCAGAAACTTCTGGGCAACATCTCTGTTTAGCTTCCTGTATAATTGAAAATAAACTAAATTTTCTTCAAATTGGTCTTTTTGACATATACGAGTAAAAGTGAAAAAAAAAAAAAAAAAAAAAAAAAAAAAGAAGCCTCTGCTGGGAGGAGATGATATGGAGAGAGACGCTGTCACCTGAACTCTGCTCCTTATCCCAGAGCATGTTCTCCAGCGAGGAGAGGAGGAAGTGACAGAGCTGGAAGGGACCTCAGAGGTCAGGAGGCTGGAGCCTCTATTTTACAGAAGGGGAAGCTGAGGCCGGTGAGCTGCAGACCCTGGGGTGGAAAGGGATCTTCAGCCTCTCGACACACTTTTGTCTGAGGAATAGGATGTACCTGTGACTGAAAATATTACATCTTTAAGTCCCCAGATGACTGTAACTAGCTTAGCTTTTCTTTTTAAATATTGCTGGTGAAGATTTTATTCATTTGCACTGTGACTGAGAGAGAGAGAGAACAAGTGAGCACACAGAAGGGTCTTAACGCTGCGATCCACTCCTGCCCACTCTGGACTGTGGGCATGTGTGTGGTCCAAACACTCAGGCAGGTCTCTGGAGGTGAACCCAGAACCTTCCCACGTGGGTCAGCCTCACAGAGCTGGCATTTTACTGCGGTGCCTCCACCTGGCTCCCAGATTCCTGTAAGCCCATTTGAAATGGGCTTTTCATGAACACAGGCACTGATTTAATTGGTTGCCCTTGAAGACTGACTTGTGTAGTTGTTGAGTTGAGATGGAAAGAACTGGGCCCCAGGTCCAGAGAATGCTGGTGCAGCCCCTTTAGGCCATGGTAAGCAACTCACTTCTCTGCATCCTCTGGGAAGTCGAGATGACTAGGCCCACCTTCTAAAAGGGGTGTTTGTGATGATCCAGTGAGATTACGAGGCTGAACTGCTTTGAAAATTATTAATCGCTGAGAAGGGTAAGGGCTACTTTGTCGCTTTGGGGAAGTTGTTTTTGACTTTACAATGGTGCAAAAGCCAATGCATGTTCCACAGAGTCGTACTTTGAGTGCCCATGTAACTGTTTAGTTTTCCATTTTCAGTGCAGTATTTAGTAAATTATGTGACTATTCAGCACTTTATTATAAAATAAGCTTTGTGTTAGATAATGTCATCCAACCGTAGGTCACAGTGCACACTCTGAGCATGTTTAAGATAGACTGGGCTAAGCATGGTGGTCAGTAGGTTAGATACGTAGTAACTGCATTTTTTACTTTGGGTATTTTCAATGTACAATGGACTTATTGGGATATAACCTCATTGTAAGTCAAGGAGTATCTGAGAATATTTGTAGACTTAGAAATACAGATTATTTTTGTGTTCCTTCAAAATTTCTTCCAATGAATTTTTATTAAAAATTGGCACCAGGCATTTTCTAGAATTTTTGTTTCATATCATGCAAGATTTAAAATCATCTTCTGTAGTTGCTCTCTCTCTCTCTCTCTCTCTCTCTCTCTCTCTCTTTTGTAGTTGTTCTTTGAACCCAAGTTAAAAGTTACTGTATATTTAAATAACACTTTTTTCTTCTTGAGGGAATTCAGAATTGATTAAAAACTCCTCATGAGGTTCACAGCCGCAAAATGGGTTCCAAGAAACTTTTTTCATTTACGTTCAGGGAGTTTATATTTTGGTATTTTTGATACTTGATGTGAACAACGCTGTCGATGGTATTTAGGTCACCTCTCCAGGCCTCAGGGCCTTTGCCTGTACTGTCAGCTCTGCCTGGAGCACCTTTCTTCTGTCCTCACCTGCTGAGTCCTCCTCCCCTTTTAGACAGCTCTGCTTCTAAGAGCCTGCCCTGAGGGGGTCTACTACCCATCCTTTGGGCTCCTGTAGAACCTTTCGTGTGTCTGCTTCATGCTAGTGTCTAGATTTCGTAGTTTTGAAGTTTCCCACTTCTGTGACTGTCTCTCTGCTAGACTGTGGGCTCCCAGGAGGAGAGATCAAGTCTTTTCTCCCTTTGTCTTTCGGGAGCTTCCACACAGTAGACGCTCGTCAGTGTGTGTTGAACTGAACTGAAGGACAGGAAGCTTCTGTTCGTTTGAATGGAGACCCAGTTTAAAAAAAATATTATAGCCTTTTTTCCAGTTTACTTTTTTTTTTTCCTTTGAGAGAGAGAGAGAAAGATAGAGGGGGATATCCCCAACAGGGTCTTTGTGCCAGGATCAGGGCATGGACACATGCCCAGCACATACAGGGAGACCCTTACGAGTGAACCAGAACCTTCTCATGGGCTTCAGCTTTGGGGAGCACTGCATTCCCAGGGCTGAACCCAGCATTCATCCTTAGGTTCTCGTTTTTATGAATCCACATGCACTCAGAGGCCCTGGCTCTCTAAACCCTCTGGTGCTACCTTCTAATACTTCTTCATACGCGGGTAGGCTTCTTTCGGCACCTTTCTTGTTGTCTTACCGACAACAGCTTGGTGCTCCTGAGGCTTTGGGTTTAGAATCTGGAACTCCAGGCTCAGTGTCTCAGCGAGCGTCATGTACCTGGAAATTCCAAAGTCCCGTGTGGCAGGGCAGAGAGTGTCCAGAAGCTCATTCACCAAAGGTGATGTGTGTTTAGGGAAAGGAGAAAGCAATGCGCAGTCTCACTTTGTTTCGGTTTAAAAAGGGGAAAATGAAAGGAGTGACGTCTGTCAAGCTGTGAGGTAGGGAAGTGTGGAGCGTGGTGCTCGCAAGTCAGGAGTGTGGCGTCAGACCACCTGGTGTCAGTCCCAGCCCTCTTCTCACCAGCCATGCAACTTAGGAAGGTTGCTTCACTCCCGGGCCTCTGTTCCCTCCACTGTACACGGGGATAATCACAGGACCGACTTCATGAGGACTCGCTGAGGTGGTATGTGCGAAGTCCTTAGGATTGGGCCTGGCATATAATAAGCAAGCAGTGCTTAGCCATCACTGTTAAATATTCTGCAGCAAACATCGGCGTCCATGCCACGTACACCGGTGAACATGGTGGAGGAAGAAGTAAAAGCGAAAAGCAAGCACAGCCCCTGTCTACGTGGGCCTGTATAGCAGAGTGACCAGACGGGCTGGTGAGCAGTTGGGTCGCCCAGTGACTAAGGGTTAGGACTTACGTGTGCTAGGCATAGAAGCACATTTGCTCATGCTTACAAATGGACACATGCATCCATATACACATCTGTGCACATATACAAATATAGGTGTGCACATACATTATAACACACATGTATATACACATGCACACATGGAAACACATTCACGTGTGTATATTCACATATATACATATAGGAAAACACATGTGCATATACACATACACATGTAAACACATACACGTGTATATTCACATACACAGATATAGAAAAGCACACACATGTATATGCACATATGGAAACACACATATACATGTGTATATCCACATACACACATAAAGAAAACACATGTGTATATACACATACACATATGGAAACACACATAATGTGTATATTCACATACATACATACATATAGAAAACACACATGTATATACACATACACATGGAAACACACATACATGTGTATATTCACATTCACACATATAGAAAAGCACACGCATGTATATGCACATACATATATGGAAACACATACATATGTATATTCACATACACAAACACACACACATGTATAAACACATATGGAAACACACATACACGTGTGTATATTCACACACACACATATAGAAAAACACGTGTATATGCACATACACATGGAAACACATATACACATGTATATTCACACATATAGAAAAGCACACACATGTATATACACATGCACATATGCAAACACATACATGTGTATATCCACATACACACACATAGAAAAACACTTGTGTGTATATACACATACGCATATGGAAACACACATGTGTATATTCACATACACATATATAGAAAAACACAAGTGTATATACACATGCACATATGGAAACACGTGTATATTCACATACACGCATGTAGACACACATGTATATACACACACACGGAAACACACATACATGTGTGTATATTCACATACACACAGACACACAGTTAAGCTCCCAGGGGCTGGGAAGACTGGCATGCTACTTCCCGACGTAGTTACGTGCCCAGACCTTAGAGACAGCTCTGTCATAAGCCCACACACTCGGGCTCTCTAACCCCTGGAAATATTTTGTTTTAATTCCAGAAGGTCAGGGCGAGAACCCATTCCACCTGCAAGGGGCAAAGTTTCTCCCCCTCTTTCGAGATGGGGAGAAAGGTGGCTGCTTTGTCCTGCGCATGAACAACAGCCCTTCAAGTTCGAGCCTCATCACGGCCGGTAGTGTGCACCCATGGGGAGGGTTTCCCTTGCTCTCATCACCATCCCCATGGTCCAGCTGTGGAGCCTGGGCTGCACTCTGCCTGGCTGTTGGTCTGGGTGTGACTGTCACAAAGAGCTCTTTGGCCTGAACCAGGTGCCAGCTATTTCTGTGGGACCTCAGTAAAGAAATCACATAATCATGACATGGGGCAGCAGCTCAGACTCTGCACAGTTTGACAAAGCAGGTCCCTATGGCTGGGCACTTCAGTGGCCCAGAGAGACCTGCCTCCTTGTCCCTGGGCAGGTTTGAGGACCTAGGACAACAGATCAGCACGTGGCTACATCGTCAGGACCAGGAGGCTCCACATGGCCCTGCCAGCTTCCTTGTTAGCAAAAACACTCAGCACATCAATAAACCGCCAGGTTTTGCATATTGTAGCTGGATCCTTTTGCAGAAAAGTGCAGTTCTAATGAATTGACTCTGTCCCAGGCTGTTCCTAAGAGGAGTGGAAAATGCTGGCATCTGTCTCCTGGTGCTTCCACTTTTGATCAGCCTCATCTGGGAATTTCATACGTTTTCTGATCAAAGTCCAAAGTCCCAGCTGTACTTGAGCTTTAATCACTGGCTGTAAAGTCCCTGCTATTGCACACACACACATTAAAATCAGGCTGCAGCAATTCAGTTTGGGGGTTGGGGAGCAAGGAGGAAGCACATATTTAGAAAAATAGGTAATCAGATTTGCTCTTTATTATGGAAAAGTGTTTTGACAGCTTCAGGTAAAAGTTTAAACATTTTTAAAATGTAAGTCTTTAGTATGTTTTGATATATTTTGTCCTTACACTGATCTTTGCTAATTGTGGAAATGGTCCCAACCTGTGTTTTCTGATATTTCTTACAACTTATGTCAAGCAAAAGAAGAAACAGTTTAAATTCAAATGCATTCCAAGCCCCGGTATTAACTTTAGCTTTTCCCATATATATATGTTTTAAAAGTTTTGGGTGCATGTGCTTGCCAGAAAGAAACAGAGATATGGTAAGAAAGTGAGAAATTACCCCTCAGGAGGGATGGCCACACTGCAGTCCCTTCTCCTCCATTCTCCTCCCGAGATCTTGGGTGCACACACACACACACGTGTCCAGTGTGATTTTTAAGCCACTAGGTCTGGGACTTGACTGCAGTTGGCCATGTGAGAGTCCAGCGATGTGATTGCTATGCCATATGCTGGCCCCTACTTTAAAAACATTTTTATTCTTAAAAGTTTATCTCTTCCATGAGACAGAAAGAGATAAGACAGACAAGCAGGCACTCTCAACAGGATCTGCAGACTGCCATCCACCCCTAGTCTCAGCCAGCCCAGATCCAAGGCGTGCACATTCCCAACTCACTCAGGGAGGCCCTAGGACATGAATCCAGGACCCCTACCATGTTGACCCAGCTGTGCCACCACCTGGCGCTTACCCTAACTTTTTCTTGATCCAACAAAAATGTTCCATTTCCTTTAAGGAAGGGGATGACACTTATAAAGAGGTCTAGAAACTTTATTTTTTTCTATTTATTTATTTGGGGAGAAATTTTTGCTACAGGGTGTGTGTGCTTGCCAGAGACACAGAGATCCATCGAAAGAGATAAAGTGAAAAATCACCCCCAGTGGGGATGGCCACACCACAATCCCTTCTTCTCCATTCTCCTCTTGGGATTTGGGGCACACATTCATATACGCCTGGCATGAGTTACAAGTTGCTGAGTCTGGGACTTGAACCATAGTTGGCCATGTGGGAGTCCAGCACCACAACCACGACTCCACCTGCTGGCCCCCAAGATGTCTAGAGACTTTATAATGGAAAGTGGATGCAGTTGACAAAGGACTCCTGCAGAAAGGAGCACCTTCTCAACACCTGCCTCATCTCACCCATCAATTCATTGTTCAGAACGGTTGGAAATTGGGAGGCAGCATCCTGATAACGCATCCCGGAACTAAGGAACTCCAGCCCTCATGTCCTCCGCTGAGGAAGAAGAGGAAGTAGAAGTGCTTCAATACTCCAGGGGGAGAGAAGAGAAAGTCCCTGCCCTGCTGGGGCCGTTGCAGTACACTAGTCTACAGGTCACATCAGCTTTCACTTCCTGCAGGCTCACAGTCCTGTCTCCTGATTTGTCCTCCAGTGCTGACCCAATTAACATATGCCTTGTGTCATTGGCTCTGGGGAGAATGAAGTTGTGTATGAATAACTACCCAACATTTGGCCAGGATACCAGCATGTCAGACTCCCACACAGGGAAGGCCCTCGGCCCCTTTGCCAGGTTGTTTGGAGAGTTAGGAACTCTGGTAAGCAGGCATTTTGATCATTCTTCCTAACGATACATATCAGGTGCAGAACATGACTTTTCAGATTATTAGAAGAAATCTGGGGGAGGAGGAAGAGTGGGTCTTCAAGAAGTTCATGGAAATGTGCATGATGAAGAAACTATGGATTTCAAAAATATTTGCACCAAAATAAACTTGTATTTTAGTTGTATTTTTCCACAAACCTCCTCAAGTCCCCTCATCAGTACACAGTTCACCTCTCTTCCCACTCAGTCTCCAGCAGTGTAGAGGGGCCGTGATCACGGCGTTTTCTGTACAATTCCCCATTGGCTCTGCAGGCATGAAAGATGTGCAGTGTCAATGCGCACCAACAAGGGGGCTTCTTATTTTTAGTTTTAATTTCTTTTATTTGCTCTATGGTGCATGTGCTCACCAGAGAGAGACGGAAAGTGAGAAATCACCTATGTGGGGAAGGCCATGATGCAGTCCATCCTCCTCCACACTCCTCTTGGGATTTGAGGCATATAGGCACATGTACCCAGTGTGATTCTCAAGCCATCAGGTCTGGGACTTGAACTTTGAAGCTGGCCTTGTGGGATCCAGTGCCTTAACCTCCACGCTACCCACTGGCCCATAACGAAATGGTTTGAAACAAAGACTGATGGTTAATGTCTTTCCTCCACTTTGAGCTCTTACATCATCTGAAGAGTTCAGGGGAACTGCTGCTGGTTTAAATTTTACCTCAGCGGGTGTTTACCATTGATGCCCGCCAGATGAGTCGTTCGTATTACTTGAAAGTCGAAAGAGAGTGTTCTGTGATTGTGTGTACTAGTCATGTCTAGTTGCACCATTTCCCGGAGTCTTTTATTGAAATTAATTAATTTTCTTTGTGCCACTTTGGTCAGAGAAGAAATAGGCAGAGGTGAGTAAGGCATGAGAGGCATTGTACTGGGAAATAAACAACCGAACAGACAAGCAAAGGCTGGCTGTCAGAGCTTGCGTCAGCAAGGTGTCAACCACCGGCTCTTGCCTTTGGCAAAGGCTCGAAGGCAGGCAGCGGAGTGAGAAAACTTTATAGTGAAAAAAAGGGAAGTTTCCGGTGTTCCCAGGCTGGAGCCTGCTGGCATGAGAAAGCAGAAGGTGGCCTAGCTAGAAACAGGGTGTCCTCTGTGATGGGTTAGGAGAGCAGGATTAGCTTTCTCTGGTCCTAAACTGGAAGCAGGGACACAAACTAGGATTCATCAAATCCTGGCCATTCAGGGTAGATTATTGCAGAAGCACTTGTCTGCTTCCTGGTTAGCAGGAACAGTCTGACTAGCGATAACAGTCTGACTTTTTACGTGTCTGTCTTAGAGCATGCTGGCTCCCACTGATTATTGAAGATGAGGGGCTACTTTCATGGACAGGCTGCTTCAGGCCGTGGCCTGGTTGTCTGTCTATATGTCTGGTCTCCCCAAAGCACCAGTGTAGCACTGGCCAAGAACAGAGAACACACACAGCCTACCCGCTGTTAAGGAAGCCAACCAGACCCCTAGCTCCCCATCAGTAGCTAACCAGTGCAGGTGGACATCCAGAGCACTGTGGGTGGCCACCAGCAGGCCACGCAGAGACCAGCTGACATCGGCACTAGTGGCAGCTGTGTCCCCAGCCATGGACTTGCTGGCATTGAAGAGTATGTGTGCTCTGTGCTCCCAACTGCCTTTCTCACACCTGGAACTCACAATGGAGAACTGCTTCTCTGGGAGGCATGCTGACCGACTGGGCAGGGATAGCCCAGTTGGTCAGCCCAGTCGGCCTAGGGACACTCCTGGTGTTAGCCCATTTTTGGTGGTGACTGGCTGTCTCTAACCATCCAAGGACTGCCCTGATGGTTGGAGATTCTCACATGCCTTTCCACACCTGTTCTCAGCTTGGCATTCCAACCATGGCAGAGGGCCGTCTGGCCAAGAATGAAGTACCCAAACCACTCTGGGATTTCTGGAATAATCTCCTTAGAGTGAATTTCGGGCCACCCCTGAATGTTCGATGGCCTGGCTTCCCTGCCCTGGGTGCTGTATCAGGGGCAAAAGTGAATAAAGGCTTTGCCCAAATGGCTTGACATAGGCAGGCCACTCAGTGCTCATGGCTCCAGGACTAGCAGGCCCACATGTGGTCCATCTTAATTTTTTGTTTATATGTTTTTATGTGTTTACTCTGGCATGTAGGGAAGATTCCTTTTTTAAATTTTTTATTATGTTTTATTTCTTCCATGAGTGAAAGACAGAGAAAGAGAAGGCAGAGATAACACCCTCAACAGGATCTTCACACCATGATCCATCCCATCATGGGCACACACATGTGTAGCATACTCCAGAAGTCTCTGGTTGAAAACCAAGCACCTTCCCACGTGGGCCACCTCCCAGGTTGTTGTCTCTTATGGCTGCGCCCAGTCAACCCCCGCTGGAAAGTTCTTAGGTGGCAACATCATAGACGGTTAAGGGAGACACTGGAATCTCTTACTTTCGTAGAATACATGTTTAAACTTTTCAGAGTGTAAAGCAGTAAGTTTCACTTAAAATGTCTTTAAAGTATTTCATTCTTATAAATTAAAAATATTATGTAGGGTTTTGAGAGACATCTGCAAATTTTGAAGAGGGGATTGTTTTAAGAAGGCCTTCCTTCTTTTGCCTTTGTGTGTGTTTGTACTTTTAAATTAAATGACAGCCCCTGTGTGTAGGAGTTTAGTCAAAGCTGTCAAGAGTTTTTTTCTCCTAATAACAATTCTTGTGCCATTGACTACCAAGAATAACAATAAGCCTTTTTTAAGTTAAAAAGAGTATTTATTTTTGTCACTGAAAGAAAAACAATTATTCATGTCCGTAAGTTATTTGGAGTATTTTTATGAATGCTAAGAATAAAATATTTTGTGGTTTAGCCACAGAAAATAAAAATGTCTTATTAGGTTCATCACCTGAATTATGGGGCTTGCTTGGTCTGGGCCTTTCAATAATAGGACTAATAGGCAGTATATTCATGCCTGGAAAACCCATTTGTATGCTGTAAAGAGGTATAACAATTAAATGAAAAAAATTGAAATAAAAAAATAGGTATCATTTAGTGAGCACTTATTTGTGCCGTACACTATTTAAAATGTTTTAAAGATATTAACTCACTTCCTTGTCACATTATTCTTACTTTATAGCTTGCAGCCTGAAGCCCGGAAAGGTTCAGGATTTGCCCAAGGTCACACAGCCATGATTTGTACCGGGGCAGTCAGTTATCCACCATAACCCTGCATGACCATAGGTGATTCCCCTGTGTGCTGTCAAGACACTTAGTTTCTCTCTTGTTGCCCCCCAAAACATAAACTTAGAAAGAAAAGGAACCATTTACCGTATATGTTTTTATTTCAGCTTAGAAATCTTCAAGCTTTGGAGTACAAGAGATAATGATTGTCATTAGACTTTCTCCGGAATTTGACCTAAGCTCTTGCTGATTCGATCGCTGAGACTGATTTGCTAGCCACAAAGCTAGACTTGAAAAGGGACAAGTAAAATAAACAATGAGGAGGATGGTGGTGAAAATAATTTTTGAGTATCATCTTTTAACTCTTCTTTTCAGTAGGTTCTCAACAGATGTACTTTTTAAAATTATGGTTCAAATGTTCACTTCAAATGTTAAAAATGATAAGTTTTGTGTTACATATACTTTATCACAAATATATATATAAGTACAAAAATTACTTTTGTAAAGGTGAATGTTCTCATGGGTGGCTGCTCTGTCAAGTGTAATGTCCTCAGGACTGGAAGGTTGGCATGAGGTCATTTTCCCATCACGTTGATATTCTACATTGATTCCACAAGCAAGCAGTCTCAGCAGTGGATGAAGACCTTCAGAAAAAAGACAAGAATCATTTAGAAGTGCCTTTTTCTCATGTAATAAGTGGCCCCAAGAACCACTTCAGTGTCCTCTATATTTGGGAAGTACAGATAAAGAAGCTGTGAGGTGGGGGACCCCTGAGCCATATTTTTTTTTTATTTTTGGTGGATCTAGTGTCATTTACAAGTGAATTTCCTCTTAAAGGAAGAAACAGAAGCCCAGGAATGAAGATTGTATCCATGAAGATGGACCACAGCTGGGTCTGGGAAAGATTCAACTGGACCCATGCTTTGAGTAAGCTTGTTATTGATTTTGTGAAGACCCTGGTTACAAGTCACATGGATCCTCCGTGTCTGCCACAACCTCATTGTTCCATTAGAACTGTTGTTTTTAGGATGTGACTTGAGAATTGTGAAGTGTTCTAGAAGATACACCTGCATTTTACTTGGGAGGGTAGTGCCATTAAATGTCTTCATAAAAATCAAGGAAAGTTAATGTCTGAATCAGAGCTTGGCTTTTTGTTTTTGTTTTGTTGTTGTTGTTTTTTTGTGTTCTAAAGCAACTCGTAAGACACAAAGGGAGGATTGGAAATAGGAGGAAATGGACAGTGAAGAGAAGTTTCAGAGCCTCCCATCCCGCCATACAGCTTGGCCTGAGCTAAGCTGGGTCCCATAAAATGGTCATGTCTGCAGCTGACGAATGTACTGTTTCTCAGAAGTGCCCTATTATTGAATGACAAGAATGCACACGTGCCATCTTAGGTTGAAAAGGGAATCTCTTTAGCTTTATAAAGGTGGATGCTTGCAAGAGTTCTTTGTACAATCAGAGAACATAGAGTTGGAGTGGAGATTCCTAAAGAGGGCATTTCTTCTAATTACTGAATACATAGATCAGGAGTTGGAAATTATTTTAGTTTTAACATTCATAGTCAAAAAACTTTCCCATATGTGCAACATGACTCGCTTACTTAACTTTAGATTGTATACCAGTAAAATAATCTGGCTTGAGGAAAAGCTTGGTAGTAGTTGTCCCAAATTTCCCTGACTCGCTATCTTCTTTGAGTTCCCAGATCCCTTGCTGTGGGGCGTGACCAGGGCTAGGAGGACAGGGTGGAGAGGCGGTGGTCAATCGGCAGGTTCAGTCTGCAGTGGGCCATTTAACCACCTTTCCTTGAGCTTATTTCATGAATATGGGTTTCCTGGTACATTTTAATCTAGATATAACCTGAATTTATAGACTTGCTGGGAAGAAGGTAGGCAGTTGCCTTTCCCAAGCACTGTCCAATGAGCAAGATACCTTTCTTCTAGATGGAATCTTCTAAAAGCATTTCTTCAAGGCTGATGGTCATCAGCCTCAAATCAGCTCTTCCTTCTCCCTTTCCTGGTTTATGATGGTAGTTGGGTGTTTTGGTTGTGTGTAGCCGAGTGTGCGAATAAAAGTAATTAGAAGGCCCAACATAGGGGCTGGACAGTGGCAAAGTAGTAAAACACAACTGTGAGGGTGAACCCTTTGAGAATGTTCCCATTCAAGTCCAGGGACCTTCCTGAGTATGCTGGGTTCACACATATCCTCATGATCTGGAGTTGACTGAGGCTGGGGTGTACTGCAGCTTCAAGACCCTATGGGGGTTTTCGCTCTGTCTCAATAAATAAATAAGCTTTTAAAAAATAGGAGACCCTAAATAATATCTTTAAAACCTTCCACTCCTAGTCTAATGGTGCCATTAATAAATCCTGGAAAGAAGAAGACAGAGGCAGCAGGTCACAATGGGAGGAGCACAGCTGGGAGCCATGATGGTGGTGGGCTGTAGCCCTGTTACCTGTCTGCTACAGGAAATTGGGTAGTTGGTTTCACCTCCAGGTCTTTGGCTTCTTCAGGACTAATGTTCAGGTCGATGATCCCTGGGTTACCTTTAGCTTTAAAAATCTCTGCCTTAAACATGCTCTAATCACAACCTTACAAAATGGAAGGCATAACTTTATCCTGTTTACAAAGAGCCATAATGCATTTCCTAACCATCTGTAGGAAGAAAATTAAAATTTAAATTGTTAAATTCTTTCCTTCGCTCTAAAGCGAAGTTGCAAAAGGTTTCAGGTACCAGCAGGTTTCTCAGGCCTAGAGATTGTAACAAAGAGGTTTTGAAAAACTGCGGAAAGGTACAAGAGGAAGAGAGAAGTGGACACGGTGTGGCTCTAGCCCCATCAGAGGCCCTATTGTCTGTAAGATTTTGATGTAGGCTAAAAAAGGTATCAAGAGTCATTGGGGAGGAAGAGCTTGTTCTGTAATGGTCAGGAAAAGACTTTGAAAAACAAAATCTAAATTTTTCATCCTCATTTCACTCGATATAGCTGACTGAAATTGCAGCCAGATCTAATGGTCACTATTTTTTATTCTTTTAAGCAGTAGAAAACATCAACAGAAATATTTGTGAAACTGACAATCTGGAATTTTCTATGATTAGAAAAACAGAAAGATATTACAAAAGAACACATTGACAGATTTGAATTAAACTCTTATACAGCATAAAATGGTAATAAAAACATAAAGGTAGTTAACCCTTAGAGAATATTTGTAGGGAAAAAAAAGTATTTAAGGAAAATTCTAGAAACTGAGTCTAAAACAAAGGCTATAATTCAGAGCTTCTCCAATCCTGGCCTATGAAAAGCTTGTACCAGTATTAGTTTTGATGTAGATTCCCATTCTCACCAAACTCTCCTGCCAGTTCTTTGTCATATGAGGGGTGGACTCCTTTGCCCTTCTCAGGAGGAGGATGTCTGTTCATGTGAGGGCACAAAAGGGGAATGACATATGGTTCACTGGAAGATGGCAGTCAAAGAAGTACAAATACAAATGATGACATCATTTTTCATCAATCAAACTATCCACAAACATCTTTGAAGGATGTACACCCATCTATAGTAGGGTGATTCACAGTCGCCAAGAGGCAGAAGCAACCCAAGTGTTCATCCACAGATGAATGGATAAGCAAAGTGTGGTCTAGACATACAGGGTACTAGTATTCAGGTGAAACCTGCTGCCACATGGCTGGACCTCAGTACATTAGACTGAGTGAAATAAGCCAGTCACCGAAAGGCAAACAGTGTATGACTCCCACTTATAGGAGATCCCCAGAGTAGTCGGATTCATAAAGACAAAGTGGCATGGTGGCTGTCAGGGGGGATGAGAGCATGGAGAGTGAGTGTTTCATGACAGAGTTTCAGTTTTGCAAGATGAAAAAGTTCTGGGTAGCCTACACAGCGGTGGGAATGAACTTGACACCACTGAGCTGTATGTTTAAGACTGGTTAACGTGGTCCATTTTATGTCACATGTATTTCACCACAATTTGAATGGGCTTTCCATGCATTACTCATCACTGTGTATACAGGGAAAGCCATCTTCAGTAGAGATGACATGTTCATGCCCTGAGCCTTCTATTTCTACTTTGGGGACCTTTCCTAAGGAACTAAGCTAATGGAACAACCTTGCTAACCAAGGCTGTTGATGTCAGCAGAAGTTGGAAGCTGAGATATCTGAAAAGCTTGACTTGATGGAAGAAACCTGAGCATCTGCTGTTGGTATACTAGGCAACGATTAGAACCGTAGAATAGCAAGGAAAAGTGCGCATCATGCTAAGTGTAAAGGGAATATGGAAAGTTACACCTGCAGTATAATCTCAGCTAAGACGCACCCGTGCTCAGGAAACAGAATGTTCATAGGAGTTGTCTGGAGCATGCGTGTGTGGGAGATTTTTCAATGACATTTTTTACTTTTCTGGGTCCTCCAGGTTTTTGAATGAGTAGTGTTCTTTATATAGGGAAAGTGGGTCGTGGGTGAGAAAGCCCTCCAAAATGATCTTCAGTGGAGGAAAGAAAAGAAAAGAAAAGAGAAAAGAAAAGAGAAAAGAAAAGGCAATGGCTGGTGCAGTAGGACCCTGGGTCAGGAGGTGGTTCAGGGAGTCTTGTGTGATCTCAGGTGGGCCTTGGAGTCACCAAAGCAGGAAGGTACGCTGTGCTCCCATTTTGAAGGTGACAAAGCAAGGCTCAGGCAAGGACCACAATTTGTCTTAGCTTGTCAGCAAGAAAGAGTTTTGAAAGCCCTCAGGAATGGGTGCCCTGGCCATTTTGAGGCAAGGCTTTCCCCCACAAACCTCCTCTACCTACTAGTGTAGGAATAGCCCTCCTTTTCCAGATGTTCACATCTGTAAGTACAGGGCGCACAGGGTGACCTGTCCTCATCTAGTGACAGCAGGGAAGAAGGGAGACAGTGAGGTCATGTATGATCCGGCAACCCTAGGCGGGGTCTGACACCCCCAGGCCTGAGGCGCTGCCCTGACCCTGCGGAGGGAGGGGACTGCCCCTGCCTCTGTGTTCTACACTGTCTGAGCTATAGGAGGAACATGAGCAAAATAGAAAGCGGGGATTTTTGCATTCTGCCCTCTCCAGAGGTGTCTGACAAGGGGGATGCAGATAAGAGTCTGGGCAGAAGAGTTCAGTGGGTTAAAAAAAACTCTAATGGCTCCATATGAATTTTACTCATTTCCCCATATTCCTTAAAACATAAGCATTAATTTCGTGGGCCAAACTTCCTAAGAGGAGCAAGAATAATTTGAACCATGGATTTTCATTACCTGTCTTCTAATCCTTCCAACATGTGAAGTGGAGTGAAGAAACCTTCACAATTCCCCTGTGGACATCCAAGGGGGCTGTTAAAGATTTCGTTGACGGGAGCTAGCAGGTGATGTAGTGGTTAAGACACGGGACTACCACATGGCCCACTGCGGTTCGAGTCCTGGACCTGACAACCTAAAACTCATACAGGCATGTGTGTATGTGTGCCCAGAATCCCAACAGGAGAATGGAGAAGTGACTGCAGTGTGGTCATACCCCAGGGAGTGATTTCTCGCTTTCTGTCTTTCTGTCTGTCTCTGTCTCTCCAGCAAGTGGAGGTGCCATATTGCAAATATCCCTCAAAAGAAAAAATAAAATATTTAATTGATGTTAATCCATATGGTAATATCTCTGACTGGACTAAGAATGTAGTATACTCATACTGCAAAGTCCATTTGTATGCTGTAAAGATATACAGTAATTAAATGTAAAAAATTGTTTTATAAAAAAAGTTACTAGCAATATTTTTTCTCTAGAATTTTATTTCCAAAAATTGTAAGTCCTAAGTAAAAGCAACTTTTTTTCTAAGTATATAGTCTTTAAAAATACCAAATTGATTCTATTATAATGCAGTTAAATGGTATTCTTTGAGAAAAATATGTAACCTAATATTGGGTAGTAAGAAAAATAAATGATTACATGGGGGGGGGGTAAAAAGATTGTATAAGACCATCCTTCCAGACTATAGTGAGTAAGGTGTTGTCATGGAAATGTGTCGAAAGTAACATGCTCACTGTCTGTCGGAAACATGGAGGAAAAACAAGTCCCCAACTGGAGAGAGAGTTGCTACGTACTTAGCAATGAGCTAACGAATCTTGTTTCTGAGAAATTAGGCTAGGATATAAATTTAAATGTACATGTAGAAGAATTATCTACATAAGCCATTTTCTGAAATGGAGTCAAAGCCTCACCTGGGCTATATTTCCACAATCCTGCAAGGGGTGGCTGATCAGTACACTAAGTGGCTGTTTCCAGGTAAACATAGTACCTCTTTGCTGTCATGCTGAGAATTCCAGAGAAAACTTCATGCACATGTGGGAGGACGTGATTGTCATCTTTGTGTTTATAACCCCAGGCCTGGAACAGTCTCCTTTTGTGTTCAGGTGATTCTAAAAGGTCAATGTTTCAGAATGGGCCTTTCATACAGTTCACAAGGAGGCCAGTTAGATCCTGTAGTGGAAGGGCAAACTCATGGCACCATTCTGCTGCTCAAGGCAGGATGCTTGCAGGGGGACATACAATAAGAGAGTAGACACATGGAGGAGAACAAAGGGGAGCCTCCAGGCTTCCTCAGTGAGGTGGAGCAGTTCTGCTTCCACATCTGTTCACTGCACAGAGAAGGGAGGGCTAGGATCTGAAAGCCAAGGGTGACCTGGGGAGGGAACGAAAGCTACACTATATTGAAAACACTGAAAAGATAGAAACCTTGCCTTCTGAGTCGGGCCAGTGGTCCCTCTGTGGTCTGGTGTCAGCTGCCGTAGAGATAGGCTACAGCCTGCAGGGGTTGACCAAGACAGTGTGGGCTGGAGTCATAACTCCACCTAATGTGAGTGCTGAAACGAAGCTCAAATGAGCTTACCCAAAGGAGAGAGCACTGGAAAGGCTGTGGAGTCCAACAAGAGACTTGAGCTAGGGTCAGCCTCCAGGCTTGGTATAAGGGTTGTCTTTGCCTCTTCATAGCCCGATTCTGAGGAAGACTCTCTTCTCCTTGCAGCAAAAAAGAAAGCATTTCCTCCTGACTTCTATAGATCAGTCCCAGGGAAAGATTCTGATTGGCCTTGGTTGGTCACATGCTCTCTTCTTAGACTGCTATATAAATTATGATAGGGAGACCAAGATCAAAAGCTCACCCTGGGAGTGAGGGGCCTTGTCAAAATTCTATGGCAGAAATCCAGAGGAAATAAGATTAAACCAAATAACAGAAGCCGCAATAAAGGAGTACACTCTGAACCTGCTGGTTTCTTCCTTTCTTTCTTTTGTTCTTTTTTTTTGGGGGGGGGGATTTATTTATTTTATTTACTTTTAATCACTAAATCTTTACATTGTACAACATGGTCTTCCTTGCATGAATACAGTGCATATTAGTCAAGTCAGAGACATTACCATATACATTATCATCAACAGATAACTTTTCATTTTTGTGTCTCTTAAATGTTTTATTTTTTTTCCCTGATCCCCTTCCTCTCACCCTGTTACCCGCTCCCTTCTGTACTGTCTCTAGTATCTACAGTTGTCCTCCCTGATATTATACCTTCAAATATGAGTCCAAACTGAAATTCACTATTAAGTATAAAGCTCAAAGAGACCTCAAAGAGTTTGTGAAGAAAAAATGGAATTGTGAGTTTATTTTGGTGCAGAAAACTTTGAAACTCATGGACACCTTTTTTCATAATACCTATTTTGATGAACTTTTTGAAGATCCCTTATATGTACTAGATTTCAAAGATGTAGTAGAAAAAGGTGAAATGTCCTATTTCATATTTTTAAATATTTATTACATGAGGAAATGACCATATTTTGTATATGTTGTGTGAAATAAGGTATGTTTTCAAAATTACTTGTATTGTTTCACTTTTTAAAATGTAGCTTCTAGACATTTTGAATTGCCTACATGGCTTGTGTCATATTTCCCTTTATAGCACTGTTTATAGACAGTCTTCATATTTCTATCTTGGCATATTTCTACTGTGGCAAAATACACATTAATTCTTACATTTGCTATCTATTGGGCCATGTAGTTTTGTTTTCCTTGAAAATTTCTCCTTTGACTTCAGTACGTGTTCCCCATTTGAGTGTCGGGAGGGGTTGGCGAATAAGTCATTTTCTGCCCTTTGTGACTCCTTATCAAAAGTCTCCTTACCTGATTAGTCTGCTTCACAAATGCCAAGACAGTGCTAAAGCTTGAACCACCTTAGTTTGAGGGAGGAAATGGAGACTGACAGTTGTCACAACTTATGAAAAGTCGTCCTTGGAGCCTGTCAATGAAGTTCGTATATCTACATTAAGATCGCTAGCATTTGGAGTTGCTGTTTTAGCTCTGATTTTTTTTTTTTTTGTACCTCCTGTTGACCCATAATACATTTAGTCTATAATCCAGATATGAGAAAGCTTGGGAAAATGGGAGCTTGGGTTAGCCCTATGGTCTGGTGGTTGAGGGAGCCAGGTACTACATGGCTGACCATGCAGTTCAAAAATAGACTGAGTGGCTTGAAAAACACACCAAGTGCATATGCCTGCATGCCTCAAATCCTGACAAGGTGGAGAAATTATGAGGGGATTATGATGTGACCATGCCCCATCGGGGAATGCCTTCTGTCCCTCCCTCTCTCTCTGTCAAGCTCATGGACCCTCTGGCAATTTTTTTATTTTTTAATGCACTCTTTGCCCGCTCTTAGGTCTCACTCTTGCCTCCGTCCATTCACTCATGTTTCTTTTGGTCCATCCTCTCATTCCTTTATTAAAGTAGCTACCGTCCTTGGTGTGTGCTGGGAACACAGCAGTGAGCCCACCAGCCTGTCCCCAAGCTCGAGGGGCTGACGGGCTGAGGCAGCACCTTCTGCTTTTCTTCACATTTGAGGAATCACTAACTTTAAACCAACTTTCCCCAGAACTCTTGTAAGAGAAGTGCAAGGCCTAGGGTGGTGGAGGGTCTCAGAACAGCCCAGCTTGAGTGGGGAAGGTTGGGGTAGAGGCGGTGCACACCTAAAAGGCTCCTCTGAACATGCCTGGTTTACATCGCCTCTGTCCCTTCAAATATGTTCTGTTACTGTGTCTTCCGGTAATATATTTTGATTAGATGAATTGAAGCTGAGATCCCTACTTAGTCAAGAAAAATTAAGGAGCTTTGCCTGAAGTTGACATATTGAGAAAAACACATCCAAAACCAAAACAGGAAAATGGATCTGGATCTGCCTGACTGCTTCAGAATGGTTTCTTCAGGACAAGCGATAGGTTCCAGGTAACTCTCCTTGTAACATGACCACCCAGTAAAAATCAGTCAAGGCCATAAATTAGGATTGCTTTTCCATGTCATGTGTTTATTCGGCTTGCTAATTACTAGTCTTTCTTTTTCTGAATGGAACATGTGGTCAGTTTTGGCTGAAAACTGTCTCATTAGGCCATTGCTCACCTTCCTGGGCAAATGCTCTCAATGTTGTCTGATTTTTTTTCTCTAAAGTTTCTTTCTTTCATGAGCAAGAGGAAGATAGCACCCCCCAACAGGATCCTGATGCTATAATCCACCCGCAGCCTTCGCCAGTCCCAGATCAAGGCCACACGAGGGCCCAGTGTACCTAGGGAGGTCTCTAGATGCAAACCTGGACCCTTCCCATGTGGCTCAGCCTCACCTCTGCACCACTGTCCAGCCCCGAACCTTCTGTTCTTACCTTCTTCCTCTCGAGGACACAGGCCACAGTTAGAGGGCACCCACTGTACCCGCCAGTGGAACAGGGGAGAAGCATTTGCTTACACTTTCATGGAGCTAAGTTAATCAAGATTCAGGGTGAGGGAGGGAAAAAAGAAAATATTCAGACTACCTGAAATTTATTTTTCAAACACGATGTGCTCACAAAAGTCAAGCCACGTAACGTGTTCCGAGTGCAGCTCAGCGCGGTATGCCCACGTCGCGACTAGGAAATAAGGAGCAGCAGAGAACGTGTGAGTAGGAGCATCCTGATTCACGCCAATGGGAGGAAGCATCCTCTGTGGCCAGGGGAGGACCGAGCCATCAAAGAGGACACATCTGTGTCCCCTCTGCCTAGCAGCTGGACGCCCACAACCTGGCCTTTTTACAGTTACAAGTCATTAGAGAAATCTTAGGATGTGACAGCCAGGCAGTGGCGCGATGATAACACAGCGCTGCAGCTGACCCACCTGGGAAGGTTCTGGTTCCTGTCCAGAGGCTTCCCAGAGTACATTCGGCGCCCATGATCTGGGCCTGGCTGGGTGTGGATCCCAGCGTGAAGACCTTACTGGTGGTGCTGTCTGCCTGCCTGTCTCTCTCTGACTCAAACACAGAAGAAATAAGTTTTTTCACAGTGTGTCATAGGATAGTGACAGGGAGTAGGGTGCATTTTGGCTGGAATTGGAGTAGATCTCTCGAAGTGGTGTTGGGAGAGTAGAGGGTATGTCCAAACCTAAGCTTAAGATGCTGTCGTGCCTGAGATCCCCGATCTTTCACATGAAAACATTTGCTCTGCCCTTCTGTGTACCCGATGGTAAGGACATGGCAGGAAAACACTTAGCACATGCGTGCAAGAAGCTGGCTAGTGAAGAAGCAGCCAAGAGGGCTGTCAGTGTGAGGGCTGCCCTCGGCAGTGGCTCATCACAGGCCAGAGCAGGCCACTGCAGTGACGTGGTGGCTGTTGAACGAAGTCACCAGGCTTTTGTTTCAGAAAGGGCTCTGCTAATATCGGCTCACCGCCTCCAGGAATCTGAGCCGGGCCTCTGGGTGCAAGGTCTGAGAAGCGTCTCCTGCTCCCCAGGACAGGGGGGCCACAACGAGGTTTTCTGGATGCCCATGTCTGCCACAGGCGGGCCACACTGCGCGGTGGGATTTGTCTTCCTTTGCTGTCTCACTGGTGACTACTCTGTCCCGCTGAAGCAACCATTCTTGTGAACCTGTGGTCTCTGACACGCGTTCTCCCTGATCCCCTGGGAACTCAGGCCACCCTTCTCCACTGAAGCAGCAGCAGGTTGCCTAACGTGTGTGGGGCCCTCATCCGTTACAGGCAAGGCAGGAAACTAGTTGTGAGACGTCTTGTTCTTTAGGAATTGGAAGAAAAAGTCAGTACTCGAGGCAGAAATGATGCTGTCTTTTTTAAAAACATGACTTATCTGTTGTTAGCCAGTTTGTCTCTACGATGGGCCTAAACAAAGGGTTAGGTCACTGGAAAGGGGATTGGTTTGCTTCTTTAAAAGCTTTTCCTGGGGCCAGCAGATGGTGTGGTGGTTGGGGCACTGGACTCCTACATGGTTGACCATAGTTCAAGTCCCAGACGTAGTGGCTTGCTTTCTCATTTTCCCTCTCTCTCTGTCTCTCTCTGGTGAGTGCATGTGCACTATAGCAAATTAAAATAATAATATAATTAAATAAATCAGTCTTTTAAAGAAGAAGCTTTTGCTGTAGCTTAGAGTTCTCACCATAAAAGCCACAGGCTGTCAGACTCAGCTCCTGCCTTCAGGAATCAGGGAGTTATCCACAGTTGAAAACTATGACAAGGCCCAGCCTCTGTGGCTCAGTTATAAGCATACCAGACTGCAGGGCTGAAAGCCTCATGCTGGCCACAGTTCAAATCCCTGGCCCAGTCAGCATGACACATGCTGGGCACGTGTATCAAGGAGCCTGGTGGGCTGGAGGAAGTGATCGTGACATGGCTAGGTCCTGCAGAGGGAGGGCGGGATGCATTTCTGTCTGTCCCCTCTCCCTCTACCCCCTTTGTGCCTGTGCGCACAGTCATGAATAAAAAACACCGATCAGTGAGGCACAGAGAAAGAAAGAGATTTGAGAGGCTGACAGGGGCGCCGGTGGTTTGACTTGAACTCTGGTCTCTTGCCTGCCTGTTCGTTGAATACCATGTCTGACCCTTTGTCCTTACTTTATGACTTCCACAACTGCAGAGAACAGTACTTCCAACATGCTCTCGCTCGTATTCATTCTTTTCCTCTCAGAGGGAGGAAAGCATTGTCAGACTAAGGCCTTGCTGTGTGGGTCTCTACTTCCTGTCCTGTTTCCCCTTTCTTCAGGCAGAAGGCTGGATTGACACTGGTCTGGCCGAAAGAGTTGGGGGTGCTGACGAGAAGTGATTCAGGAGAAAGAGCAGGTGCCCTGAGGACTGCACATAAAAATTAATTACAGAAAAGAAATACATCATTAACGTCGGATCTCACAATAGGTCCCAGTGTGACTATTACGTGAAATTAATTACTCGCTACTTCGTTTTTTTAATCACCTTCTCTGTACTATGAAAATAGTCCTAATTACCGACATCGGTGGTTTTAAGTCATTAAGGGTCATCATTTTGCATGTCTGTGTACTCATTCCATCCTGTTCATGTGGATTTAAATATAGCAGCCCTTGTCCTCTGGGGCGGTCATGCTGGGTACGCCTCAGGAGGGTTGGATCAGCCCCATAGCCCAGTGGCTAAGGGATCTGAACCCCACATGGCCCACCACGAATCTCAGCCCCAGCAGTTTGGAAAAACATACCAGGCACATATGTATGCCCCAGATCCCAGGAGGAAGGAGAAATGGAAGAGATGGGGGTGGGGGCATGCATGTGCTCACTTCCTCTCTATCTCTGTCTGTCTCTGGTGAGTATATACACCCTCTGGCAATTAAAAAAAGGAGAGGAAAATAAGGTTGAAGGATCAAAGCTTCAAGGCAATAAGGTGTTGGAGTAACATAATAAAAAATCATTCAGTTGCTACTGAAAGGCCTCTGTCCCCGAGAGTGACAGCTGGGCAAGGTCTCTGCAGTTGAACTCCTTTTTTTTTCCCTACCTTTTGTATCCCCAGAAACTGTGCCTTTGCCCTTGGAGTTGAAAGGAGAACCAGAACAATTCAGAGCTTCCAAAGTAGGGGGGGAGGTGGCATTAAGTGGATAATGACCTAAATCGTGGAGGCTATCAACTCACGATGAGGAGTTTGGTCCCGTCCAGCAGCAGGGGTGGCCTTTCTGGGAAAGGAACATTTGAACTAAGACCTGCAAGGCTGGCAGGGAGTCAGTGGTGCAGGGAGTCAGGAGTGACAGGAAGAGCTTTCTAAACAGGGAACAACATGGAAAACGCCGTGACCAGAGAAGACAGGGAACTGTGACTTCACTTAGAGTTGGAGGTGGGAACCGATCACCAGGGACCTGCTACCTCCTCTTTAGCATTTGCCCTAAGTGCAGAGGGCAACAGTGAGGGCTGATTGACTGCTAGATTGTAAGCTTTTATTTTGAATTATTCTCAAATTTAGACAGACTAGTGCAACCAGCGTCCTCCTACCCCTCACAAGCATTCCTGTTACCATCTGATCACGTTTGTCCTTCATCCTGCGTATTTATATACATGTCACTCTTCAACCACATGAATGTAAGTCGCAGACAGGAGACTGAAGAATGCTTTCCTGTGTATCCAAGGTGGAACCCTCAAAAGGTGGCAGTTAACACCGAGATGGGATTCCTTCTGATGTCCAGACCCTGCTGAAATCTTGCAGACTTCCTGTAACATCCTGGACAGATCCAGGAGCCAGCCGAGGGCCACACATTGCATTGAGTTGTCTTGTGGCTTTGGTCTCTCCTATCCAGGATGGCGCCTACGTCTTTACTTGTTTTCCAAGACCTAGACATTTTGGAAGATTACAGATCATTTACTTTACAGAGTGACCCTCAGTTGGGGTTTGTCTGATGTGTCGTAATGATTAGATTCAGAGTATGCATTTGGGGCAGGAAAATCACAGAGTGATGCAACACAGCAGAAGACCGTGCTGTTGATTGGTCCCATTACTGGTGAGGTTAACTTTGATCACTCAAATAAAGCAGTATCTGCCAGGTTTCAGCACTGAACTATTTTCTCCTCTTAATTAATAAGTATCTTGTGGGAGATATTTTGAGACTCTGTAAATATGCTGTTTCTCATTAAGCATTTAGCCACTGGTTTTAGTTCCCATTGAAGCTTCTTGCTTGAAACATCATTACTACGAGGCTTGCCAGACGGTGAGTTTCAAATTCCATTGTCCCTGCTACATGCATTAGTTGGTGGTCTTCAGAAGGAAGGTCTTTCCTTCTCCCTCCTCCTCCATTCATTCATTCATTCATTCACTCACTCATTAATTCAACAACATAGATTTTTGGATTTCTTTATATGAACTAGATTTATGGGTTTCTTGTTTTATTCTGTGGTCTTAAATTACAACTTTGATGCTCAGATTGGCCCAGATTTGGACAATGAGAACCCTTCCAAGCCCTATATTGAGATATCCCCATGATTCTTCAAGCACTTAGAACTTTCCAGGCTCATCCTGTCCTTTCCCTGCCCCAGCCCTGAAGTCAGGTAGGTTCCCTGTAGTGAAGAGTGGTATACTGAAGTCGTCCAAGCTTGAAATACTCTGGTCTGGTTGGCCTCTCTAAAATATTACTGTGGTTGCCCTTGAGGGATGCACTGAAGGGAGAGGCTGGAGCTGATTCAGGGAAGCCACTCCGAAAACCTATGGCTGTAGCTCGATGTGGTAGTTTAGACTAGTGACAGTGTAGACAGAAATGGTAGAAGCTTTAGATAGATTTTGAAGCTAGAACTGACTGTCATGGTGGGTGGTGAATGGGAGGGAAGGAGCAGGTTTGGGCAGAGAGGGTTGAAAGTTCGAATTTTGGCATGGGAACCTTGAGAGTTCTGTGTTTGCCAAACAGTGATATGAGAGGCCTGGTAGCCGCAGCAATCTGAAGCTCAGGAGAGCACCGGGGCTGGAGAAAGCCATCTGACAAGGTGAGACTTGACTGCATACTTGAGGGCCTCTTCTGCAAGGTTTGGACCAGGCCTTCCTGGGTAGAATAGCGTGTCCTTCACACTTGTATTCTGCCCTGTTGTCTTTTTGCAATGCTTGGCAAATGTTTGGTATTTTCACAACAGATTTAAAAGCTTTAGGACACGTTTTCTGGAGCTGACCCTTGATATATTTATCAAGAAGGAATGTAAACAGGTTGTTTCTCTGTACCATCCCATGACTACCTAACCCAAGTGAAATAATTGGCACCTTTCTTTGTGTGAAGGGATCTGTACTGAACTATGCACCTGTTAAAATAAAAGGGTGTGTGTGTATATCTGTAGACACACATGGACGTAGTATTTAAAATGTTTGCTCTCAAAAAATACATTCTCTCAAAATTAATATAGATAAGAGGTTATTGAAAACACTGTAGATAAAGGACCTATTGGATGGCCAAAAGGAAAAGATTGAAAAGATACACCACTAGCCCAGTCATGGTGGCATAGTGAAGCGCAATAGCTTGCCAATGCTAGAAGCCATAAGGAGGATTGCGGTTCAGTTCCTGGTCAACCTGTACATGCTGGTGCTTATCTGCACTTCATTCTGGCTCGCTGGGAAAGGCTGGGATGGCTCGCAGCATGAGAGTCCTCCCACCCCCTTTACCCTCATGAGAGCAATAAATACACTTTTTAAAAAAATAAATAAATAAATCTCCACCAAGGAAGACCAGAGGCACAACTTTTGCTAAGCAGATGCAACGTTCACATCCACATAGTGGTTTTGTTGCCCCAGACTTGCTCCTCAGATCATAAGAAAGGGAGCTGGCTTCCATTTGGTAAGTTTGGTCATCTCAGCAGATGTGGACGTTGTTTGTTTTGGCGGTTTGGGTAATATTTACTGACTTACTGTTGCCTCTAAATCAGCAACAGCTGGTTTTACTGATGTTCATGGGGCTGCTTTTCACTTCTACTTTTGCCCAAAATGCTAAGCTGGGAGTTTTCATTGCCCTTAGTTTCACTTGTATTTTAAATCGAGCATGGGCATTCACTAGCCTGGCAACACAGGGTGCCTGGTGAAAAGCTAGTACGTGGCCAGGCCAGTCTGTTAGCAGGGTAGCAGTCCTGGAGGAATGTAGGGTGGTGCTGGAAGTCATGGTGATGCCACATGCAACCCCGCAGTCACTCACCAGGACTCCCCTTAGGGTACCCTCCGAATCCTTGGTAGACTGGAAGAGGAGGTCCCCCTTGTTTCCACAGATCAGCACACTACTGTTTATTTTCCACAGCACCTGCCACGTGTGTGGGTCGAGTGTTTGCATAGTGTTTGGCTCCAAGTTCTGTGGGAGAAAGTGTTCTTAATATGATTGTCCTTTGGTGGGGTCACATGCACACCTCCCACTTTGTGTTCCCCTCATACTAAAAGTGAGTGGCAGCTCTTCGTGGCCACAGGACTCTCCTAACCTTGCCTTTTCACAGTGTTAGCAACAGCTATTGGAGACTTGGAGTGAAATGGTGAGTGAGCCTAGATTGTGAAAGGTGGCTGTCCTCCAGGGTGGAAGGATTTGTATTCTCTATCAAGGACCGCACGTGGCGCAGGTAGAGCAGTGTAATAATGGGGGCCACCGGTCTGGGTATTCTTTTTTTTTTTCTTTTTTTGGAGAGGTTTTTGCTATAGGGCGCATGCGCTCACCAGAAAGAGAGACAGAAAACGAGAAATCACCCCCCAGGGGGGATGGCCATGCCGCAATCCCTTCTCCTCTATTCTCCTCTTGGGATCTTGGGCACGCACGCACACACGCCTGGAGTGAGTTTAAGCTGCCGGGCCGGGACACGAACTGCAGTCGACTACATGAGAGTCCAGTGACATAGCCATTACACTAACTGCTGGTCCCCAGTCTGGTTATTCTAATGCCTCTGAAAGCCCATTTGAAATAGCATCCCCCAAACGAGAGAGAGAGAGGAGAAGGGACTAGTCTACGGTCCCTGAGTGCTCTCGCAACATATGCAGGTGTACAGCTTTGCCAGTTAGCTTGCTAGTTGCCATTCAAAAAAATGGGACCTGGGCCGGCAGGTGGCATGGTGGCTAAGGATGCTGGATTCCCATATGGCCGACTCTGGTTCAAGTCCGGGACCTGGTGGCTTGCTTTGTCCCTCTCCCTTTCTCTCTCTCTCTCTCTCTCTCTCTTTCATCAGATTAAATCATAATAAGTGGAATTACGATAAATAAAAAATTCTTTTTTAAAAAAGGGGGAGGGGACCTCAGCTGCCATGCATTGACCCCTGTCATTACCAATTGGCTGGCAGACTGGCTGGCTAAATGGATTGATGAGCCCTTTCCTCAGTGACTGCTTGTGTCTCAGAGGGAGAGACATTGACAGAAAGAAACCCATCCAGCAGGTGGCAGTGGTTAAGGCGATGGACTCCCACATGGTCAACTGTGGTTCAAGTCCCAGACCCAGTGGTTTGAAACTCATGCTGGGCCTGTGTGCGTGCGCACCCAGAATCGTAGGAGGAGAGTGGAGGAGAAGGGATTGTGGTGTGGCCATCCACCCTGGGGGGGATGGGGGTGGGTGATTTCTCGCTTTTTGTCTCTCCAGTGAGCACATGTGTCCTATAGCAAAAAACCTCTCTAAAAAAGAAAGCATTCCATCTCATTGTCTGCACCACCTGTGGGCCCACACACCTCTACCCCACATTCTCGGTGCGGTTTGCATTTTCAAAGTCCTTGCAGGCTAGGAAGTCCAGCACTAGTTTGTGGTGGCAACATATGACAGGTCTTCAAAAAGCTCACAGAAAATGCATGTGGTAGAAAATGATGCATGAATTTCAGGGGGGTTTGTACCAAAATAAATTTGTATTTTAAGTCCCTTTTTCCACAAACTTTTTGAAGTCTCCTGTGTATCTAATGGACCAGAATGGCATGTAAATGACTTTAAATAGCTTTTCCATTTTCCTCTGACTAGTCTAAACACAGGAATGGGAAATTATGGATGCTGAAGAGTTGCATATTTAAATACAGCTGGACCATTTTCTCACAAAGACGAGGAAATGTTTTTCGTGCAAATATTTTATATCTTTGCCACTTTGACCATTCTTATTTTAGTCTCTTCCATCTGTGAGCTCTAATGGCTCCTGTTATGTATGCAGTTCATCTAGCTCTCCCTGGATTCCACTTCCTCGTGTGATGGTTGCTGTATACTTCCCTTCCCCCCGATTCCCGCTCCCCCCACCTCCGATAGTATTCTTTGTAAAAGTGAGTTTTAGAACTAGAGCACATCTTAATTTGTCACGCCGTGGACTCTAACACAACTCAGCACTCAGGAATTGCCCGAAGTGAGTAAATGGAAACATTTCTACTCACAGTGAAGGTGGGCTGTATGTTGTACTTGAGACATCAGTAGCTACTGCCTGATGGGAGCTTGGCTGGTTTTAGAGGATTAGGAATTAGCATCACGTGTCTTTGAAAGTTAGAAACAAGTCAGAGCACGGGTAGGACACCTTTCTTTACTGGCTTGTTGATTTGATTGTGGAAAGGAAAGAGGGCTCATCAAAAAGTCAGAACAACATTTTGTAGTTACTGGTTTTTTGTTGTTGTTGTTGTTTCTTTTCTTGAGAGTTTTGGGTTTTTTTGTTTGTTTGTTTGTTTGTTTTGCTATAAGGCGCGTACGCTTGCCGGAAAGACAGAGAGAGAGAGAGAGAGAGAGAAAATAAGAAATCACTCCCCAGGGGGGATGGCCATGCCACAATCCCTTCTCCTCCATTCTCCTCTCGGGATCTTGGGCACGCACACATACGCGCCCGGCGTGAGTTTAAGCCACCGGGTCCGGGACTCAAACCACTGTTGACTACATGGGAGTCCAGCGACAGAGCCATTACACTAACTGCTGGTCCCTGTAGTTACTGGTTTAGTCCTTTATCAAATTACCTTAAATTCTAGACCCAGTAGTCCTTCCAGATAAAATATTAGGAGAATATCTAAACTACTCATAAATTTCTTTGATATTTTCCAGAGTAATGTGATATAATAAAGCCCTGTGGTTGGCTTCCATAGCATAGCTGTTAAGCACTGTGTAGAGGAAGCCAGATCTCACATGCCTAACCAGGGTTCAAATCCCACTCTAGTGGCTTGAAAAGCACATAAAGCAGACACCCATGTCCAAGATCCTAATGGGATGGAGAATTGAAGGAAGAATTGCTGTATGACCAGGCCCTATGAGGGGTGCTTTGTCTGTCTCTCTCTTTCTCTCTGACATAAAACAAAACAAAACAAGATCCTATGCTTCCTAGGAGGGTAGGAGTAAAGCCACAACTCCACAGCAGTTAATAGTGATGAGTTCAGAGTTAAATTCCCATTTGGTCAGCCAGCGACTGCCTAGAATAAATAGCTGCATGAGAACCCTGCTTTAGGAACGTGGGTGTGTGAAGTGTCTGGCTTTGGAACAATGGAGTCGTTTCTGAGGCACAGGAAAATGGCATTGAGACCCGGTCGCCACATCTTTTACATTGCTTGTATGCCTACATTACCAAAACTGTGGCACAGATTTCCCTTCATTTTTCTATGTTGCAGGTAAGTGTTAGGGTTTGGGACCAAGGATTCATGATGAAAATATAGACAACCATTTTCAAACTTGTTGATTTCATGGTCCCTTTACATTTAAAAAAATATTGAAATCTCAAAGAGTTTTTGTCTGTGGGGGTTATATCTATGTCTTTTTACAATCTTACCAATGAAAACTGAGAAAAATTTAAGATGTTTATTAATTCCCTTGAAAATAACAAGTACATTGCTTTTTCTTTTCATTGTTTGAAAGATTTTTGCCATGGGCATTTGCACTCACCAGAGAGAGACAGAGAGAAAAAGTAAGAAATCACCCCTCAAGGGGAATGGCCACACTGCAGTCCCTTCTCCTCCATTCTCCTCTCAGGTTCTGGGCACACACACACACGCACCCAGGCCACCAAGTCCAGAACTTGGTCCATGGAGTTGGCCATGTGGGATCTAGCACCTTAGTCACCATGCCACTTGTTGGCCTCACTGCATTGCTTTATAACACAAAAATAATAGCCACGTTTCCCAGAACAGTGTAATTCAGTGAGATGAATGGCAGTGTTTCCATTTTTCCAAATCTCTGTACTGTGGTTTCATAGAAGGCAGCTATCACTTGTCAGTGTCCTTTGGGAAATTCCACTATACTGTGTAAAAGTGAGATTTTAAAAGATAAATAATGGTTTAGTAGGGTTATGCAAATAGGTTTTACTTTGTTAATACCCTGAAGAAGACATGAGCACCCCAGGATCACCAACCACACTCTGAAAATCATTAACACAGAGTAATTACTTGAACCAGGATACTCTTAGACATAAGAACTCTGAACATAACTAACAGTCCGTTCTCTGTGCCAAAATATTGGTAGTCCATGGGAGGAGGCACCCTGTTTCTAGAGCTGAAGCCAGTATGATTCTTTGGACAGATGTTTGGCCTTCCCTTTGTACTGGGGACCCAGCCTCACCTCCTGTGTGCTTAGGGTGGTGGTAAAGCCCTCCTTTCCTGGTACGTGTCTTGAGACTGTTATCTTCCATTCACTGTTGTCCTTGGGGGAGCTCACAGACTAAGCTATGAAAGGAATTCAAAGAATGTGTGGAAAATGGAATTATTTTGGTGCAAAAAACATTCTGAAGTCCATACATAGTGTTTTCATAATGTGTATGCATTTTCCATGAATTTTTTGAGACCCCCCCCCACCCCCACCACACCACGCCCCATACATCTGTGGAAGCATTTTTGTCCAGCAGTATCAGATAGAGTTAGCCTGGCATTTGGTCCCCTGACCAGTGACTATTGACGTGTTTCACTTTGTAGGATACCTTTGCTCAACCCAGTAACCTGGTCACACCAATTACCATCACCATGACTTCTCATTAAAATAAGAAGCTAAACTCTTGAACACTCAGAATCCTGGTCAAAAAGCCAACCCTCTGATCCCATCTCAGAAAAGAATTTGTAAGAGGCACAGTTCCAGGTGTTTGATGTTATTTTTGTTGTTGTTTTAATTGCCAAAAGGTGTGTGTGCTTGCCAGAGAGAAAGAGAGAAGGAGAAAGTACCCCCCATGGGGTATGGTCATACCACAGTCCCTTCTCCTCCATTTCTCCATCCTTTTGGGATTCGGGGCACATACACCATGTTCCAGGTGTATTTTCCAAACCACCAGAACCAAGATTCAAACGTAGCTGACCATGTGGGATCTGGCTCCCTTAACCACTAGCTACTTGTCAGGCCCATGGTGTTACAGATTAAATCTCCAACACATGTGCAAGAGGTCATGTTTCCATTTGACTTAGAAACTGAGGGTGGGCTGTCCAGGAACCACTGACTTTGTTGCAGAGGAAGACCTTGAGATGCCTCTGGCTAAAATTGTTAACAGCCCTAAGTGCTCTCCTAGACTCTGCTTATCCCTACCTCTTTGCTGACTTTCATTCCAGTCTGGGACCCAACCCTCAGCCTGACACTGACCAGGGTGAGCTTATTCCCCTTGACAGTGCTCCTACACTGCTCTTCTCTTCAGGAATGGATAGTTGCTTTCCTCGTTGCCTGGCATTGGTCACTGCTCTCTGACCAAGCACCATGCTGGACCTCAGTTGTGTCATCAGCAAGGTCTAGAAGATGGGAACTGGAGGGAGAAGTGTGACAAAAGAGTGGAGGCCAGAGGGGAAAAGAGGACAATTGATCCATGCAGAGGATTACTGTCAATTTTGTGCTTTACTCGGCACAGACTCCTGACATGGTTTGTCAAGATTGGGCTTCTCATGAGTCACTTGTTTACCGTGTGATTCCATTCTCCTCCCTGTAAGAAAATACTAGGGAGGTGGATTGAGTTCATTTTCCTTTTATCCACCCTCCTGCTTTCTGCAGCAGGCCTTGTCCCTTTCAGAAGGCTCAGATATATCCTCCAAGACATCTCTGTCCAGCAGGCACAGATGGCGTTAACCTGGAATGTGGAACATGGGAAAGCCACACAATCATTGAGTGTCGTCTTTCTGAAATAGCGTGTCTGAACCTGAATGTAGGTTGATTAAATTACTCACTTGCCAAATGTCACAAAATATTTGGAATTATTACAATCCCACAAGGAAAGGCAAGAGAACATCTAGTAGTGGTGTTAAGATCATCATTCATTTATTCATCGAATCATTCAGTAATTCATTGAGTGCTGTTATGTATCAAACATTGATCATCTGCAGACAAAATGAAGATTCTCACTCTCATTCTCACTGACATTCTAGCTGGTAGCAAATCATTATCCATCCAGAATTCTGGATGAAAGGAATTTTTTTCCTACACTCACAGTGGTTATTTTGAATATCATAGCTTTTATACTGTTTGCTGTTTCTTTATCTCCCCAGTCCAGGGAGTTGAATGTGAGTAGAAAAAGCAATGCTTGTTCTCTCTGATAAAAGGGACACCATTTTAAAGGCAATTACTTATAGGTTGTTTATTTTGTAACCAGTGTGTTATCAGGTAAGTCAACAACTAGTTGAATCTAAAATAGTTGTTCCACATCTCTGCTAGGAGGACTAAAAATAGTCTAATCTTAAAAATGTAACTCCTAAATGATCAAAATTTGTTTTCTGCACGCTTGAAAAGAATTTTACTCTGTTGTTACTGAATACAGTTTTTCATATGTGCTCATTAGATGTGTACTACTCAATTTGCTATATTCTAAATAATTCTTGTGTTCCCAGTTATGAAATAAGATATGTCACACATTTCTGACTGTGATAGAGTTGTTATTTTCTCTTTGGGTATTGGTACATTTTTGCTTTATATATTTTGAGGCTATATTATTAGATGCATACAAATTTAGGATTATCACTTTATCAGGTGAACCGAAACTCTTATTCTTATTTTGTAACCCTTCTTTATCTCTAGTTATGATTATTGCCTTGAGGTCTATCTGGTATTAATAACTTTACCAAGTCTATCTGGTCTTAAATTTTACCAATTCTCATTCACCATCTCGACTTCATTTTAACCAGTCTATTCAGTTTTTAAATTTTACATTATTATCTTTGTTCCAGTAATTCTTTTTTCAAAAGTATTAGTTTTTATTTTGTTTTTGAAAGATTTTTGCTATAGGGTGCATGCTCTCCCTGGAGAGACAGAAAGCAAGAAATCAGCCCCCCCCCCCCCCCCCAAGGAAAGCCCGACC
>NW_006204133.1:5034218-5045449 GCF_000334495.1 Tupaia belangeri chinensis
CCCCCACCAAGGGATGGCCATGCCACAGTCCCTTCTCCATTCTCCTCTCAGGATTTGGGACACACACACACACACACACACACACGCCTAGCATAAGTTTGAAGCCTCTGGGTCTGGGACTCAAACTGTGGTTGGCCATGTGGGAGTCTAGAAACGTAACTATTATGCCATTTGCTGGTCCCATTGTTTTTTTAAAAAATACTCCCTGGTTTTGCATTTATTTCAAACCTCATGTTTGTATCTTTAAATATATTAACATACTTATTTTGTAGTTTATATATGATCCTTCTAGTGCTGAAGTCATTGTCAATCTGATTTTGCTGATTATGTCTCTGCTATGTATTGTCTCTGTTCCTAGTGTCCTTTCTCCTTGTGCATTTTATTAAATTTGGGCTCATATTCCTTGGAAACTGATCATTGGGAATTTTTTGAAGCTTGGGTTAATTACTCTTCTCTAAAGAGAAGAGTCTGTTCTGTGCACCTGAATGCTGTTAACCTGAAACCACTTGAATGATCTCTTAAGAATTTTGAACCAGGGAACCAGCAGTTAGCGTAATGGCTATGTCGCTGGACTCCCACATAGTCGACCGCGGTTCGTGTCCCGGACCCGGTGCCTTAAAACTTACGCCGGGCGCGTGTGCATGCGTGCCCAAGATCCCGAGAGGAGAACGGAGGAGAAGAGATTGCGGCGTGACCATCCCCCCTGGGGGGTGATTTCTCGCTTTCTGTCTCTATGTCTCTCTCTGTCTATCTGGTGAGCGCACGCGCCCTACAATGAAAATCTCTCAAAAAAAAAAAAAAAAAAAAGAATTTTGAACCACACAGTGGGAGTTTGACCTTAAACTCCTGTGAAGACCAGTTTGGGGTTTTGACTGTTAGAGAGAGACTGTTTTTCCCTTGGGATTGAAAAAAGCAAGCTTGCTTCCTTTTTCTTCTGTGTGGGCAGGTTTACTCCTCATTCCCATTTATACTGAGCTTGGCCCTCCTTTGAGACCTGAGCTACACTCAAGGTTCTCCCGTTAGGCTCCTCACCATGGGCAGGACTCGCCTAGTGCTTTCTGCCTCATCCCCACAGCCATCATATCAAGGCACAAGGTCACAGAGCTCGCCTTGCAAGAGAATACCAGCTTTGGCCTTTCGTTCCCAGGACCCCTACCTCCACATTGTATTTGGCCTCTGCAGACTCATTTTCTTAGCACCTTGGCAATTTTTGGATGTTACCTATTCTTTTACCCTTCATTTTTAGTCAGCCTCACCTAGAGATCAAAGGTAGCTTCTGGAAGCAAAACCTGGCGTAGTTAATAAATATTCGGTGTCATTAAGGCCCAGGAGCTTCCTCTTATCTCTAGCAGGAACCAGTCTCTCTGGTTAGTTCCTCAACCCAGAGATGACTGTGGCTAGGTCCCTTCCTCTCCCATGTCCTTTGTAGTTCAGCATGCACTCCCCACACACCAGCGCTGCACAGACACCAGCAGGTGTGACTGGGGCGGATGCAATGCTGCAAACCCTACCGGTGAAGCTTCCTATGCGGAGTCAGCCCTTCCCCTCTTCACCTTCGAATTGAGCTGTGTGGCCTCTAGTGTCACCTTGAACTCTGGAAGAGGTAGATCCGCTTTCTATCTGTCAGGCCCGGGATCAATGACTCCTGGTCTTTCTGTTACCACTGTCCTGACAGCCTTCTCCCAGGCAGGTCTGGGCTTCCTGCCACACTGCCCCAGGCAGCCTGTGACCTTCTTTTCAATCCCATGCACCAGGACAGGGGGTGGCAAACCACCACCTTCGGACTGTATTTCCCCTCTAGCATTTTTATGTAAATAAAGTTTTATTGAAACTTATATTTTCTGTTAAATAAACTTTTATTGAAACTCATATTTCTTTGGCTACTTCTCCACTATAATGACCCACAAGATTGAAAGTACTTACTGTCTTTCTTTTCACGGAAGGAGTGTTCCAACTCTGCCTGAGGCCCTGTGCTGGGCTGCCCCCGTCTCCCCAATGCCCCCCTCCTGCCCACCAGAGCATCCTGTGTCTCAGCTTTCCTTCCTAAACTCCAGCCTTGTTCCACCGAGGGCTCCCATGCTCAGCCTGGCAGGATTTGCCCACTGAACCATTAGAAATGCCTCTCTCTCTCTCTTTCTCTCTCTCTCTCTCTCTCTCTCTCTCTCGGTTTTTGCCTTAGGGTGCATGCACTCTCCAGAGAGAGAGAGACAGTGAAAGGGAAAGTGAGAAATCACCCCCCTCGTGGGGGGGAGGGATGGCCACCTTTCTCCTTCCAGGATCTTGGGCACACACGCACATGCACCCAGCATGATTTTCAAGCCGCCAGGTCCAGGACTTGCCTGTTAGAAGACTCACTTCTGTCCATTGACACGTTTACTTCAACTACTCATTTCAAGCAGTAGATGCTGTCTTGGACATATAACAACAGCAAGAAAATGTGAAACTGTATTTCAGTAAAGATAAACAGTGTTTAAGGGCACTAGAGTAATTCTTTCAAAGCAGAACCTTGGACAGTAAAGAATGAATTTGCACTGAAATAATCCCCGGCAAGTATGTCTGTCTCGTATAAGAGACTTGTCAATATGCTTTCTACTGCAGTGCCAAGGAAAGTTCTGGTGCCGAGAAAAATTCTGAAATCCATGCAGTTTTTCCACAATGCACAGTTTCCATGAACTTTCTGAAGACCCAGCATCTAACTGGAAGAACGCAGGCTGCTGGAGGCCTCACATCCAGCACTGTGGAGTCTGAGTCCCTGCTCAGCCGTTAGCCATCCTGTCATGGTGGACAAGTCACGTGATCTCGCCATGCCATGTTTTCCTCTGTACAAGCTAACCCGATGAAATGAGATAAAACATACTTCGAACCACCAAGAACAGTGCCCTGCACCTAGGAAGATTTCAGATTATTAGTCATTATCATCATTGACTATTCAGCATGGAAATTACAGTAACAAGATTTTATTTGGTTTAAAATAACCATGACGCAAGGCCAGCAGATGGCATAGAGGTTACGTCACAGGATTCCCACATAGTTGCCTGCAGTTTGAATCCCGGACCCAGTGGCTTAAAACTCATGTTGGGTGCATGTGCATGTGTGCCTAAAATTCTGAGAGGAGAATGGAGGAGAAGGAATTGTGGCATGGCCATCCCCCATGGGGATGATTTCTTGCTTTCTGTTTCTCTGTCTCTCTGGCAAGTGAACGTGTCTTATAGCAAAATTCTCTTTAAAAAAGAAAGAAAGAAAGAGAGAGAGCGAGAGAAAGAAAGAAAGAAGCATGTTGGCTTTAAAACATGAAAACGGGACATTGTAGGAGTGAAGTAAATAAAAGATAGATGTTATTTCCTGGGTGTTCATTATTATTTGTTCTCTATCTTCCTTTCACTTCTGAGTCTATTCATAAATTCTGTTTTTGAAAGAAATGGTTTCCAGAAATATCCAGAACTTAGCAGCCACCCTCAGTATGTGGGCCTTCAATGACTTCTTAGTGGCTCATTCTGTGGCTGAATGAGAGGCACAGAGAGGTTTGTTCTCTTGTCTGTTAACTCTGTGTAGTCAAGAATCAGCTTCCACCTCCAGGAAGCCAGCTCTCATCCCTAGCTCCCACCACCTCAGTGCTGGTGAAGTGTCTCTGATGATCTGTCTAACGAAGCAGGGACTTGTGTCTTCCTGCTGCGTGTTTGTTGGGACGATCAGACTATGTTCTAATAAATACCAAAGATGGGCTGGCTTCAGTGCATGGAAAAGATTTAAAAATGGATGCCAGTTAAAATCTCTTTGAGAATCCAGAGTGAGGACACCTAGTTTAAGAATTTTACAGTATGGTTCATTTTCTCAATGCAGTATTAAATCTCACAAGAATACTCTATACATGTATATATATACATATATATACACATATATATACACATATATATATATATTTGAATTTTATGTTTTAAAATGGTTAAGATGGTCACTTTTACATGAATGTATTTTTACCAGAGTTTAACAACTAAAAACCTTGAGCACACCTTCCTCGGCCTCATGCAGATGTGAGCGTGTGGCCTCAGCCCGTGGCCTCTCAAAGCGAGACAGTATGGCTTTCCTTCACAGCCTCCTGCCCTGTGGGGCTCCAGGAAGGTGACTTGTCCAGACTTGAAAGGAGCGGAGTGGGCAGGTTGCCTTGTGTTTGGTTTGTAGACTGAAAGTCCTTGGCTTTGGCAATTTTAACAAAGATGTAGAGTTCCTGGAATCTGCCAGTCGGCCTGGTCTGGAGGCCCAGGTTAAGCAGTGTATACACTCTCCTCAAACGCAGGACAATAGCAGACGGCATGAAAGCTTTCCCAGGGCTATTTCTCTTTTGAAGTAACAAAAAGGAAGACAGATGAGGGGAGCAAAAAAATAAAAAATATAATAAAAAAAAACACCCACATGGAATCAAATACCGCAGAAAGCAAATTTCAAGCCACATGATGTTAGCACAGAAGGGAAACGGGGAGGAGAGAGGTTAAAACTGCATGAAGCGCAGAGTTCTGAAGGAGAGCTCTTCAGCTATTTTTAGTCTCGAAAATGCTATAAATCCGGTTACCCCATTACACTCCATTGGATCAAATTAGTTGCCTTTCTCTGTGTTTGCCATGACTGATTTTTTGTTTGTTTGTTTGGTTAAATGCGAGCAGGCCCGCCTCAGAGGCAGCTAAATGAGATGGGGAGACCTGGGTTGGGGGCACGGGGTCTCACTGGTTCCGTCTCCATCTTCCCCATATCTGGTGCTCGGAGTGACAGGCTGGAGCCCCCAGCTTTACTTTGCAGCCTGTCTCCAGGGTAGCGAGGCACATGGGACAGAATGCTTCCCCTTGAGGAAGGTGGAATGCCCTCCTCCCCAGACCTTGGTACAGCAGCTTCCACTGGCCTTGGGACTCATTCGGTGGATATCAGGGCCACTTCCTGCACCTGCTAAGTGGCGTTCAGGAGAACCCAGAATCAGGCATCCAGTTCACCCCTCTGGACCCTACCTTCCGTGTAGGCCCATGTGTCGGCGTCTCCAGGTGATCCCCAGGGCCCGGGGATCTGTATTTTAGCTGTTTGTCCAGAAATTCTATTGCACAGCCAGATTTGGCAGCCATGGCCTCAGTCAGTGACTTCCATCAGCGGTCTGTCATAAAGAGCTTCACTGTACCAGGCTGGATGGTGGCACGGCAGTGAAATCCCACACTCTGTGAGGCTGAGCCACATGGGAAGGCTCCGGGTTCGTGTCTGGAGACCTCCCTGAGGACCCTGGGCATGTGTGTGCTCATGATCCAGGGCTGGCAGTGGAGTGTGGTGTCAGAACCCCATTAGGGGTGTCATCTCTTAAGCTCTGGGGACCAGCAGTTAGCATAATGGCTATGTTGCTGGACTCCCACATAGTCGACTGCGGTTTGCGTCCCAGACTCGGTGGCTTAAAGCTCACACCAGGTGTGTGTGCGTGCATGCCGAAGATCCTGAGAAGAGAATGGAGGAGAAGGGATTGCGACGTGGCCATCCCCCCCACCCCGGGGGGGGGGTGATTTTTCCCTTTCTCTCTAATGTCGGGCAAGGGAACATGCCCAAAAGAAAAAACCTCTAAAAAAAAAAAACGACTGCGGTTTGCAAAAGTAAGCTCCATGTGCGTGTGTGTGTGTGTGTGTGTGTGTGTGTGTGTGTGTTAAATTTAACTATGGACCTGCCATGCAGTTGGTGGGAGGGGCACCGCTGAAACCCACCCTGCCCAACACTGTTGGCATAGTGGGTGTGAGCCTATGCTGGCTCTTTGGCCACCTCCCCAATCTGGAGCTCCTAAGAGGGTCGAGTGAACCCTGACTATCCCCTCATTCAGTTACCTATCTCAGATGCTGAAGGGAGAAGCACTGTAAAGAGCACAAATGCAACTGCCAGGAGAGGTAGGAAACCAGAGAAGGGACAGACAGATGCTAGAAGGCTAGTGGAAGAACTACCATGGGAGTTGGGCCACCCTGATCCAGTGTATCTTGAGGACACCGGGCCATCAGGAAGAGTGACAGTTTGTGAAGTTCATTGGGCTGTGGCAGAAAGGCTATTCCCTATGGAAATGGCTCCATCCAAAATGGTTGAAATAAGAACGCCCTTGGGGCAGCTCAGTGGTGCATGGATAATGCATTGCTCCACAGTAGCTAGGTCTGTATGGAAGATCGTGGGCTCAGTTCCCTGGTCAGCCTATATGCATGCCAGGCGCCTGTGCCCATGATCCTGGCTAGCTGGGGGATGCTGGCACGAGACCAAGTTGCTTGTCTTTCTCTCTGTCTCTTCCTCTCATGGTAGAAATTAATATAGGAAGAAAGGAATGGAAAGAAAGGTGCTAGTTACTTTGCCTTCTGGGACAGCTGGCTTGAGAAGGACTTGCTTTCCTACACAGCTGGTGCAGGTGGGGACTGGTCACTACCCCTTAGCCTCCTGTCCCCTTGGGCGGGGTCCTGAGCCCCAAGGGCTTTCATGAGGAAAGCTCTCATTTGAGGGCATCCTTTGGGCGCTGTTGCACCCACATTATACAGCCCCACAGGCATTTTCTGATATGTTTGCACTCTGGTTTTGTTCCACTCTTCATTGGTAAATTAGACGTGATGTGACTTGGTTCAAGCGACTCTTCCTGGCATGTCTCTTAGGGAGCCCCATCATTCTGCTAAAATGCAGCTCTGTCCTCACACAGTGAATCCTTTTGATTTCATTCCATGAACTGCCTTGTAAGAATACCAGTAGCAGTTGGTGTAATGGCTATGTTGCTGGACTCCCATGTAATCGACCACGGTTCGAGTCCCGGACCCAGTGGCTTAAATGCACACTGGGCCTGTGTGCATGCGTGCCCAAGATCCCAAGAGGAGAATGGAGGAGAAGGGATTGCGGTGTGCCATCCCCCCTGGGGAGTGATTTCTAGTTTTCTGTCTCTCTCTGTCTTTCTGGCGAGCACACGCAGCCTATAGCGAAAACCTCTCCAAAATAATAATAATAATTTTTAAAAATAAAGAATATCAGTAAGCTTATGTTACACAACACCGGGGAACTAGTAAAACAAAAAGATCAAACATGTAACATGGCTGAACCACTAGATGAGAAGTGTTAGAGCATCTCACTGTTTGGGGTCTTTAGAACTCATCATTTCCATGCTGGATGGCTAGGCTCAGGACGCTGTCTCCTCGTAGGTCTGCTAGACTCCTACCTTGATTGCAGAAAGCAGCGATGAATTAGAGTAGCCCAATGTCCACAGGAGGTTCTTTGGCAGCAGCTGAGCCAGGCTGCCTGTGATGTAGGACAGCCTCAGGAACCAGGTCAGTGTGTGTGGTCATGCGAGGGTCAGTGGCCGCCTGGCTCCAGATGCCAGAGAAGGCTGGGCAGGAAGCCAGAAAATCTAGAAGAGTTTTCCAGAAGCTCAGTAAGGAGCCAAGCAAGGGAGGCAGAACTATGTGATATTTGTGCCTAATCAAGTGTCTGCAGGCCAAGAGGAGGCTGGGTCACCCACAGCCGAATGGGCTTGCTCTGGGGCAGCTGAGGACCTGGAAAACCAGCACCTCACCTTCTCAGTGCTGGGCAGGGACACGAAGAAGATCACAGTGACACGCTGGAGAATGGGAAAAAACAAGGCAGGGAGAAATGGGTCTGCTTCATTTGTTCTTCAAGACACGGACCTGGTTTTAACCGTCAGCTGCAGTAGCCCTGTGTGTACCTTGGGCGCAGTTAGAATACAGGCCTTCGGTTATCTGGCAGCAGAACCAAGGGAACTTACTGTTTCGTTTGTAAGAAAAGTTTTTAGGCTTTGCTGATTTTGACTTTGAGGCTTCTCACTGACACCCACCTATGCTTGATTGAAATTCATCGAAGTCCAAATTCTAACCCGGGTTTAAAAATGTTCATCACTGATTTTTCTCTCAAAAGTACTATAAGTTATGTATTTAGGAGAAATGCTTTCTAGATTTTTTTTTTCCATGAAGGTGCAGTAGAAAGTGTTTCCGGGGCGCATGTTGGCAGACATGAGTGATTCACTTCTTTGCTCCTATTTCAGTGTTCAAGATTTGGTAGATCACATCAGCTTTTCTCTTCTGAATCTATAGGCATAATAATCTCTGTTTGGGGGGGGGGGAACATCATGACATCTTGACTGTTTTCACTTCTAAGAATGAAATGCAGTAAGTTAAAGAGTTAGTGGCTGCATCTTGTTGGATATTGGGGTGGTGCTGTGTGGAGAGCCTGAGGTTTGTCCGTCTTCTATTTAAATAGATTCTTCAACACAGTAAGATGGCCCTTCAAAGGCACCTCACTGCAAATCCAGGCTATAATAATGCCCTCAGAATCAGCTTCCCCTTTTCTTCGTTTTATTCTCATCATCTATCTTGCATCTGGATCCTCCTGCTCACCCCGTCCTCTCCTGGGAGCTGTGTGCTCTTCCAAACTCGGTAACACCTGGCCACAGGGAGCCTGCCTCCAGACAGGGAGGGGCCGAGCTACTCAGAATGGTAATATCCTGCTTCATACCATGGATGGTACTGAGTTCTTCGCAAAGGCTCCCTCTCCTTTAGGTCACATACCTGTTTAGGTCAAATAACTGTAAACGAGAGACAAAATGTGTCCCAGAAGATGCTTAAGGAGAGAGGACTGGGACCGAAGGCCCAGTGAGTCTTCCCTGGGGGTGGTCATTGGTGGGCTGGCTGATGAGGGCTAGTCCTATCACAGCAGAGATGCCATATTCACTTCCAAAGAGCGCATTTTACAGGGTCTTTGGGGAGCCAGTGGAGGGGAGCTGCTGAAGACATTGACCTGAGAAAGACAGGCCTCTGAAGGGACAGGACCACCCTGCTCCGATATCAGAGGGCTAACTGCACCCTTAGGATCGCTTTCACTGAATTAAGTCAATGAACGAATGTATGGAAAATAGCAAGTGTTGGCGAGGACAGGGAGAAATTAAATGCTCAGAAGTTGCTGGTGGGCATGTGAGCCGGTGTAGCTGCTATGGAACAGCTTGGCAGTTCTTCAAACAAAACAGAGTTACCACGTGAGCCGGCAACCCTGCTCCTTGGTATGTACCCAAGAGAAGTTAGAACAGTTCATGTCTGTGTCCACCCAGAAGTTCACACACCAGAGGTCTTTGCAGTACTGATACTAGCCAAAAGGCGGCAGCAGCCCAAGTGTCATCAATGGAAGAATGAAGGAGCATTACGTGCTGTGTACATATAATGGGATATTTATTTCTTCCATTAAAGAGAGACAGACAGAGACCCACCACAAGGGTTTTCCTTCTTCAGTATCCCCTTTGTCTCAGCGAGCCTTCACGGCCATGCCCATGTAAAATGTCACTCACTCTTAAAAAGAAGGAAATCTTAGCACATGCTTCAGTGTGGCCAGGCCTTGAAGACATTATGCTGAATGAAAGCCGTCGTGGCAAAAGGCCATCTACTCTATGATTTTCTTTTATTTTTTAATTTAGAGAGAGATTTTTGCTATAGGGTGGATGAACTCACCAGAGAGAAAGAAAGCGAGAAATCACACCCTGGGGAGATGGCTATGCCACAATCCCTTCCCTCCATTTGGGCACGCATGCACACATGCCAGGTCTGGGACTCGAACCATTGTCAACTACATGGGAGTCCAACAAGGTAACCGTCATGCCATCTGCTGGTTCTATACTATAGGATTTTCTTGCATGTTGTTTCCAGGAAAGGCAAATCTTGCGAGACAGGGTTCAGGAGGTGGGGATGGGGAACAAGGGCTTGGGAGCTTGGGTAGGAGGTGTTCTCTGGAGTGATGAAAGACGTTTGAAACTAGGGGGAGGTGGTGGTTGTACAACATGGTGAATGCAGCAAATGTCACTGCATTGCACATTTTAGATGGTCAAGTGTATGAAATGTGCATCCATAGAAGTTGTCATTCCGTGCAGCCCCTGGACATGTAGTGACAAGAAATGGGTGGGAGCCCCAGGAGCGGGGAGGCAGTGATGTTCTGGCTCAACAAGAAGAGCTCTCTGATAAGGACAGCTGGCAGAACTGGAAGAGGATTCCAAGACAGAAGTCAACTTCCCGTCCACAGAGGAGACTCACAGAGCACTCGCTGGGTGTGGTGGATGCCAGCCATGCTCCAGGGCTGTGGTTCTCACCCCAGGGTGCACCTGGGAATCACCTGAGGTGCATAAAAGAATCACGCTTGGGACCAGCACATGGTGTAATGGTTATGTTGCTAGACTCCCATACAACTGACCGCAGTTCAAGTCCCAGACGCGGAGGCTTGAAACTCGTGCCAGGTGCGCGTGTATATAGCCAAAATTCTAAGAGGAGAAGGGATATTGGCATGGCCACCTCCATTGGGAAGTGATTTCTCACTTTCTTTCTCTCTAGTGAGCACACGTACCCTGTAACAAAAATCTCTCTTAAAAAAAAAAAAAAAAAGATAATGCTTGGGCCCCATCAGGGATATTAATGCCTTTAGCCTAGGGCGTCACCTGGGCATCTGACCGAAGGCACCTCCTGTCTATCAGCTTCAGGTAGAAGCAAATGACCTTTAGTGTTCCTCCCTGCCACCTCCACTCCAACAGGCACCCCTGTGTTGGTGACATGGTGCCCGACAGGCCTGGTCCTCACCACTCACGGGGTGAGCCAGGCATTTAACGAGACCCCGGAGTGATGGCCCGTCGGAGCCGAAGAGGTGCTGCTGTGGGTCACTGTTTACAAGGCACGGTGAACTGCTTTCTCCTCATTCCATCTTCTGAGCAGTTCTGAGTTGCCACAAGGGCAGGTGACACCCATTGGAGTTTGCTGAGGAAGTGGAGGCACGGGGACTCCACTCATCCCCTCGCCGACGGCAGTACCAGCCTCCGCTGTGCTGCATCCAGAACCCTCTCCAGGCCTGGGAGCCTGGGGCACTTTGATTTCCCACCGCTCTCCCTCCTGCAAACCCACAGTGCCCGGAATATCCCAGGCTGAGTCAATATTTGATACGTGAGGAGGAAGAAACAGACAAAGGATCAGGAAGTGCGGGGCCCTCTGCTGGCTCCAGTTCCCAGGTGCCCAGCGCACCTGAGCTCACCCTGAGCCGAGCTTCCTGATTCCTGAATCGCAGTTCACGTCTGCTCAGTATTCTTGATTGTGATAGGGGCCAGCCTGAGGATGTGGGGGTGGACACACAGTGGCTCCCCCAAGGTGAGGGGAGCTTAGCAAGAGCCTCCCCAAGGGAAGGAGCCCCTGTCAGGAGCTAGAAAAGCCTTCATTCCTGCGTGC
>NW_006204133.1:5045463-5074400 GCF_000334495.1 Tupaia belangeri chinensis
CGCTGCGGCGGCCGTGGGAGAGGAGGGAAGGTCGCAGCCCCTGACATGCCTGGTCTGGCCATATTGTTACCTGCCCTGCTAGTGAACATTGATGGAACTGTCTTCTTCTTTTGTTAAGTTAATGAATTTCTTCCATCAGGAGTGGAGAGACAGAAAGAGAGATAGACAACCCCAACAGGGTCTTTATACACAAGTCGCCCCTAGGCTCGGCCCTCGGTATCACTGCCCACGCGCCCACACACTGTGTATGCGCAGCTCCTGGGGCATGAACCACTGTGCCACCACCCAGCCTACCCTGTGACCACTCTTCTTTTTTTCAAGGTTTTTGCCATAGGGCATGTGCACTCACTGGAGAGAGACAATGAGAGAGAAAGTGAGAAATCTCCGCCTGGGGGATGTTCACACTTCATCCCCTTTTCTTCCATTCTCATCTTGGGATCTTGGGCACACATGCACAGGGGGACTGCAGCTCTAGAGCCAGGGCCAGGTCCAGGATGAGCAGTGAACTCGAACAGCGGCTGACCATGTAGGAGTCCAGTGCCTTAACCACTGTGCCACCACCCGACTCACCCTGTGACTTTCTTAACCCCTCTGTTTTAGATCAGAGCTGATCAGATGGGGAGCTGTTACCCTGCAGTCCTCTAGGGCCCACAGCTGAAGGGGAGTAGTCTCCCGCAGCCTGGGGATGGGAAGCACAGTGCTCCACCCTCACTCCTTTTCCTGCAGGGACTCACTGAAGGTTGCTGGCCACCCTACAGGGCCGCGCTGCAGGGCAGGGCTCCTCCCCATCTAAATGGAGGAGGGATCCAAGCAAAGAAAGGCAAGAAATGGCAAGCCTTGGCAGCTTGCTCGAGAACCTGTGTTCTTCACCACAGAGCAAGGTCAGAAAGGACAGTGGGCCTGGTGGTCACCATGCTTCACGTACAAATGTCTTACTAATCATGTGCTTTGCCCCAGCTGTGCGAATTTGCAGCTTTCTCGCCAAGCTCCCCTGAAAGTCTGCAGGCTGTTGGAGTGTTGTGGTGCTTAGTAAAATCAGGAGTTTGCAGATCAGCTAGTGGGACAGGCAATAAAGGACAGGAGGTGTTCAAAATCAATAGCACTTGTCCTCCTGGCCAGGTACTCACAGCATCTAGGTCAGCAAGCAGGTGTGTCGTCAGAGGTCTCGTTTCTCCACACCTCTGGGTGTTGCTGCACCCAGGGCCGTGCTCTGCACCCTGGGGGCTGCGGGAGTCTTCCCAGGCTGAACCCGCAGATGGGGAAGCACATCCCCCAGCCTTGGAAGCTGATGCTGTGGTTCCTCACTGTGTGACACTCACACTGTCATCGTCTCTTACCTTTGTAAAACATGTTTTATTATGAAGTAACGACAGATTCAAAGGAATATGTAGATAGGGCCACATGCAGCGTACCCATCACCCTCTCTCCCCTGAGTGACGTCTTGTATCACTGTGACACAGCGTCACAACCAGGAAGCTGGTGCTAGTTGACACAAGGTGGGTGCGTGGGTCTGTGTCATTCCACTGCACACGGATCTGTGAGACCACCGCCACCTGTTCCCTTGATTTAGAAAAATAAACAGTTGTGGGTTCTTTGCGGACACACTGTGTAGCCTGAGCCGCTGTGCATTGTGAGTAGAGGCACCCCTGTTGTGCTCTTACGTAGGGGTCGCAGCCCTGGGCCACCAACTGGTGTTGGCCCATGGCCTTCAGGGGCCCAGCTGCACAGCAGCAAGTGGGCAGTGGGTGAGTCAGCGAGGCTTCATCTGTATTTGCAGCTGCTCCCCACTGCACCCCACTGCACCCCATCACTCACATTGCCACCTGGTCTCCACCTCCTACAGGATCAGCGGTGGAACTGGATTCTCATGGACAGAGACCCAGTGGGATCATGCCGTGTGACTGTCTCACTGTATGTTGCAATCCGGTAGTGGAAGTGGGGACGCGGTGGATGGATGTGGTGTGCTTGGGCCGTCCCGGGACCAACCCCGCCCAGGCTCCTCTAGGGGGGGATTGTCTTCCATGAGGCTGATCCCTATGTGCTGGGAAGGTGGGGGGCTGCAGCTCTAGAGCACATGACACAGTAACCTTGTACCTCACCTCTGTGAGGGACTTCAGGAAGTTCATGGAAAGTGGAATGCAAGTATGAATTTATTTGAGTGCAGGTATTTAAAATCCATTCATAATTTTTCATACTATGCATTCTCCATGGACTTTTTGAAGACCCTGCTTATGAAGTCATTCTGTTGGTCATCAGAAGTCATGATGCATTTTTCCATGTTTTTCTATGCAAAAATGTATCACGACTTTACCAATGACCCACTTTTGCTATCTCATGCACATACACACACACACTTCTCTATGTGTACACACACACACACACACTTATTCTCTATGTATTTTCTTATGGAAGACTCGAAGGTGTTTGGTGGCTAATCCTGAAGGCCATTCCCTCCTTGGCAGGGGTAGGGGAGGAGTCCATTCCTTTTACTTGTTTTCCTGTTGAGTGGAGAAATGGCATAAAGTCTGACAGTCTTGGGAACAGAAGTTACTTTCATTTATAAGAAAAGGAAAGTGACCTAAGCAGCGGGCAGTGACTTGAAATCATTTGTGTTCTGTACTTAGACACACACATTCGTGCACCACAGTCTACAACAGACTGGAATTTCTCCAGCTGGAGGAAGAATTTGTACCCAGAAACTGGGTACAAACTATTTGACTATTTGACTTCTTTCCTGGGAAGTTCCAAGTAGAAGGACTTGATTTTTTTTTTTTTTTTTTTTAACCTCAGTCCAAAAACCCAAAGGCCTGGCCAGGATTCATTAGGGCCCGTTGTCATCATGACTGGGTGTATGCGGCCATCAGCAGACTGTCATAGGTGGTGCAGGGCTCCTGGGGTGGAACAGGGTCACAGGTGTGTCAGTCCTGCTTGTGAACATCAGCACCTGACAGGAGGGTGGACTCGGGTCCTTGGAGCACATCTGAGTCACGTGCAGAGGCGTGTCCGAGATGCGCATGCCTGCAGCATAGCCTGAACTTCAGGTTGCCTTGTGCTCAGGCACATAAGGATTTCCCTCCCCATTGGAGAAGAGCAGGGACTGACCTTGATGGCTCTGATTTGTCACGGTGGCACCAGCCTGGACAGAGTGTCCCGTGGTAACCAGGGCCTCTGTTCTCCCTGGGCTATTCTTTTTATTGACATATAATAATTGCATATTTATGGGATATAATGTTTTATTTTTTTCAGTACGAGAATACAGTGTAATGATTCAGTCAGAGTAGTTAGCATATCTGTCATCTGAACCTTTGTCATTACTTTGTGTTGGGAACATTTGAAATCCTCTTTTAGCTACTCTGAGATACATGGTAAATTGTTAACTACAGAACCCTACTTTATAATGCTTTTACCCAGCGTCTCTCTGTCCCTCCCGCCCCTGCCCTTCCCAGCCTTGGGTGGCCATTCTTCTACGCTCTGCTTCTACAAGGTCATCGTTGTTAGTTTCCAGATAGCAGTGGGAACATACCACACCTGGCTTATTTCACTTAACGTCCTTCAGGTTCACCCTCCATACATTGTTTATTTTTTGTTTCAGATAATATTATTTTTTTTCAAGTTTATGAGAGAGGGACACATCCCCAGTAGGCCCTCTTCATGTCACAATGCCCTTCCCCCGTCGCCTGCTCATGAGAATTTTGGGCACATACGTGTACATACACAGTGTGTTTCAGGTAGGCGAGGGACCCAAACCCATGTCAGCCTTGTGGCTTCCAGCACTGCAGTTCAGTTCACTCTTACCTATGCCACTGAGGCCTGGCCCTCCACCACCCTGCCTCCCCGTCCACCTGTGTGGCTGCCTATGCAGGTCATTCTTGCCCAGATTAGTACATGGGCTAAACCGTGATGTTCAAGTAGTTATAAGACCTCCTAGTTATATGAGATTTTATAGTTTAGAGATGCTACTTCTTAATCACCAGATGAAGTCACAGCCCAGAAAAGTTGCCACTTTTCCCAAGGCCACCCTGCTGGTTAGGGTGGAACAGATGTCGTAGTTCCCATTTCTGATTGCTCTTTCCCATCCGCCCGGCTTCCTCACACCCGGCTTCCTCACACAGTCTTTCCCCTGAGCCCTTGGAGAAGGTGGTGCGGCCCTGAAGCATTTTGTGAATTGGTGGAAAGAAATGAGAGGAGCAGCCCCTGCTTCACGGGGAGCCCCACTGAACTTGTCCTGCCCCTTAACAGTCCTCTAAGCTCAGGGGCAGCTGTTGGACAGAGCTTGACTCTGATTCTGGATTCTGGTGTTTTCCAAACCCAGAACTGTGGTTGCAGATTCAAGGGGCACTTTGCAAGTGCCTTGCTTTTGTGTAAAAGCACCTGTTACTCAGTTTCTGGGAGACTGCTCTTGAATTCAGTCCCTTCCTCTTTGTCTAAATGCAAACCAACTCTCACCCTCTCTCTCTGGCCATACGAGAGATTGCAAGGGCACTTAGAAACTTAGCAGAAAGCGAACAGTACCTTCAGAAGACGGAAAATGTACTGCGTGTGTTCTTCTGTGCCCAAGATAAGAGCAGCAGGGAGAGGAGCGCACACGCTTTGTACAGTCCACTGTCTGATACTGACGAGTTCTTCCCGTTCCTTAGACGCCTGGTCTCACCATAGCATAAGTCTTTTTTTTTTTTTTTTTTTTTTAGGTTTTTGCCATAGAGCGTGTGCACTCACTGAAGAAACAGAAACAGAAAGGGAAAGTAAGAAATGACCCCCCTCAAGGGGATAAGCACACCCCGATCCCCTTTCCTCCATTCTCTGCCCAGGATTTTGGGCAAGCATGTACACATACCAGGCATGATTTTGTAAGCCACCAGGTCCAGGACTCAAACCATAGTCAGCTATGTGGGAATCGAGCACTTTAACCACCATGCCACCTGCTGGTCCCACCATAATATAAATCTTCCTGTATTGCTATGTGACATATCTGCACAAACACACTTTCACACACATAGACACATGCACTCATAGGTAAGACTCCACTTGTTAATGGAAGTTTTCATAACCTCAGAATGTTTGCAAGCTTGGGGCCAGAACAGCACATGCCTCAGAGGGAGTTGGCTTGGAGTCCTTCTTACATAGACAAGGACTTGTTTTCTATTATGGAGAAAGTCAGAATAAACAGTTTAAACATGTGAGAGAAAAAAAATTGCATAGAAAAATACGTCATGACTTGTCTGACAACCCAATATTCCAATATTTCTAGGAAAAAGAAGGACTTAATGCCTCCTACTGTCATTTTATTTAAAAATGTGTACTTTCTAATATAAAAATATCATATATACATCTATATTATATGTACATCTATAGAGATAGATGGATAGATAGATAGATGGATGGATAGATAGATAGACAGATGGATAGATGGATGGATGGATAGATAGATAGATGGATAGATGGATGGATGGATAGATAGATGGATGGATGGATGGATAGATAGATAGATAGATAGATAGATAGACAGACAGACATCTGTCTATAGAGAGAGCAAGACTTGACTCTGCCTAATGAAAAGTGACCTGATAGTCTTTACCTTTTTATTCTTTTTTTTTTTTTTTTGAGAGGTTTTTGCTATAGGGTGCGTGCGCTTGCCAGACAGACAGAGACAGAAAGTGAGAAATCACCCCCTGGGGATGACCACGCCACAATCCCTTCTCCTCCATTCTCTGCTCGGGATCGTGCGCATGCACGCACATGCACCCGGCGTGAGTTTAAGCCAGCAGGTCCAGAACCTGAACTACAGTCGACTACATGGGAGTCCAGCGGTATAGCCATTATGCCAAGTGCTGGTCCCTACCTTTTTATTCTTAATGAAAGAAAGAATGAATTACAATTAATGTGTAAGGGAGTTTTCAGAAAGTTCATGGAAAATGTGTACTATGAAAAGATGATGCATGGGTTTCAGTTTGCACCAAAATAAACCCATACTTTAATTCCATTTTTCCACAGACTTTTTGAAATCCTCTCCTATTATTTCTCTCTCAGAAAACAATGAGAACATTTTCCAGTGTTTTCATTTAAACCAGACATCTTTTTTTCCCCCATTGATTTCCTTTTCAGATGGATTTGCAAAATCGAAATCTATTCCTGTTCAAGTTTATAACATCCGCAAGTGTCGGGGAATCTGGCCTTAGAAGATTACTTAGTTCTGTCCTAAACAAGCTGATAGGTTTTTTTTATGGACTCCATAACGTAGCCTACCCTGAAAATTAAAGGCTGTATGACTTTAGGTAAAGAGGAGGCTATCACACTGTGAAATAGTCTGAATCTTCTGCTCAAGTAAATAAGTGAACGGAACATTCTTTGAGATGGTGTTGCGTTAAGAAATGCTTTGATGCTTTGACTAGTCAATAGGACTGATGTATAGTCAGTTTCTTTTTTTTTTCAAGAGAGGTATTTTTGTTGTTGTTGTTGTTTTGTTTTTTGTTTGTTTGTTTGCTATAGAACATGTGTTCTTGCCAGAGAGACAGAGAGAGGCAGAGAGACAGAAAGCAAGATATTACCCCCAGCGGGGATGGCCACGTCCCAATCCCTTCTCTTCCATTCTCTAGAGATCTTGGGCACACACACACACACACACACACACACACACACACCTGACATGAATTTTAAGTTGTCAGGTCTGGGACTCAAACCACAGTCAACTTCATGGGAGTCAAGCAACATATCCATTATGCCATCTGCTGATCCCTAGTCAGCTTATTTTAATAGTCCTTCACTTTTGGCTTGGTGCTATTTGGCTAAACATGTAAAATTACTTGCTTAAACTCACAAAGAGAATCCCAACTTCTCTCCATTTTACCAGAATTTCCAAGTGTGTTTTGTTTTTTTCTTCCCCTCCCTTTTTTATTTGATCATTGTACATCTTAGCAGCATAGAATATGGTTTCTCCGAGCATACATGCTTGCATATCAGTCAAATATCCTCAGCTGATGCCTTTCCGTTGTGTCTATGAAGTGTTTTGATTTTTAATTGTCGTGGTGGTCTCCTGGAAACTTGGTGGATGGGGTGCTTTGTTACGCAGTCTGGTGGGGAGGAGGTGTGCATTGCAGAAGGCTGGTTAGTGAGGGTGGGATTCCACACTCCTCCACTTATTGGGCCCGGAGCCACTCTGGAGTCTGATTCAATTCACAGAAAGGTTGTCTATCACCAGTTCCTCGGGAAGAATGCTCTTATGCCAGCGGAAGTTCTCTAGTCCAACAGCCTTTCGTACTGAGAGATCCATGTAGACGATCCTATTGGCAGGTTCCCCGGTAGTTGGTAAATACTGAGGGGGAGTCTATAAAAGAAGATATCACACGGCTAGGATCTATTATTTAAATACAGGAGGGAGGCAGCCGGTGGCATGATGGTTGGGGTGCTGGACTCCCATATGGCCGACTGTGGTTCGAGTCCCAGACCTGGAGGCTTGAAACTCAAGGTTGCTGGGAGACTGTTCTCGAATTCAGTCAGACTAGGTATGTGTGCGTCTGTGCCCAAAATCCCAAGAGGAGAATGGAGGAGAAGGGATTGTGGTGTGGCCATCCCCCTGAGGAGTGATTTCTCACTTACTTTCTCTCTGTCTCTCTGGTGAACCTATACACCTATAGCAAAAATCTCTAAAAAAAAAATAAATATATAAGGGTGGAGGTCTTTAAAAAGTTCATAGAAAATGCATATTATGAAAAACGATGCATGGGTTTCCATTTTTTTTGGCACCAAAATCAACGTGTTCTTTAATTTAGTTTTTCCACATGCTCTTTGAAGCCCCTCACAGAAGCTGTGTGTTTGCACCTTTGGGACTGTTCCTGAATATGAAACAACCCCCACCTGGGCCGGCACTCGCTGCACTTTCACCCTGTGTCTGGCATTCCAGGTGTCTTACAGGTACCATGTCCCCTGGTCTCACAGCCACCTAGAAGGGTGAGAAACTGAGGCAGCCAGAGGGTTAGTAACTTGCCTGAGAGTACTCAGCTAAATGGCAGAGTCACGACTTGAACCCACTATCTTGCTGGACCATCGCCTCTTTGCAGCAGATTCCTGTCTCCTGTGAGTGATGGATCATTGTAGAGGCTGAGGGTGATCTCGTCTCTGCTCTTTAGTTCTCGAAAATGCCAAAGAAAAGGGACCAGCAGATGGCAGACTGGTTATGTCATTGGACTCCCATGTAGTCGACCGCAGTTCAAGCCCTAGACCTGGTGACTTCAAACTCATGCTGGGCATGTGTGCATGCACACCCAAGATCTCAAGAGGAGAATGGAGGAAAAGGGATTGCAGAATGGCCATCCCCCCCCGGGGGGGGGGGGGGGTTTCTTTTCTCTTTGGTCTCTAGTAAGTGCACATGCCCTATAGCAAAAAATCTTAAAAAAACAGAAAGCAAAAAAAAAAAAAAAAAACACTTTACCAAGGAGGTCATTTCTGAAAGAGGTTGGGTGAACATTCCCAAAGTTGTGAGTTTTTAAACTTGAATGTTTCTATGATTTTTTTTTTTTTTTTTTTTTTTTGTGTGAATGATGGATTCAAGAGACAGAAAGGGAGAGGAACCCTTCATAGGACCTCACCATACCCAAGCTTTCCGGCCAAGATCTCACATGCCTGGCATGTTCAGGTCAACCCAGGATCAGACTTGGGGCCTCCCATGTGCCTGCAGTGTGTCATGGCAATGTCCTGCCACCTACTCTATGGCAGCTGGGCCTCTGAAAGCTTTATTGACAAAACTCTCTAGTACCCTTTGTTATAGAAATGAAATAAAGAGGAAACGACGTCTAGTAGTTTAGAAGAAAAACATTTAAAATTATCTTCAAATTATGTACAGATTCCCTCACTTTGGCCTTCCCACTGCTCCATTGGGAAACTTCCCTGGGACCCCCAGAATAACCCACATTTGTTTGTACTCCAGGGATACCAGTTGAGCTGTTTTGGGGGTGTGCCAGGAGTCTTGTCCTCCTAGGATCCTTAGAGAGCAGGACCTGGACACTGAGGACCCCAGAATCAGCCTCCAAGATCCGTGCTGCACCCTCCTGAGACAACCTGATTGTAGATGCCAATCTACAATCAGGACTCCTCAGGAGAACGTCCCTCAGGATGTCTGTTGCTTTGCAAACTTATGAGCCAGAGAGACCCAAAGAGGAGCGCTTTCTATCTGGTCATCTGCAGCCCAGACCAGACACAGGCTCCGTGGGAACAGAGCAGCCTTCTCTCGGGCCCAGGCCCCTGCGCCCACCAGTCCCAGTGCCGCAGACACAGGTCTGACCTACCTCCAGGAGCATCCGGTTAGTGCCAGTTGCTGTGGGCGTGATGGGCCAGGGTGTTGTGCTGGCGAGCTGGGCAGCAGTCCACTTTGCCTGGCAGTATTAGTGCCAATTGTCACGGCACTGCCCAGTGCAGGTGAAGGACTGTATGGAACCACTGTAAGGACATGAATTGATTTGTCTTTAATGACAGGGAAATGGCCACAATGCCAATCTGTTCTGTTGTTTTGCTGCAGTTTTTGTTTGTTTGTTGTTTGTGTTGTAGTTTAAAACAGCCATCTCCCCGGTAATGTTTTGAGTCTTCCTCTTACCCGGGCTGGGCCTGGGAGCAGCCAGGGCCTGGGCCACGAGCTGGCACCGCCCTGCCATGGACGGGCCTGCTCGCATCATTAGTTCATCACCATGGAGGAAGGCCGCTGACTGACCTACTTTTCCTGTTTGCCCACAGCAGGCTAAGCCTGTTTAGCCTCGTCCAGCAGGGCAAGGCAGACCAAGTTGCTTTCCTAGTTGTGCAGAGGGCAGGGAGCGTGGCTGAAGCTATTCACCTTAGTCTAAGGGGTAGGGCCCAGCACTGGCGAGGTTCAAGCACAGAGCCCAAGCCCAGAAGCTTCCTCCATCCCCATTCCACCTGTCCCTTGGATCCTGCATTAGGATGGATTACTGCTGGGAACAGAGCTGGCTTCTCTGCAGACTTTAAAAACTCATCTCTAAGGGGTAGCTCTTCAGCTGTGTGAGTCCCATACTGAGCACCTGTTCCGAGCCCCAGAACATCACCTGCTTACCAAGAGACCCAGAGGGTGGGAACCATGCCTTTCCTTGAGGGGATTTACCATCTAGTGGGGGAAGGTCATGAATGGCTAAGACTGAGGCAAGGCAGAAACAAAGAAGGTAGTGATGAGCCATGGGGCAAGACGGACGCTGTGACCAGGTAGGAGGAATTGAAAGAGGTGGGGGCAACAGGACTGGGGATGGGATCAAATCACACATTGGCAGCTCAGCACCCAGGGCTTTGAATGCTAGTTTGGAATCTATCCCCTGAGCCGTGGGAAGTGCTTGTAGATGTACATATTATTCCCACCCCCGCCTCCCCCCACACATGTACTGCATATATTCTTTGCTAAAATATTGCTTTATTGCTGCTTGTGGGTGTAGGATACTATCTGTTAGAGTCCTTCAGGGGGAAGTAAGTTAGGATCACATAGTCATGATTAAAGAAGCTGATGTATGAAAAACCCATAAACCAGAGCTCTGTCTGTAGTTTATTTCACTAAGTTGTATTTTGTGCATAGCAGCCTGCCTTAACGAGGGTGTCCAGGCAATGCTTTCTAATTCTGAAACTGTGACTGAACCATCTTGACTCTTGGGAACCTGCCTCAAACAATCCTTGACACCCTGAGGCCACCACCCAGAGCTGTGGAGCTAGGGGCCAAGCAGGAGTTGGGCCGTTGGCGAGTGGTGCATCTATTCGGCCACTTCATTAGACATTTGTAAAGGGAGAGAAGTAAATATGGGTCCAGGCAGTGGCACAACAGCAATGCAACTGGGTCTACACAGAAAAGGTCCTGGGTTCACATCCCAAAGCCTCTCTGTCCACATCAGGTGCACACAGGTGCCCTTGATCAGGGCTGGCTGAGTCTGGGAGTGGATCATGGCATGAAGACCCTGGTGAGTCTAAGTAAATTTTCTCTTTTTCACTCTCTGAAAAAAAAAAAAAAGTAAATAAGCTTTAAAAAAGAAGATAAAATATAATTCTCATTTCTCTTGCAATTTCTTCAGTATTATCCAGGGGCGGAGTGGCAGATGTGAGTAAGGAAAGAGAGGATTATCTGAATGTATACTAAGAGATTTCTAGTTCTTCAAAACCCACATCAGATGTTTCTAGAACTGCTAACCCTCTCCTTTTGCATCATGAACCAGCTGAGTCATGGCCAGTGACCTGCCCCTGTGGTCAGGGTCTTCCTGGAGAGAGTGCATCAAGTCCCTTCTCTTGGGTAGGCGTTGGACCTCCTGCCCCACGTGCTGTATGTCTGTTGTGGTGTCTCATCTTTCCATTTGAATTGTCACAGCCACAAGTCAGGCACGTCTGCATACCTTGTATCTGGTAGGGCCTATGGGTGTTTCCTAAGGAGAAAATGAGGGTGAAACATCAGCGTGCAGGATGCGTTAGCCCTACTGGTCCATAATCCCCACTCCTGTAGACTTGTGTGGTTCGTAGAAGTAGTGAGGACTGGACTAGGAGAACACATGGAAATCTCTGAGATCTGGGAAGTGCAAGACAGATTCAAGTCATCGCTGTTCTTACTATGGGAAAGCACCGAGGGCAGGCATCTGCTGAAAGTGGGAATCTATTCCAAAGCTAATGGGCGTCCAGATGATTTCCACAGGACCTTCCTGTGGTGGGCGCTGTACATCTCACAACATGCTCCCACCCTCAGGAGTCCTGGCATTGCTTTGCTCTACTGCTGAGCCTGGTGGCTTAAAATGTTCGTTCATTCACATTCTCTCTCTCCCCCTCCTTCCCTCCCTCTCTCTGTTTCCTTTGGGCAAACATTTATTAAATACTTGAATGCAACTCTGAGTCTTACTGTTCCAGAATAGAAGGGAGAAGATGGAAATATTTGGCCCTGTGCTGCCTAACCACCCCATCATGGAGAGCTAGAAGCTATTCTGAAGGGCTTGCCCCAGAGCCATTCATTTCTGTTCCACTTTCACCCAGTGGCTCTTTTAGCTCACACAGAGCAGGCCCTTTTCCTAGTAGCATTTGAGGAGGCCAGTTGTTCTGGCCAGCTTTTTCCTACTGACCTCTGGCCATCACATGTAGGTCTCTTTCTACGTGTTGGTCTTCTTGATGTTAATTTGATTCATACACACGTACCAGACTGAATATCCTCAAGTTAGGTCTTAAGGGGTGGAGGAGGTATGGCCAGGCTTGGTTCACTCTGTGGATTAGGGTCCAATTGTATTGAGGCCATGAGAGAAAGGCTTTGAGGGCAGCAAAGACCTGTGAATCCCAAATCTCCATTTCTGTATCCCCCATCCCCCAAGCTAACCAGACCTGCATCAAACCAATCTAACCAGAAGTATAGACAATTCAGAATTAACAAAGGACAAGAAGAAGCTTGCTGGTTTAGTGGCCAAGCAGCTATATTTCAATGTTTTGTATTATCCATTATCTTTTTTTTAAGAATTATTTATTTCATTTTATTTGTTATTATTTTTTAATTTGACCAGAGAGCGTCAGAGAGAGAGAGAGAGAGAGAGAGAAAGGGGAGGTGAGAAAGCAAGCCACCACGTCAAGGACTCAAACCATGGTCAACTATGTGGGAGTCTATATCTTAACCACCACAGCACCTACCAGCCCCTCCTCTTTAAAAAAAATAGTAAATTTATTCCCTTTCCCCTACTAGTGCCTACGAGTAGACACTACTGAGGCACCCCACAAGGTCAGGGGCCAGGATGGGTGTGTTCTGGTGGGGAAGGCTAACAAACAGATAGAGCGAGGTTTTGCATGTCCATATACCCTCCTGTGAATGTGCAGTTGTGGATTCTAGGTTCACTCAGAATGAGATGGGATCCTCCAGGTCTGCTTCCGTGGGCATACTGACTGGTTATGTGATTTTGCCAGTCTCAATACGACACACTTGGATGGTGGCTAACAAGCTCATGCTCCCCAAGGGTTGTTTAGAGGGGCCCCAGCTCTGTATAAAGCCACTACAAGCTAGCTGGGCCTCCCCAATGGGCTAGCCATGCCCAGGTAGTGGCTCAGGCCCAGAGAGGGGAGGAGCTCTCAGCTGGCTTCAGGGCCTACCTTGGGTTCTTCAGTACATATGGCTCTAGGGGCAGGTAGGGTGATGGGAGTGTTGGAAGATTGTCTCCATTCTGGGTCAGCAAAGGGACCTCTTGGAACAGTTCCCACCCCTAATTGCACCTCTGCACAAAGTTGTGCAGGACTGCCCACAGACCTGAGTCTAATGGGACTTTTCAGGAGGGAAAGGTGCGAAACTGGGCACTGCTAGAGATGTAACTGTAGTACCCTCCAGACTTCAGGCCAAATGCAGTCAGGAGGAAGGCCACCTAGAACGACTCAAGACATCCCAAACACACCATTTTCCCATACCCCAGGGGCTTTTAACAAGCCGTTCCTTCTGCCTGGATGCCTCTTCTGTACTTGGCTGATGTGTGCAATCGAGAGCCCACAAATGGAACACGGGAGGTGCTAGCCTCATGGATGCCTTTAAAGGTAAATCAGTTCAATATGATCCATCAGGAGAGTCCTGTGGCTTTAAGGGAAAGCTCCACTTCTCGTGCATGCTGCTCTCTTGCTCTTTCTTGTCCTGCACCCCCTCTGGACTCTATAGAAAGTCCCCACTGACAGGAAGATGATTCTCACCAGATATGACCCCTTAATCTTGGACTTCCAAAACCATGAGCTCCATAAACCTCTCTTCTCTATAAATCACCCAAATTCAAGTATTTCTGTGGTCAGCAACAGAAAGCAGATTAGAACAATGTGAAGCAGCTCACTTTTTTTTTTTTTTTGAGAGGTTTTTGCTATAGGGCATGTGCACTCACCAGACAGACAGAGAAAGACAGAGACAGAAAGTGAGAAATCACCCCCCAGGGGATGGCCATACCGCAATCCCTTCTCCTCCATTCTCCTCTTGGGATCTTGGGCACACACGCACACACACCCAGCGTGAGTTTTAAGCCACTGCGTCCGGGATGCGAACCACGGTCGACTACATGGTAGTCCAGCAACATAGCCATTACACTAACTGCTGGTCCTAAGCAGCTCACATTTTGATTGCATGGTCTTTGAAACTTTGAGTACAAAACTAATCTGACTTCTTGATTCAAGGACATTTTTTCTTTCACTCTCTTTGCTGCCCTGAACACATTCAAAATGAGTGTAGCAGCACCAGGAGGAGCATTTAGAGAAATAAGTAACCCTGAGCTAGGGCAGTATTTGATGGATTCATTTTGGTTTGTCTGTGGCAGCAATTTCCAACAAAGGCTTTCACTGACTCAGCTCCAAGCCTGACTCATAAATCTCCTTTTCCTCTCTTGCTGAATTTTCTAGGCATCTGTTGTCCACACCCTGACCACACACTGTTACCCATTGGATTTCCTGGTTGACTCAGGTTTGTACTATGTGATCTGAACTCTTCATAAAGGGGCCCCTTAAGTGGAATCTTAAATGGCTGGACCATACATGTCAAAGATTGCAGTAATATGTCATGTTAGGATGGCCCTTCAATTCAGATACAGTGGTCATTTCTGCTTTAGAAATTCTTTGCCTACCAAATGATATCTTTGTAGGAGAGGGCTCCTGCCCCCACCTCTGCTAACATAGCCAGGACTGAGCTGAGCTCACAGCTAAAAGCTACCCATGAGACAGGACTCATTGGGACAGATGTTGGAGTGGGCTCATGATAAGATTGACTCTGTCTGCCTTGCCATTGATAGGTTAGGAATGTGCTGGAAAGCAGAGAAGAATTAGGATTGCAGGAGCAGTCAGCTCTCAGGTTTTCTCTGTCCATTTCCTTTAGAACTATTTTTTCCCCAGTGAATGAATCACTGCAACCCAAAAATCTGTTCCTGGAGAGGAAGAACCAAAATATGTAAGTTATTCCCTAGCTTCCCCAAATGACAGAGGGAGACAAGTGAGCATTGCAGTTCAGCAGCAACTGTTTAGCAAAGTCTTTTCATTTCTTAAATATGAGGAAAAGTCATTCTAAATCTCTCACACATGAGATGCAGTCATTAGTCCAAAATGACATGAGGTCTCCTCACCAGGGGCTGACGTGGGTTGAGGCACAAACTCTGTTAGCAGTAAGTAAACCCAGTTCTGTGGGGACATGTGTGTGTGTGTGTTTGGTTTTGCCTGTTGATTTCAACTCATTCTGGTTTCCAATTTTTTTTTTCTTTTTAATGAATGACACCAGATTTTTGGTTGGTATGGTGGGGAGGAGTATTAGAATTTTCCAACTCACTTGGGACCTGTAATTCAAACCATTCCTCAGCCAATTTGAAAATATCATGATTTTATTTTGCAAAAACACTGGCTTTGTGACACAATAGGCTTATGGTAGTCATTTCGGGGAAAATTCATGATGATCCAGAGTGACCCACTGGACCTATAAAGACTTCACAGAAAAAAATAATAATAAATTAAGATTGAAGAAGAAAACTGAGTACTGATTCTAAGGATTCTTAAACATGGACCAGGAAATACTATATGAGGGCCAAGTCTGTCCCACAAACTGTGTTTATAAATAAAGTTTTATTGGGACCCAGCCACACCCATTCATTTACATACTGCCTGTGGCTACTTTTGCATGTAGTAGCAGAGTTGAGCAGTTCCAGCAAAGACTGTATGGTCTGTGTCAAAGACACTAGATGGCCTTTTCCTGAAAAGTGCTGCCAACCTTGCCTAGTAGAACAACGTTCCTTTCCAAGCCTGTTGTGTGTAGCCTTCTCTGGAGATTCCAGGAGTGAGCTGCTTGTCCCCAGAGAGCCCTGTCACCTGTGTGATTCATTCATCTCCAGTTCTCCTCCTGATACACGGTGGGAGCCAGGGCAGACCACAGAATAAGCAAATAGTGGTGCTGACATTTGCCAGTAAGGGTCAGAGTTCCAATATAGGAAGTGACTATGAGAAAGAATGTTCTAGAGCCTTCGGGGCAGACATTTCACCTAGGTAATGTAAGCGTAATGTTTCAGGACTTGCTTTGGTCCTTCAATTCAATTAAAATGGATAGATATTCATGAAGAGACTGCTCTGTAAAGGGTGTCATTTCTCCCTCACAACCACCTGTTGCTACCGGTTGAGTTATCACTAGTAGATTCACTACTCCAGACAGCAGCAGTGTGTGTGTGTATCTTTCAGCCATGCTTCCATGTACATGTGCACACGTGTGCACACACACACATGATTTTCAATACAAAGGGTTCAAAAAGTTCATGATAAATACATATTTTAAAAAGTTAGCATGAATTTTCAAATTTTTTGCACCAAAACAAACTTATACTTTAATTCCACTTTTCCACAAGCTTATTTTTTTTGAGAGATTTTTGCTGTAGGGCACGTGCACTTGCCAGAAAGGCAGAGAGAGACAGAGAGCTAGAAATCAACCCTCAGGGGGGTTGGCCACGCTGCAATCCCTTCCCCTCCATTCTCCTCTTGGAATCTTAGGCATGCACACACACGCACCTGGCATGAGTTTAAGCCACTGAGTTGGGACTCGAACCGCAGTCGATTACATGGGAGTCCAGCAACATAGCCATTACGCCAACTGCTGGTCCCACCACAAGCTTTTTTTAAGTCTCCTGTCCTGACCGATAGATGGTAATAATAGTCTTGTTCCTCCCAGATGTGTTCAAGATGGAAGTACCAGTTTCTACTGCTAGACCTTTAACTCTTATCATTGTTGATAGTGTGATTAATAGTAGCAAACATTGCTTGGTGACTTATTTCTGGAAGGGACTGGGCTGGAATTTTTTCATGGATTCTCATTTCTTCTCACTACCATGTATGAGGGAGTTCCTTCTGTTGTCCCCACTTTACAGTTGGAGGCCTGGGACTGGGAGCCTGTGCATTTTGCCTGCGGTCATAGAGCTGCTGAGGGGCAGAACCGGGATTCCAGCTGGGGTCTGCCAACTCCAGTCCTTCTTCCCTCCACAGATGTGGAGTTCTGCCTCCCAGCAGCAGCTGTGGCTCTGCCAATTCCCCAGGGACTTCTGGGGCCACCCAGTGCTCCACTGGCCTTGTGCGGATGGATCTGTAGCTGGTCTGCTTCTTGGCCGGGCCACGTTTCTTCCCCCACCCCACCTGCTCAGTGGTCTTCACAATCCTTCGGCCACAGGTGGTCTCGGAGCTGGTCAGTTAGAGCACTGTCTTCGGGCATCTTGGCTGTGAGCACTCTTCCCACCATTGCAGCTCCACCCCACCCCACCCCCGTTCAGGAGCCCCTCACTGAAACCTTAGGTCTGTGTGACCTTAGAGCCCGGGCTGTTCACCCAAAGGGTGGCCTTCTGTCTATGCAGAGGATATGCTCATTGAAATTCAAGGCAGACGAGAAGAAAGAATGAGACTAGCGTCACTCGCCTTAGCAGGGGTTTGGGTGCCACAGTGTGAATGCAGAGTGTCAGATGCCAGGCCAGACAGGTGTGGGAGGGACAGAACTCACCTTGAGGCCTTCTGTGCTCCGGGCACCATGCTGGGCCTTTTATTGCACACGCCTCGTGTTGGGAATGAGGGGAGCTGAAGGGATTTGCTCAAGGTCATAGAGCCAAGAGGTTGGAATGGAAATTTTAATCAAGCTGACCCTGAAGACAGAAGCCAACCAGTGTTGAGCAGTAGTGGAATGCCAAGAGCCACCAGAGTCAGCTCCAGAGGCCAGGATCCGCTGTCCACAGCCCCCAGTCCATGGCAGCCACTTGGCCTGTTGGGTGGTGATGCTTCCCTGAACCCTAAGCAGAGGATCACTGTAGCAGGCTCACTCCACCCACAGGACCGGATGGAGCTAAAATGAGATGATGCTTTTCCAGAGCTTGACAGTGCCGACAGTTAGTAAGGGTCCCACTGGTCCTTCCCAGAGAGTACTGCTGTCATTGCCATCTGGGTGGATTCTCCCTGCATACTCAGCAGTTGTTTTACTTTAGTCATCAGAATCTCCTCGTACCTGCAGATGTGCCTGGATTAACGGTGATCGAGGGGCTCGCGGAGGTGACTATTAGGCCCTGGCAAAGGAATTCAGGCAGGGCTGCAACCCTACTGTGTGCTTTCTCCCTTCCTTTCCATCTTTGTTCCTCACTCATTTTTTGAGCACCTAAAATACATAAAAAGCTGGGCTAGACCTCACGGAAAGGGGATGATGCATTATACCCAATTCTTGCTATCAAAGGAGATGGTTTTGGGTGTCTGCTGTGGGCCAGGCTTTGTAAATGTCACTGGACTCATTTGGAACCACAGCTGTCCTCTAAAAGGTGTCTGTCACTCTTCTGGCCAAAACCTCCAGTGCCTTCGCATCTCACTCAGAGCCAAAGCTGAAGTGCTCCCCCACCCTGGCAGTCCGTCCCGATAGTTCCCCCAGACCGTCGCATGGCCCTCCCCTCTCCCCTTCACTCTTCCATGTGCTTGCTTCCTGACTGGTTCTTGCTCTTCTTGCTCTTTGGGGGCCTTCCCCAGAGGCATCCTCATGGCTCACTCCCTCACTTTTCCTGGGTCACAACTCAGATCTTTTCAAGATCCCTAAAAAGCCCAGAGCAGGACTCTCCCTCTCACCCAGGCCAGCCGTTGCTATTCTGCGATGTTTCTTCATGTTTTCATAGCACTTGCAGCCAGGTGACAGGCTCTGGGTTTACCTGTTTACCTGTCCGTGCTTAGCCCCCACCCTGCAGCAGGGGCAGTGCTCATCGTCGCCTGGGTACTCAGGAGATATCTGTCAATCACAGATGGCACGTGCAGTGCCCCACCGCAGAGCTGAGACACAGGCAGATAAAAGGGGATGACGGGCACACGGGTTGATTAGCATGCTCAAAATGGTTAAGGTGTCAGTTTCCTCCAGTTGATCCCTCCATTCAACATAGTCACAATTGCAGTCACAGAAGGCATTTTTTTTTTGTAAAAATTCGCAAGCTAATTCTGAAATTTACTTGGAAATGCAAAGACCTAGAATAGCCAAGACAGTCTGAATAAGGAGGAGAGAATTGGAAGGCTTACACTACATCACTATCAAGAATTACAGATGGACCCTGACTTAGGATGGTTCGACTTACAATTTTTTGACTTTACGACAGTGGGAAAGCAATATGCATTCAGTAGAAATTGTACTTGGACTGCCCATACCATCATTCTGTTTCTCACTCTCCATACAATATTCAGTAAGTTTCATGAGGTAGTCCACACTTTACTACAAACTAAATTTTGTGTTAGAGAATTTTGCCCCAACTGCCGACTAATTTAAGTGTTCTGAGTATGTTTAAGGTAGGCCAGGCTGAGTTGTGCTCTTCGGTAGGGTAGGTGGTGTTAAACGCACTTACAGTGGGTTTATTGGGATATAATCCCGTTGCAAGTTGAGCAGATAAAAGGGGATGACGGGCACACGGGTTGATTAGCATGCTCAAAATGGTTAAGGTGTCAGTTTCCTCCAGTTGATCCCTCCATTCAACATAGTCACAATTGCAGTCACAGAAGGCATTTTTTTTTTGTAAAAATTCGCAAGCTAATTCTGAAATTTACTTGGAAATGCAAAGACCTAGAATAGCCAAGACAGTCTGAATAAGGAGGAGAGAATTGGAAGGCTTACACTACATCACTATCAAGAATTACAGATGGACCCTGACTTAGGATGGTTCGACTTACAATTTTTTGACTTTACGACAGTGGGAAAGCAATATGCATTCAGTAGAAATTGTACTTGGACTGCCCATACCATCATTCTGTTTCTCACTCTCCATACAATATTCAGTAAGTTTCATGAGGTAGTCCACACTTTACTACAAACTAAATTTTGTGTTAGAGAATTTTGCCCCAACTGCCGACTAATTTAAGTGTTCTGAGTATGTTTAAGGTAGGCCAGGCTGAGTTGTGCTCTTCGGTAGGGTAGGTGGTGTTAAACGCACTTACAGTGGGTTTATTGGGATATAATCCCGTTGCAAGTTGAGGAGCATCTGGACTACAGAACTACATGGGTTAAGATAGCGTGGTACTGACATAAAGATAAACAAATACAGGCAGCTGCAGTGTTGGGAAACAATACATTTGCTTAAAATGTGAAGATAGTCGTATTTTCTTTCTTTCTTCCTTCCTTTTGCCACAGAGTGCATGATTTCACCAAGAGAGGAAGAGAGAGAGGGAAGGAAAGTGAGAAATCACCCGCCCAGGGAAGATGCACACTGCAATCCCTTCTCCTCCATTCTCCTCTCAGGATTTTGGGCATGCAAGCACACGTGCTATGTGTTTTTCAGACCATCAGATCCTAGACTTGAACTGTGCAGATGGCCCTGTGGGATCCAGCTGCCTTAACCACCATGCCATGGGCTGCTTTGTTATATTTTCAAATGAAATATTTTGTATATTTCCAAGTGACATGCCTCTGAGTGTAAAGCAATGGATCTAATTGTTAATCTAAAAAGATTTCAATCATTATATATCAAAGTTTTTTTTTTGAGAGGTTTTTGCTATAGGACATGTGCGCTCACCAGAGAGAGAGAGACAGAGAGAAAGAAAGTGAGAAATCACCCCATAAGGGGGATGGCCACACCGCAATCCCTTCTCCTCCATTCTCCTCTTGGGATCTTGGGCATGCACACACACATGCCCAGTGTGAGTTTAAGCCACCAGGTCTGGGACTTGAACCGCGGTCAACTACATGGGAGTTTGAAATGACAGAAAAATAGTGTTACTTATATCCTTTTTGGAGCTACTGCTTTAAAGTTAGAAATTCTTCACCTGAAAAAAAAGCTATCTGAAAGTCAAAGAAAGGAGCTGTCAATGGTGGTTAATGTGCTAGACTCCCACATCATAGACCGTGGTTCAAGTTCAGACCTGGTGACTTGCTTTCTCACATTCCCTCTCTCTCTGGTGAGTGCATGTGTCCTATAGCAAATTTAAAATAATAATAAAATTAATTTTAAAAAATAAAATGGAGAAATATACTGCACATATAGTATATGTAAATGTCACTAACACATCTTTTAAAAATAAATTTATCACTTTATCTGCTGGCAGCTGAGGCCAACATCAACAGATAAGACATAGCAATAGCATGCTATGATGAGAAGGGCACCTTTCCTCTGGGTCCTCCTTCCCAAAACTCCACATTTCCAGTATGACCATGAGAAAAACGTTAGGCAAACCCAAACTGAAGAACATTCTACAAATTCTCAAGGTCTTCACAAATGAGGAAAGTCTGAGAAACTAGTAAAGTCAAGAGGAGACATGATAAAGAAATGTTATGTCATGTCTCAGATAGGAGCCTGGAACAGGAAAAGGACATTGGGTAAAAATCTAAGAAAATCTGAATTAAGTATGGACTTTGCTTAGCAATGTATCAATGTTGGTCCATTAATTGTGATAGATATACCATATGAATGTAAGTTGTTACAGGAAACTGGTTCCAGGGTAGTGGAAACTCTATTGACTTTGGTTTCTGTAAATCTAAAATTGTTCTAAAATAATTTATTTTAAAAAAAAAATTTGTCCTATGTGGCTTGACTCAGCAAACATCCTGTGATCATGGAACTGAATAAAGAATCCGTGAACACATGTGTAAGACACACTATCTGATCAAAGTGTTAAATCTATTCACTAGGAAAACAAATGTCTTTTCAGCAAATGATCCTGGAGCAACTAGATATCCACATGGGAAAAAAAAAATCCTTGCCCCTATCTTACACTACACAAAATTTAATTTGAAATGAACCGTAGATCAACATATGAGAGCTTGGGGCCATCAGGTGGCGTGGTGGTTGAGGCACTGGACACTTCCACATGCCTGACTATGGTTTGAGTCCCGGACCTGATGGCTTGCTTTTCCACTTTCTGTGTGTGTGTGTGTGTGTGTGTGTGTGTGTGTGTGTGTCTCTGATCAAATTAAAATAAATGAGTGAATGAATAAATAAACTTAAATAAATAATTCTTTTTTTAGTGTGCTTTTTAAAATTTATTTATTTTCCAAAATTATTTACGTTTAATCATGTTTTTACAGTATGCATTTCTTTTTCCAACATGAATACCATGCATGTCAGTTAAGACAAAGATATTACTTTATACATTATCATCAACAAATAGCTTCTCATTTTTTGTCAATTAAGCATTTTTTATCAGTTTTTTCCTTCCCCTTTCCCATCCCTCCCTTCCACATTAAACTATTTTTTTCACATTTTATTGATTCACAAAAGATCTAAAAGTATAGACAAAGCTAGAATCTAGCGACAAGTGCACTGTAATTTTCTTCTGACACATTTTTATTTCTCTCTCTATTCCCTCTTTTACTAAAGAGAGTCAGGAAGGGAGAAAAGCTTATGTTTCAATTAAAAAAAAATCTTTTTTTAACAAATTGCTAAACCTATCAACAACTCAAAAGAAAACAAAAATCCTTAAATCTGGAAGATAAAGCATAGAAGAAAATCAGTAATATTTTAGTAAAAAGTCATAGAATTCTATTTCACCAGTTCAGTCTCATGCAGTCTCTCTTTGGTTGAATTTACAGTGTTACTGTGATCTGACCTTTCCATTAACATCCAACATTATTATTGATATTTCAGAACTTGTCCCTACCATTAAGTTGGCCTTCTTCTTGATCCTTTTTTGTTCTCTTATTTGTTTGTCTTTAGTTTTCCTGGTATAGTACTCCCTTTAGAACTTCTTGAAGAGCTGGTCTGGTGCTGGTAAATTCTTTCAGGTTTTGTTTATTTGAGAATGTTTTATCTTTTCTTCTCATATGAAGGATAATCTTGCCAGCTATAGTATTTTTGGTGGAAATTGTTTTTCACTTAACACTTTGAATATATTTTCCCATTCTTTCCTTGCTTGCATTGTTTCCGACGAGAGGTCCTATGTTAGCCTAATGGTAAATCCTTTGAAAGTAACTTGACACTTTTCTCTTGCCAGTTTTAGTATCTTGTATCTGTCTGTGGTTTTGGTCAATCTGGCTATGATGTGCATTGGAGAAGATCTTCTTAGGCTGATTCGATGTGGGGTCCTTTGTACTTCTTGGGTCTGGATATTTGAATGCCTCTTTAGGTTTGGAAAATTTTCTTGCAGGATTTCATGGAATAGATTATCAATGCCCTGATTAGTTTCTTCACCTTCTGGGATACCAATTATCTGGCTGTTTGGATGCCTAATGGCATCTAGTATTACTCATATATTATTCTCATTTTGGGGGTTATTTTCTCAGTCTTTTTGCTGAATTTGTTTAGGCCAGAGATTCTAAATCTGAGATTGGATCCTCTGTATGATCTAACCTGCTTTTAATACTTTCAAGGAAGTTTGATTTCCTGTATTACAGCTTTCATCTCTAATAGCTCCATTTGATTCTTTTTTATAAGGTGTGTATTTCCTCTTTCAGATCATGGGAGAACTTCCTCACCTCCTGGAACTCGTCTCTTTTCTCCTGCATTTTCTGGAGTTCATTGTCTCTCTTCTCTTGCATCTCTGTTAGCTTTGTCACTATGAATATCCTAAATTCTTTTTTTAATGATTATAGCCCCATAAGATAATTATTTTACTTTATTTTACTTTTATATTAGTATTAATTATTACTATTTATACATTCAGTTATTATACATAGGATAATGTAAAGAGATTGTACTCAACATGCTACATGCCACTCAGCAGACAAGTTGAGACTACTATACACGACATCACCAACAGGCAACAAACCATATCATATCTATGTAACACAAATGTCTTACTTCTCCATATTTTCCCAAATTTCCTTTCCTTCACTCTTCCCCTCTCCCACTCTCCTTCTACTTTGTCCCCAGTGTACATAACAATTTTTAATCCTTTTATGTCCTCCAGTCTTTTAGTCTCTACCGCAGAGTGTAGACAGTTGGTACATGTTAAGTGAGGACATATAATGTCTCTGTTTCATAGGCTGACTTGCTTCACTCAGCAATAGATCTTCCATGTTCATCCACTTTTCTATCAAATGCCAGGGTCCTTTTGTGGTGTGTATGGTGTTTTTTGTTGTTTTCTTTTTAATGGTTGAATAGTATTCCATAGAGTATATGTGCCACACTTTTTCAATCCATTCATCTGTTTGTGGACATTTGGGTTGGTTTTATTTCTGAATATCCTAAATTCTTTATCTGACATATCCACAAGTCCCATTGTACTGTCTGTGGATGATGAAGGACTGTTCTTTCCCCTTGGGGGAGAAATATTTTCCTGATTTTCCATATTTCTTGGGCCTCTGCAGTGGTTTCTGGTCATCTGATGGATTATATGGTACTTCCCACCTTCTTGGAGTTAATTCTGAGTGTTAGAGGCATGCGGAAAGAGATGACCTGCAATATTTCTGCAGTTCCATTTCCCTGATCCTCACCCAGCAATATACACTTTTGTCCATGGATATTACAAAGGCCTTCACCTGGGCTGAGCTACAAGATTTCAACTAAGAATTCAGAGGTGTGTGGGAGGAGATGAGCCCAGTTCCTCTCAGCTCATTTCTGCCAGCTGCTCACTTTGCAGACTCTCTTCTCTGACTTTGAGTCATTTGGTGGTATATTCACATTTGGTTAATTTGTTAACTTCTGCTACTGTAAGCTTGTATGCTTCACTTTACAGTGAGGTACTTCTATGCCTATTTCTCCTCTATTTTGCAACATGGTATCCGTAGAAAGGAATTCGAATTTAGATTTATAAAGATGAGTTTCTCCCTTGCTATAGCAGTTCAGTGAGAGTTGACGTTTTCTATGACCTTAGAAGTATTCAGATGTTTTGCTACTGTGCACCTAGACCTGCCTAGACACTCAATGTGTGGAAGGTGAGAAGCAAGGTGAGAAAGTCAGGTAAAAGAAAGGAAACAAAAGGGAAAAGACAAAAATAAAAAAGGCAAAACAAAACAATGAAAAGGGGGAAAAGTTGTTTTTTAAAGGCAAAAAAAAAACCCAAAAACAAAAAAACGTGCAGCACTCTAGTGAACCACACTAAAGGGGCAAGGCTAGGCCCACCTCAGCTGCACATGGATTCAGAAATTAGCAAGAGAAAAGAGGTCAGAGACAGTACCTACAGATTTTTAAAAACACCCACATAAAAAAGAAAACAATTATATATTATTATATATAATAATAATAATATTATATATATATATATATCAGAAAGAACAGACAGAAAGAACACAGAGACCACCATACATGGCTTTTGGCTGGGTGTTGGGCCAGAAAGAGAGGTTTGGGGTAGAGGCTTTCCAGTTAAAGGGGCAGGGCTAGGCCCACCTCAGATGCACATGGATTCTGGGGTTTTCCTGGGTGTTGGACCGGTAAAAATAAATAATTCTTTTTTAAAATATGAGGGCTAAAATGATAAAGTTTCAAGAAGAAAATATAGAATAATTCTTCATAACATTGAGGAGGCAAAGATTTTTTAGGACACAAAAATTGCCAACCATAAATAAAAAGCTGATAAATTAGATTTCATCAAAATTTAAAACTGCTCATCAAATGACACCAACAAAAAGGCCAGCCAGAGACTGGAGAAAATGTTCACAAATGCATAGATCTGACAAGGTGCTTGTATCCAGAAGAGAAAAATGTCTGCAAGTCAGTATTGTAAAGACAAACAGCCCAGTTTTTTTCTTTAAAGAAAAGGGAGCGAAAGGGTTTTGTCTTCACAAAAGATACCTAAGTAGGCAATAAGCAAATGAGAACATGCTCTACTCATTAGTTATCAGGGAAAGGCAAATTAAAATCCCAACGAGATCCCACAGCACTAGAATGACTAAAATTAAGAAGACTGACACTGCCAGGTATAATCAAGAATGTGGAGCTACTGGAACTCCCTGCACCACTGGTGCAAATACAAAATTGTACAGTCACTTTGGAGAACAGTTGGCAGCTTTTAATAAATAAAGCTCATGGCTATCCTGTGATTCAGAAATTACACTCTCAAGTGTGTACACCCAAAAGAAATGAGTACTTATTTCCAGGAAGACTTGGATGTGACTTGTCACTGGTGATGTTAGGTTTAACCACTAGGTGAAAGTGGTATCTGTCAACTTTCCCCATTATAAAATTACTGTTTTTCCTTTATAATTAATAAATATTTTGAGAGAGATACGATTATGCAGATTTTCTGACTTTTCTCACATGTTTTCTCTATGGATTTTAACATCCATCAGTGGTTCTTTCCTGCAATTATTAGTACAATATGCTTGTGATCATTGTCTTCTGTTGTTCCTTCTACATTAATTGTAATTCCTCTATATGGAGGAGCTGTATCCCTCCCTCCTTTCACTCCCTATTTATTTACTTCATTTATTTATGTGCATCCATCTAGATTTATGACTGATTAATTTAGTCCACAAGTTATAATCAACACTCTTGTTATTTTGTAGCTCACGTCATTCCTGGATCCCATCAGCCTCTCTTTTCCTCAGCTTCTGTGCTTATTGTTGATCATTATTTCTCACGTGATTAATTGCTGGGTATGAATGCCTAGGCTTCAGATTTGGAGCGATGTAGCAAGGCTTTAAAAAGACTCCAAAACTTGGTGTTTTCTAGAGCAACAAGAGCAACCTGGGAAGAACTCCTAAGAAATGAACTTGACTGGGTGGGCAGGGTCATTCTTATGTCCCTTACACATCCCCAGCCTTCTCTCTCCCCCTGAGGTTCCCTGTGCAGGATTAGGCTCCTTACTGCTGTCTTCTGGGGTCAGGGGCTCCTAGGAGATCAGGGGGTGGTGGAGAATGAGATGAGTCTTTGTGCCTTTGACTCCCTACTTGGCTGCATCTTCCACCCAAGGCCACTCCCCTGTGGGACACACTCCTTCCAGCTCTGGGAATCATTTCCCCTGTCCCTTCTCCGTGAGAGATGTGACAGTTCTGCTGTTACCAATCTCAGGTAACTACACTATCCATCTTTGTTTCTCCTTCCCATCATACTTTTGCAAATAGCCACTCTGTAAATAAGCCCTCCTCTAAGGATCAGAGCGTGTCCGCAGGCCAGCCTCAGGGACACAGCAGTGATGCACACTCTGGATGCTGAAGCCATGTGGGAGAGGCCAAGGTTTGCATCTCGGGTCTCCCTGACGACTAGGCACATGCATATGTGCCATGATCCTCGGCTGGCTGAGGCTAGGAGTGGGTCGTGGCACAAAGACCCAGTAAGAGCCCACTCTCTCTTCTTAAATAAGCTTAAAATAGCATTAGAAACTAATTACAATAAAAAAGGGGGGCGGGAAGCAGCATGTATCTCCATGTTCATGGCGGTATTATTCACGATAGCCAAAGAGGAAAGAATCCAAATAACCAAGGATTGCTGAATGGACAAATAAAATTTGGCATCTACTTAAAATAGAGTATTATTTAGCCTTAAAAAGGAATCTTTGAGGGTTCAGTAGATGGCATAATGACTATGTTGCTGGACTTCCACATGACCGACCCTGGTTTGAGTCCTGAACCCAGTGACTCCAAACTCATGCCAGGCACATGTGCGTGTGTGCCCAAAATCCCAAGAGGAGAATGGAGGAGAAGGGATTGCAGTGCAGCCATCCTCCTGGGGGTGATTTCTTGCTTTCTGTCTCTCTTTCTCTGTCTCTCCGGCAAGTGCATGTGCCCTATAGCAAAAATCTCTCTAAAATAAAAGGAAAACTTTGACCCCGGCTACAGCATGAGTGAAACCTGTGGACATTGTGCTAAGTGGAATAAGCCGATCAAGAAGGACAAACACTGTCTGATTCTACTTAGGTCAGGTACCTGGAATCCTCACATTCACAAAGCCAAGGAGTGGAATGGTGGTTGCAGGGGCGGGAGCGAATGGGGAGTGGGGAGTTGTTTAATGGAAGAGGAAAAGTGTCCTGGAGAGGATAGTGGTGACGGTTGCCCAACAGCGTCAGTGTGCGGATGCTCAGCTGTGCACTTGTAAATGGTTAATTTTACAGGTAAATTTGTTTAAGGTTTTTGCCATAGGGCTTGTGCTCCCATTGGAGAGAGACACAGAGAGACACAGAGAGGGAAAGTGAAAAAATCACCCCACAGAGGGAATGGCCACACCATCGCCCCTTCTCTTCCGTGCTCCTCTCAGGATTTGGGGCGCATATGCACACGTACTCAGTGTGGTTTTCAAGCCATTGGGCTTGAAATTCTAAGACTTGAAATTGCAGTCAGCCTTGTGGGAGTCCCATGCCTTAACCACTACATCACCTACTAGCCCTAGACAGTTTTTTAAAAGTAAAAAAGTAATAATAATAAATAAATAATGTGACACCATGAGAGACCGTGGAGGTGACAAGACAGCAGACAGCGGCATGGAGTGTGTGTGGTAGGTGCTACCAAGGCTTTCGGCTGAGGTGCCTACTCTTCACCAAGAGCCGCCCAGTCATGTGGCTTGGACAGGGGTCACGGGAGAGGACTTGGAACAGAGCAATGAGAGGGACAGGGAAGAAGAGGAAGTGAGTGTAGATCCTCCAGGCTTCATGGATTCAGGAAACATTTAAGGATAAACAGATAAATCAGAAAAGATGTGGTAGAAAAAGAAGAGCTCTTAGTCATTTTTAGTTGTTTGGCTTGTGACTAAGCAGCCCCAGTCCTCCATACAGGGTTCCAGAAGGGACACAGGTGGCCCAGCCATCCTGGGCCTGCTCTGTGCAGGGGCTCGGCTGGGTCCTTGCTCATGCACTGGCACCTGGACAGCCACCACTCTCCTCAGAAGCGCACACCCAGGGGAGGGCACCAGTAAATGAATTGACACCACTTTTCTTTCTGTCATACTTGGAACAGATTCCATCTGGAAAACATTACACGTGTGCCTGTTTGCAGATGTGTTAATTCCTCTTTTTTTCTTTCTTTTTTTTTTTGGGGGGGGGGAGGTGTTTGCTACAGGGCACGTGTGCTCACCCGAAAGACAGAGAGAGACAGAGACAGAAAGTGAGAAATCACCCTCCAGGGGGGATGGTCATGCCACAATCCCTTCTCCTCCATTCTCCTCTCGGGA
>NW_006204133.1:5074561-5096469 GCF_000334495.1 Tupaia belangeri chinensis
TCACCAGAGAGACAGAAGTACAGAATTACCCCCAGGGATGATGACCACACCACAGTCCTTTCTCCTCCATTCTCCTCTTGGAATTTTGGGCACTCATGCACACGCACTTGGCATTAGCCTGAAGCTGCTGGGTCTAGGACTCGAACCATGGTTGACCATGTAGGAGTCTGGTGCTGTAACCACTATGCCACCTGCTGGCCCCTTAACCCATTTTAACTGTGGTACGAGCCTCAATGACTGAATGGCACTTCTGGCGAGTCTGTCACTACAGTGCTTACCATTCCCTGCTCGGGGCACTGTGACTGCAAAATTTCCTTTCCTCATTCTGGCTCAGACACATGCCTGTGCCTTTAGGTGACAAAAATCACAAAATTAAATTATCCCAGAGCAGGATTAAGTTTTTCTCACCGATAGTTTTTATCTGAAACTTCAGATCTTGAGAGACATTGCTAATGCATCTGCAGCGTGTCGGTTAGGGGGTTAGACCCTCTGGGTTGAGCACAGACACATGTGGGCAGTAGTGATTCAGCGTCTCCCTGGTCCCCACCCTGGTCTCAGTCACTCTGTGTCCTGGCAGCCTCAGCAACCTTCTGTCTCCAGTTCCCCAGCAGGCCCTGGCCTTGTGGCCCCTGAGAATGTTCCAGCTTAGAGTGCTGGTTGACAGGGGAGCACTGAGACCGGTGGGGCTCCGGGAAATTTGTGAGAGAGAGAAGGAACCTGGTGTGGCTCAGGGGAGAAGGAAGCTCAGGCCTGTGCTGGTGGAAGCGGAAACCGGTTCAGTGGCCATGAGAGGCGTTGAGCCAGTGAGTGTTAGAGGCTCTGGCGGTGAGGTAGTCCCTGGCCACTTCGTCTGTAGGAACATTCCTGGATTATTACTTCATCTTTTGAATGTGTGCGCCTTTACTGTGCCCAGGAGAGTAAGTGCCTTCAGGGGAGGATTGTGGATTGTACTCCTTTGGGGCCCATTCCTCCAGGCCACCTGGTGGAGGAGGTTGTGTATCTGAGTGGCGGATAAACAAATAAGTGATCTCCTTTAGCAAGTCAGGGGCAGCAGAATCCTACCAACAGGAGCAAGCCAGGCCAGATGCGACATTACTAGCAGGTCACAGGTGCCCACCAGGAGGTCCTCGCTGGGTTAAGCTAAGGTGAACAGATGCTCCTTCATTGATCTGGGTCTGGACAGCAGTTCTTAAAGTATGGTCTGGAGACCCCTGAGAGCCAAGAGGTCAAGACAGTGTTTCATAATATCATTAGCACATTTTCTTTTTGCTAAAAAAAAAAAAAAAAAAAAACCTCCTCTCATGAGTACACGGTGGATTTTTCCAGAAACTACTTGATCTGACAACATCATCACTCTGATGCCTAATTGAACGTGTACTTGTGTAATCAAATGTTTCTCAATGTCAACCCATATTTCTAAAATAAATACAACATTTTTTCTTTCCAAAAAAAAAAAAAAAAAAAAAAACCTCCTCTCATGAGTACACGGTGGATTTTTCCAGAAACTACTTGATCTGACAACATCATCACTCTGATGCCTAATTGAACGTGTACTTGTGTAATCAAATGTTTCTCAATGTCAACCCATATCACAAGAGCACTTCAGAGTCCCGAACAAATCTAGGGAGTGTAAAGGGGTGTTGGGACCAAAAGGTTTGAGAACTGCTGGGCCAAGCCATGTAGGTTAGATAAGACCAAAACAATGACAGCCAGAAAGACCTGTAAGAAAGTTCTAGCAGCAGACAGTAATCATCTGTTCTTTTTTTTTTATTTTATTTTATTCCCAGGAAAAACTGCATAGAAAATCTAATGGATGAAGATGAGAAAGACAGGGCAAAGAGGTAAGAAGGAGCGTTCTCCCTGCCTCAGCAGCGTTCTCTGGGGGTCTGTCTTCCAGGTCTCATTTGCCCTCACTCTGTTCAAACAAGAGCACCAACAGAACAAGCAGCCATGAGACACGCTCCACACACACTCACTCTTGAAATATCCCAGCACTCTGTGAAAATGCCTTAGACCAGCTCGCTCAGTTTTGCTCCTCCTGAGAAGTCACTGTCTGGGGCTTGCCAAGTCGTCGGTGTTCATAATGCTCACGTGTCCCCCTCATTGACGCTGGACTTCTCTCAGAGACCTTTAGTTGCTGCTTGTCCGTAAGAGGTGCTGCTGGGGAGGGCAGGCTGCTTGAAGCCCAGCAGCCTGAGGTCTAGTGTTGGCTTTGCTGTTGGAGAGCTACCTGACTTTGGATAATAACAGCAATAACTGAGGCTGGATAGTAGTGCAGTGTTGAAACACAACGCTCAGCAAGGCAGACCCACTAGGAAGATTCTAGGTTTGCTTGCAGAGACCACTGAGCGTACAAGGGACACACGCGTGCCTTTACCCAGGGCAGGCTAAGGCTGGGAGCGGATCATGGCATCATGACCCTGCTGGGCAGTGGTGTCTCTCTGTTTCTCTCACTGATGGGAGAAACAAATAAACCTTTAAAAAGTAATAACAGGACCAGCAGATGGTGTATGGTTACATCACTGGACTCACACGTAGTTGACCACGGTTCAAATCCTGGACCAACCCTGAGGCTTAAAACTTATCATGCCCAGTGTGTGTGTGGGTGTGGGTGTGTGTGTATGTGCCCAAGATCCCGAGAAGAAAATGGAGGAGAAGGGACTTCTGTGTGGCCATCCCTTTGTGGGGTTATTTTTTGCTTTCTGTCTCTCTGTCTCTCTTTGTCTCTCTGGCAAGTGCACACACCCAATAGCAAAAATCTCTCTTTAATAAAAAGTAATGGGACCAGCAATTAGCGTAATGGCTATGATGCTGGACTCCCATATAGTCGACTGTGGTTCGAGTCCCGGACCTGGTGGCTTAAACTCACGCAAGGCGTGGGTGCGTGCGTGCCCAAGATCCCGAGAGGAGAATGAAGGAGAAGGGATTGCGGTGTGGCCATCCCCCCTGGGAGGGGATTCTTTCTGTCTCTCTGTCTCTCTCTGTCTGTTTGCCGAGCGCACGCACCCTATAGCAAAAACCTCTCAAAATAAAAATAAATAAAATAAAATAAAATAAAATAAAAAGTAATGACAGCAGTAGTCATTTTTGCACACTGAGTACACACAGTCACCCAGCACTGCACTAAGCACTTTCATAGACTTGAGCTCCGTTTCCTCATCTGTAGATTGGAGACGTCATAGCCACCTGCACTGTAGGTCCAGGGGGCCACCTTCATTGGGTGCTGCCTCCATGGCACGGTACACACCCACAGTTCTGAGCTGAGCGTCTTGGTATGCTTTGTCTCGTGGCATTACCCACAGGACCACGCCGAGTGCTTCTGGGCGTATCGCTTCTCTTCGTCACCTGCAGCTCGGAGCCACGTGTTTCCATGTGCATTATCTCATGTCATCTCCAGCGTCCCTTCCACACCATAGTTATTCCCATTTTCTAGATGAGGAAACTAAGGCTCAGCAAGAATGGGTAACTCCATCAGAAAGCTCCAGTACGGGGCAAATTGGATGTTAAAGACAGGCCGTCTTAACTTTAGGCTCTGCTCTTATCCCCCAGACTACAAGAGACTCTCTTTATATGAGAACAAATTCCGTCTTCCTTGTAGGTCCCGGCTATGAGTTGGAGTGTGACTTTGAAGTCTATGGTCATGTTTACTGTCTCCCTCCCTAACCAGCCTGTGGCATGGTGATTAAGGCAGCTGGATCCCACACAGCTAACTGCAGAGTTTGAGTCCCAGACCCAGTGGGCTGAGAAACATGTAGGAGGGGGCGTGTGCATGTGTGCCCAAAATCCCCACAAGGAGAAAGGAAAAGGGATTGTGGTGTGGCCATGCCCCGTGGAGGGTGCTTTCTCACGTTCCCTCCCTGTCTTTCTCTCTGCCACCCACAGAAATCTCATGTTAGCCCTAGAAAAATTTAAAAAACAAACAAAAATTTAAAAACACCCTCCAACTCCCCGTAGTCTAAGCCCTTCCTCTCTGTGACACTGCACACCTCTAACTGAAAAAGAGAAAAATGCATACTCAGGCTCCAACATACTAAGAGATCAGCAGATGTAGTAAACATGCCAAAAAAATCTTGGCCAAAAGCTCTTAGAAATGAACCAGATTGGGGACCAGCAGTTGGCATAATGGCTATGTCTCTGTACTCTCACATGGTCAACCTCGGTTCAAGTCCTGGACCTGGCTTAAACTCATGCCAGACACGTGTGCCTATATACCCAAGATCCCAAGAGGAGAATGGAGGAGAAGGGATTGAAGCAGGGCCATTCCCCCTGGGGGGTGATTTCTCGCTTTCTGTCTCTCTGTCTCTCTGTCTTTCTGGCGAGTGCACACGCCCTATAGCAAGAACCTCTCCAAAAAAAAGAACAAGAAGAAGAAATGAACCAGATTGTCTGCAGCTTCTTCATTCATGCCCGTCTCCATTTGCTGAGGGTCATGGGCACAGCTACCCCCTAACTTTGCCCACATGGGAAGGCTAAGGACCCTCGCTGCTCTGGTCCTCAAGTGGGGAAATGGGTTTAGAATGTTTGGACGTCTTTGCCAAAAGAGCAGCAATACCTTGGGGAAAAGAGAAGCCAAACAAACACAAACCTAAGATTTTATCCATTTCAAAGCCTCTGGTTTTGCAGGTGGAGAGTTTATAGCAGCAACTTGCGAGGCCTTTCCCCTGTCCTGGAGGCCTGCTGTGAACTGTCTACACTCCCATAATATTTTTGATAAGATTAGAAATGTGTAGCTTGAGATCAAAACTCTCATTGTCTCCAGAAAACATGCTTTGTGTCAAACAAGGCTTTCAAAGCATTAGGAGATTCATGTGTATTTGGTTTTTTGATCAAGTTCTCTGAACTGGGGCACGGTTCCCTTCCCCTCTGTGAATATCCATGGAAATCCAGTGAGTATTCACTGAGTGCCTGTTGTGCGTTTAGAACTATCTGCCGGTTTCTATGTGCAAAATCATGGTCCTTGACTCAAGAGGGAAAGCGTTTGATTGACAATCCCTACGTAAGGAGGCCCTCAGTTTACCTTTTTGCATTGTAGTCATAGCATGTCCTTCTAATTCCAACGCAACACAGCTGTGTGTGTGTGTGTGTGTGTGTGCACTTGTGCACACAAACATGCGTGATTCATGGTCATCCAGGAAGCAGTGCCATGGAGCTAAAGAGCATAGGCTCGGCATCAGACAAGCCCGGCTGTGGCTTTTGCCATTGTCACTATCTTTGGACAAGTTACCGCACCTCTCTTAGTCTCGGTTTCTTCTTCCCTTAGACCAGTGATGATCGGAGCAGTCTCTTTCTAGGATTACTGTGGGGATTAAATGCAGCTGTGTTTCAGCACCTGGTACAATGCAGTGCACACAGTGATAACAAGAAAAGCTAAAACCAGCCCAGCTTCCATGAGCCCGTCAGCATACTGAACTGCAGTGTTGGAAGCCATGTGGTTTGTCGTGGGTTCAGATCCCCGGCGTGGGTGGCCTGAAACACACCAAGTGCATACATTGCACCCAATATCCTGAGGAGGTGGCAGGCTGGAGAAAGGGGGTCACGATGTGAGAGACCCTGTCAGGGAGGCTTCCTTCTTCCTGCCCCCCCTACTGTGTGCATGTGCCCTCTGCCACGGATAGAATAAAATTTTTCTTTTTAGAGGTTTTTGCTCTAGAGTGCGTGTACTCGCCAGAAAGACAGAGACAGAGAGATAGAAAGCGAGAAATCAACCCCAGGGGAGATGGCCACGCCACAATCCCTTCTCCTCCATTCTCCTCTCAGGATCTTGGGCACGCATGCACACGCACCCGGCGTGAGTTTAAGCCACCGGGTCCGGGACTCGAACTGCGGTTGACTACATAGGAGTCCAGCAACATAGCCATTACGCCAACTGCTGGTCTCAAATTTTTTTAAAAAAAGGAAAAGAAAAGCTGAAACTTACAGAGCCTCACAATGTGCCTGGAAAATTTTGCGTCCAGTTACTCTTTAATCCTCACACCGTCCCCTTGAAATATGTTACTACCCCATTTAACAGCTAAGAAATTGAGGCCCGGGAATGACAGCCTGTCAGTGGGGCAGAGATTCATCTGTAGACGCCAGTTCCTACAGTCCGAGCTCCTAATCACTTCATTTCTTTCAGTAAATGACAGCCCTTCCTTTTGAGTCACTCTGTTCCCGAAGAGAAGGGACAGAAGTGCTGATAGGAACCCTTGCTGTCTCCAGGAAGCAAGTGCCTGTAACTATGCTCCGCTGTAAAATACAGCTCACTCCACCTCTTGATAGAAATGAGCACCCGTTGGCTAAGAAAGTGCTTCCTGTTCGCCTCCTCCTTTAATCCAATATTAAACCAGTACATGGCCTCCTCTCTCCAATCAGCTCTGAGGTTCTGTTTCCATAACCCCATGCAAGTTCGTCGAGGGAGGGAGAGTGGGTGGAGAGTTTATAGCAACAGCCTTTTGTTCGTGAGAATCAAGAGTGTCAGGCAAGATTAGCTGATTTGGGGGGTTCTCAGCCGAGTGAATGCTGGTTCTGAAACACAAGCTAAACCAGTTTATTATTCTGTGACCCTAATCCTTAGACTCAACACAGATAAAATGGTTCAGGGAAGAGGGAGGAGTTCAAACAACAAAAAAGAAACCTACCTCTACATGCCATTGTGCAGAAGTGGATGTTTTAAGTGATTTTTTCCCCCTGAAGTTTATTTTTCTTCTTCCAGGAGAGAGACAGAGGAGGGAGGGAGGAGAAAGACAGGCCCCTCCAACAGGATCTTCACTCCAGGATCCAATCCCCGCCTCAGCCAGCCCAGAGCACGACCACATGCATGCACATGCCCCCTGGCGTGCTTGGGGAGGGTCTGGGACACGAACCTAAGACCTTTCTCACGTGGTTTCAACTGCCTTACCGCTGCCCCACTGCCTGGCTCCTAGAAGCAGGTGTTTTAGAGGGTAAAGTTTTCCCTATTCAGAGGCTGGTTTTTCTTCTGGTCCCCCCAGGTAGAGAAAAAGGGACTAGGGTTGTTGAGGATGGGAATCAATGACTGAGACCTCCCATCTGCATTTGTTAACTAAGTAACATGGTGAGCCACTGGAAGCCGCAAGAGGACATGGCCTCACCCTGCCCTCACAGTGCTTGCAGGCGAAGCTGCAGGAGAAGCAGCGTATCCTGCAGAAGCTATCAGGCCGCTCCACGATGGCGAGAAAACACACAAGCTCAACCTTCTCAGCAGCTGCGCTTTCAGGGAAAGTGACATGGATGAGGAGACTGCCCTTGTGCCATTTATACATTTCCTTGGATTTAAATCTGTCGGCCTGAAAGGAAAGGCCTGTCTGTGCAAGCCGTAGCCTACATGGAGAACTTCGGCCCCATGCAAGCTTGCAGTACTCTTGTGCACAGCGCCCTGTGGGGAGGCAGCCTGACCCTGTGCACAGGTTCGTATCCCAGCTGGGGACAGCTGTGCTGACTGGTTTTCACAGACTTCAGACTGAGTTTTCTGTCCATCTTCATGAGTACTAACACAGGGATAAAAATGGAAAATGGCAGTGAAGCTTTTTTTTTTTTAGCTCTTTCTTTTTGTTTGTTTTATGTGGTGATTAAGGCAGAATAGGCTTCGTAAGAACAGGACACACGATTCATTTATATTACCTTGTAATTTCCAGACGAGTAATTCTGTTCTCAAAACAAAGGCAAAAGTAGAACTGTACTTGCAGGCAGGATGCGGATTCTTTCTGTGGCCCAGAAAACTGCAGAATGGGACAGGGGCTTCTCTCTATTGGGGCTTTTGGCCTTTACCTTGCTGGGGTCCTTGGGTTGACTAAGAGTTGTTATCAGATGAGAAGTATGTTTCTGGCATCTGAGACACTTGGGAATGTCTTAGCTCAGGAAAATCCAGAATCTCTCTGGGGGCATCTGAAGCGAAGGGCAATGTACTAAAAGCCCTTTCAATAATTTCAATAAATCTTACATTGAAAAAGCATGGTCAGAATCTGCCATCTTGCAAGAGTGGCCTTCCTTTAAAAAAAAAAAAAAAAAATGCTTGTCATTTTCTTTAGAATGCTGGAGCCCGGTTTCCGAGTACCTCACTCCAGTTGGGCGCCGCCTGTGTAACTGTTAACTAAGAGTCACTGTGAAATTAGGCCAGCTTCCCGTTTGGGCCCAGGCGTTTCCTGATAACTGTGGTTAAGAGTAGACGTTCCTGTTACATCTCAGGAGGAAAGGGCCTCCGCTGCTCTCAGTCATCCCCAGACGCTTCACCAAGTCTCTGCACCAGATCACATACCGAGCTGCCCCATTGCCCGTGCGACGGGGAACTGTCAGCCTGACCCGACCTGCCCACGCGGGTGGCTTTTCTCCCCGCAATCCCAGATGGTGTCTTTTTCTTGCACTAGGTTGCTCATGGCTCCGAGCCCATCATACCCCCAGACTCCCCTGCTTCCGTGTGTGCAGGTGCTGCCTACATGACAGAGATGACATCTGTGTCTGTCTCCAGGACCCAGGCCCAGCCACGGGAAGAGACTACACTGACCTTCGTGGACTTAGCTTTCTGCCAGTGTTAGCCCAAATGGATTCTGGGGTACCCCGTGCCCAGCAGGTGCTCCCCAAGACAAGTGCAGACCGTGCTTTTACTATTCCTCCCTGCTGGAGACTTCAGGGCTCCCTGGCAGATGGAAGGTCGTAAGACCACAGTTAGCAAGGAAACATCAGAAATATGATCGATTTTGTGCAAATCTGCATTAAGAAAATATTACCTGAAAAAAAAAATACTAAGAACAAAGTAACCTTCCATAGCCAAGGTCCTTCTCCTTTAAGTAATTCATCATTTTATATGGCTGACCTTTAACTAGAACTGTCTTTGGCGACATATTGAGTTTATTTCCACTGTTTTTGTACCTTTTCTTACATGTTAAAAACTATTGAAAGGGCCAGCAGGCGAAGTAGTGGTTAAGATACTGGATCCCAGGGACCAGCTGTTAGTGTAGTGGCTGTGTTGTTGAACTCCCATGTAGTCGACTGTGGTTCGAGTTCCAGACCCGGTGGCTTAAACTTATGCCAGGTGCATGTGTGTGCGTGCCCAAGATCCTGAGAGGAGAATGGAGGAGAAGGGATTGCGGCGTGGCCATCCCCCCCCCCCAGGGGGTGATTTCTTATTTTCTATCTCTCTGTCTCTCTGTTTTTCTGGCAAGTGCACACACCCTATAGCAAAAACCTCTGTGTGAAAAAAAAAGATACTGGATCCCACATAGACAAATCCATGGTACAAGTCCCAGACCTGGCAACCTGGAAAACACTCTGGGCATATGTGTGTGCATACCCTAAATCCTGAGAGGAGACTGGAGGAGAAGAGACTGTGGTGTGGCTATCCTCCTTGGGGGATGATTTCTCACTTTCCCCACTCTCTGTCTCTCTGGTGAGCTCGCACACCCTGTATGTGCAAGAAATCTTAAAAAAAAAAAAAAAGTCAACTATTTAAAGAGGCAAAGATCATCTATGATCATACAACCTGGAGATAGCCAGTTAACAATTTGGTATTATTTTCCATCAGCCCTTTTTTTACGTCTCTCTAATTTTAACAGGTATGCACTTATATGCAATTTGTTCATATAGGTGGTCATATTCTAATTTATCTTTTAGGAAAACCCATCTTCTATGGGCAGGACTGTATTTTTTTTTTTTTTGAGAAGTTTTTGCTATAGGGCGCGTGCACTCTCCAGACAGACAGAGAGAGAGAGACAGAAAGCGAGAAATCACCCCCCAGGGGGGATGGTCACGCTGCAATCCCTTCTCCTCCATTCTCCTCTCGGGATCTCGGGCACGCACGCACACGCGCCCAGCGTGAATTTTAAGCCACCAGGTCTGGGACGCGAACCGTGGTCGACTACGTGGGAGTCCAGCGACATAGCCATTACGCTATGCTGTTGGTTCCCTGGGCAGGACTGTCTTAATGTAGAGGGTACTTAAACTGTTCCATGGCCATGAGCATCAGAGACCACAGTTACCTCTTCAGATATTGGCTGGCTATTCGGTATATTTTCACTCTACAAGAAATTGGAGTTCTTTCTGTAACCACGTCTTCAGTTTCAGGTATTGTGGAGACTCCAAACGAAGGATAAGATTTAGTCCTGAGAAGCCTTTGATACAAGCCCAGTGCACCTCATTTATAAAGCTCCTATTTGAGGAGCCTAGTCCTATACCTTATCAGTTTCTGTCTTACTCTATTATGTGGATCTAGTTAAGATAGGCCAGAATTCCTGATCTAGAAGGAACCTTGTGCATGGCTTATTTAAGGCGTTAACTGTTCTGGGTATCTGTCGCTGTATAGTAGGCCGCCATAAAATGGAAGGAACTAAAGCAATGACATTTCGTTTGCTTATAGATCTTCAACTATGGTAGAACTTGCAGGGAATGCTTATCTCGATGTATGTGTATCAGCTACGGTGACTCAAAGTGGTGGGCAAGAACCATCTAAAGACTACTCACTGCCATGTCTAGCGGTCGGCGTTGCCTGGTGGCTGGGTCTGTCACTGGGACCGTGGCTCTCCTATCATGGAGGTACAGTTTCCTCACAGCATGTGATTGGGCTCAAGGATGAGCGTCATGAGGGAGGCAGCGCGAAAGAGCGAGCAAGTGTGCCAGAGGAGGCCGCATCTCCTCTGAAAGCCTGGCCTGGGATGTCAGGCAGTGCCACCACTGCTGTCCGTTCATCAGAAGCAAGTCACCAAGGCCAGTCTGCTCAAGGCCAGGAGAACTAGAGTCTACCTTTTGACAAGTGGAGTTTCGGAGAATTGAAGCTGCCCCGTGGGGGCCCAAGCGTGGTGGCACAGCAGTAGTGCAGGATTCTGCGATGCCAGAGGCCATGTGGAAGATGAGGGTTCAGTCCCAGGTGGACCTGTCCATGCCAGGCACATGCCCACGATCCTGGCTGACTAGAAGGCTGGAGGGCAGAGGGGCTATCCCAGCAGGAGACCCTGTTGGAGGGCCTTGTATCTCTTTCTCTCTGTGTCTCTTTCATGAAATAAGTAAACAAATAAAAAATAAAATTAAGGCCAGCCAGTGGTATGGTGGTTGAGGTAGCTAGGACTGCGTGGCTAACTGTGCAGGTTCAAGTCCTGGACCCAGCGACTTGAAAAACAAGTGCATGGCCAAAATCCTGAGAGGAGGAGGGATTACAGGTGACCATCTCCCCCGGGAGAGAGGGGGGAGGGGGAGGTACATTCTTTAAAAATATTGAAAATATAAATACAAAGATATAAATAAAATCTTCTTTATGAAAATCACCATGCCCATGTCCATACTATTTCTTTTTTCTTTTTTTCCTTGGAGAGGTTTTCGCTATAGGGCACATGTGCTTGCCAGAAAGACAGAGAGAGACAGAGAGACAGAAAGCAAGAAATCACCCCCCCGGGGGGATGGTCATGCCGCAATCCCTTCTCCTCCATTCTCCTCTCGGGATCTTGGGCACACACACACATGCACCCGGCGTGAGTTTAAGCCACCGGGTCTGGGACACAAACCGTGGTCAAACACATGGGAGTTCAGCAACATAGCCATTACGCTAACTGCTGGTCCCTCCACACTATTTTCTAAAAGGCCACTGAGGCCTGTGGAGGTGGGAGTGCCTTGCCCACTCTCTCCGGCTTGGGCGGCAGAACCGGGATGAGAACGTGTGTCTTCCGAACCCTTGTCTCACGCTCTGTCAGCTAAGCTGCACTGCCTGATGGTGTGTGCTGTGTCCCCGGCCACTCTCCAGCTTCCAGCAGGGTAGGCAGCATGGCAGTCACATGTCTCACAGGAAGCCTGGAGGCCGCCTAGCCAGTCCTCACAGACCGTGCACTGACTCACACGCCTGCTGTTCCGGCCATCGCTGTCCAGCAGTCCTGGGGAGCATTTGATTTCATGGGCTCTCCCTTCGTCTGACGACCGTGACTAATTCAGAGAGCAGTTTCTGTTACTCCCCCCCGTACATCCCGTTAGCAGAGTAGATAGTGAGACCCAGTGTCCCGTCAAGAAATGCAGCCTTGTCCTTTGGGCATCAATCAGGCGTTGGGGTGGCTTAAACGCACACTGGATGCATGTGCACATGTGCCCAAAATCCCAAGAGGGTCGTTTCTCAGTGGCACTGTGGCCCCTGAGCTAAAGGCCCTGCCAGCCAGACGGGTCTGTACATGAAATGGCTTTAAAGGGACACCCACCCGTGATGTATGCTCACTCTGTCTCTCACACACTGATTTTTTTTTTTTTTGGAGAGATTTTCACTGTAGGGCGCGTGCGCTCGCCAGACAGACAGAGAGAGACATAGAGACAGAAAGCGAGAAATCACCCCCCCGGGGGGATGGTCACGCCGCAATCCCTTCTCCTCCATTCTCCTCTCGGGATCTTGGGCACGCACGCACACGCGCCCGGCGTCACACACTGATTTTATCCTCATTCCTGAGCAGGCTCCCAGATCAGATCTGACACAATGATTTTTCTTCTCTTTCCACTGAGAGAAATACAAGATCCCGGAGGTGGATACAGTGCACCTGCATTTTTTGTGCTCGTGAATTTAGGGAAGAGCAAGGAGCAAGGACAGGAACTTAAGAGTGCGTGTTCACCTTCCCTGCCTGCTCAGACCCCATCCCTGCTGCAGGCTTCTCCCTGCAGGGCAGGAGGTGAGCATTTCCCTTCTCCTCAGTGCTCCACACTCCTCAGGAGAACCTCGTCCCAGGTCTAGCTACAACCAGGCCTCTTGGGCAGTTGTGTGTGAAACCCTGTTCTGCATGCTAAGTGTTGTGCCTCTGGCCATCCCCCCTGCCCTGCCCCTGAGGAAGGAGGGAGAGGAGCATTGATCATGGTACACCTAGTCTGCATCTATCTCACGCTTCCTCTGGGAGGACCTCCAGTGCTTACCGTTGGAGAATCCAGGGTGTCTGTGCATGTGTGCACTCTCACCTCTCACATGCGTGTGTGTGTGCTTACGTGCATGTGTATGTGCTCGCGTGCATGCATCTCTCCTTTATGACGTTTTACCTTGGGACTGTGGTCCTCTCCCACCTTGCTGTGTGTGATGCCTCTCCTTCCATGCGTCCTCTGCATACCCCACAGGAATGTGCCCGTGTAAGACTGGGCACTGCGTGAAGTCTTGCTCAGATCCTGAGCTGTGAGTACACCCCTCCTCCGGATTCCAGAGCTCTGGCAACCTATCTCAGCCCCCACCTTGTGTGTTCTGGCTAGGCCCACCCGGGGCCCACATCTCCCCTCAGTGTGTAGGGACACTGGAGAGTAGTTTTACGGGGTTAATAAAACTCCTTGTTGATGTGCAGTGGTTGTTTGCTTCTGATGCCTGTTTAACGTCAGCTCATACCAGAGTGGTACGCTAACGCAAGGGGAGAAAGGCCTGTCCGATGCGTCTGTCATCCTCCTTGTTCCACAAGAGCCACCAGGAATTCGTTTCCTCAGAGTCTCTTGTCATTACTTTCTAGCTCACCCCGTATGCTTCCCTGCAGGAGAGCCTCGTGTACAGCCCCTGCCACCAGGCTGCAGATCCGTGCTCCCACCTTTTCCCTTAGGTCTTTTATAAACTTGCTAAAAAGCACGAAAATAAACATGGGGGTTCTGAACCTGAGCGAGGTGAAGGCAGTGTACCCCATCCTGTTCATCACATGAGTGTGGCTAGAAAGCCTGGGCAAACGCACGGAACAGGCATTTCGGGGCCCTGAAAAGTAAGCGGTAGGGTGGATTTGGGAAGTGGCAGGATACGTAGCACCCTCAAACCAGCAGTTTGTTCACCAGCGTTTCCCCCCACTGTCCCCTGGCTTAGGCGATGTAACCCAAGCCCAGAAGTGAGCATCTGTGCTGACAGAGAGGACCAGGGAAAGCCCTCTACTGGCCCGAGGAGCAAGAACAGGGTCTCCTAGCGCCTGGGCAGGGTGAAGTGAACTCTGCCCACTTGTGTTCTTCTCCATTTCCTTACATCTGCAAGCGATCCTCTGACAGCAGCTGTAGTAACAGGGCGAAGGAACTCCAAACGCCAAGGAAGGGAAAGCGCTGTCTCCAATGAGAGCAGCTGAGCTCCTGTTCCAGGAGGGTGAGATGCAGTCCTGTTGCTTCCCTGCCGCGTCGCTGCCTTCCTGTTGCTGCAGCCTAGAGGAAGGTGCAGACATGGGAAGTGTTATGTGGAGCAAGACAGACCGAGAGCCAACTTTCTGGCCAGAGGGACAAGGGAGCCCTGGGGCCCGAGGTACTGGTCAAATCTCAGGGAGGAGCTCAGGAAATTGACCCTATAAGGTGGCTCGTGAGTTCCTGGGCTCGCCCCTGAGCTGAGTATGGGTTGATCTAATCTCAAGCAGCACATTGTGGACTTTCAGGTCTGAACCTTGGGATGGACCCCCATCCCAGTTCCAAGACTGACCACATGGGCTCCGAGCATCTATGTAGAGTTCTCATCAGAAACCATGGAAACCTTCTGATAGTGGCACACTATTTTTAAGTGTCAAAGGACGAGAACTGCTACCCCAGATTCTATATTCAAGGAAAATATTCATCAGAAATGAAGTAAGAAGGAAATACTCTCAGATATAGGAAAACTTTTTGACAGCTCTAATAAATTGCTAAAAGACCAGCAGTTAGCGTAATGGCTATGTCACTGGACTCCCATTTAGTCGACCGCAGTTCGGTTCCGGACCGGGTGGATTAAACTCACGCCAAGTGCGTGTGCGTGCATGCCCAAGATCCCGAGAGGAGAAGGGATTGCAGCGTGGCCATCCCCTCGGGGGTGATTTCTCACTCTCTGTCTCTCTGTCTCTCTCTGTCTTTCTGGCAAGTGTACGCGCCCTCCAAAAAAACCTCTCCAAAAAAAAAGAATTGCTAAGAGAACTTTTTCCAATAGAAAGGCAATAATACCTAACGGAAACTTTGCATTTGAGAAAGAAAGGAAGAATAACAGAAAGTTACATATCTGGCAAAATAAAATAAGTAGTCTGACACGGTACCGTTTCTATTTGAAAGGGTAGAATATTCTAAGTGGGCTGGGGCTGGCAGGTGGCACAGTGGTTGAGATGCTGGACTCTCAGATGGTCGATCACGGTTCGAGTCCTGGACCTGGTGGCTTGCTTTTTCCCTTTCCCTTTCCCTCTATCTCCATCTCTCTCTGGTCAAATTAAAACAACAACAACAAAAATAATAACAAATGAAATAAATAATTCTTTTTAAAAAAAGAATATTCTAAGTGGGCTTTGAAAAGACAAGTTCATAAATCACAATCTCTGGAGTTATTACTAAAAACTATACAAAGAAATATAGAGGGGAAAACAACAATAGAAAAATTGAACTGGAATAAAAAGTCACTGGACTCCCATTTAGTCGACCGCAGTTCGGTTCCGGACCGGGTGGATTAAACTCACGCCAAGTGCGTGTGCGTGCATGCCCAAGATCCCGAGAGGAGAAGGGATTGCAGCGTGGCCATCCCCTCGGGGGTGATTTCTCACTCTCTGTCTCTCTGTCTCTCTCTGTCTTTCTGGCAAGTGTACGCGCCCTCCAAAAAAACCTCTCCAAAAAAAAAGAATTGCTAAGAGAACTTTTTCCAATAGAAAGGCAATAATACCTAACGGAAACTTTGCATTTGAGAAAGAAAGGAAGAATAACAGAAAGTTACATATCTGGCAAAATAAAATAAGTAGTCTGACACGGTACCGTTTCTATTTGAAAGGGTAGAATATTCTAAGTGGGCTGGGGCTGGCAGGTGGCACAGTGGTTGAGATGCTGGACTCTCAGATGGTCGATCACGGTTCGAGTCCTGGACCTGGTGGCTTGCTTTTTCCCTTTCCCTTTCCCTCTATCTCCATCTCTCTCTGGTCAAATTAAAACAACAACAACAAAAATAATAACAAATGAAATAAATAATTCTTTTTAAAAAAAGAATATTCTAAGTGGGCTTTGAAAAGACAAGTTCATAAATCACAATCTCTGGAGTTATTACTAAAAACTATACAAAGAAATATAGAGGGGAAAACAACAATAGAAAAATTGAACTGGAATAAAAAAATTAAACAACCCTTAAAAAGGCAGGAAAGGATAAACAGAAACAGTAACAACAAAAATGAGGAGTGAACAAACAGAAAACAGGTGGTAAAATGGTTCTACATTCAAATATATAAATAATTACATTAAATATCAATGATCTAAGTATACCAACTAAAAGACATGAGTTGCTAAATTGATTTTTTAATAATCTATGTACTGTCCACAAGACATGTACCTCAAATATGATGTTGGTAGGTTAAAAGTAAAACTATGGAAAATTATATACCACACAGTATGAAACTGAGAAAGAAAGCCGGGGGTCAGCCTGTGGCGTGGTGGTAAGGCAGCGAGACCTCACAAAGCCAACAGCACCATTTGAGTCCTGTACCCAGCAGCCAAACTCCAGGGTGTTTGCATGAGTACTCAAAAATCTCAGAGGGAGGAGAGATGAAGGAGAAAGGATTGTGGCATGACCATTCCCCACAGTGGGAAGCTTTCTCACTTTTTCTCTCTCTCTCTCTTTCTCTGTCTCTCTCTGTCCCCCCCCACTGTCTCTCTTTGACAAGTGCACGTGCCCTCCACATTAAAAAAGGAATAAAGGGGGACCAGTGGATGGTGTAATGGTTGCATGGCTGGATTCCCAGATGGTCAACCGTGGTTCAAGTCCTGGACCCAGCAGCTTGAAACTCATGCCAGGCATGTGTACATGCATGCCCCCAAATCCCAAGAGAATGGATTGGGCGTGGTCATCCTCCCTGTGGGGACTGATTTTGCGCTTTCTGTCTCTCTGTCTCTCTAGCGAGTGCACGGTCCCTATAGCAAAAATCTGTCAATAAAAAAATTTTTTTTTTTAATGGAAGGAAAGCAGACTGGCCAGTTGGCTGGCCAGAGTGGTTATATTAATGTTAAGTAAAATCAACTTCAGAGCAAAGAAAATTACTAGGAATAAAGAGTGATGTTATCTAAACATGATAAAACATGAATCGTTAATTGACCAAGAATAGATGACAATCCCAAATGTGTCCACACCTAAAAACAGAGCTTCAAAATATGAAACTACAACCTGAAGAACTGAGATGAGTTTTTAATATGCCTCCCTTATTAGTACCCCTAGCAACCAAAATCTAGGGAGGGCGTAGAAGAGCTGAAAACCACCATCAACCAAGAGCATCTGCTCGATACTTGCAGAACACTCCATCCAACAGTAGCAGAATACAGGTACTTTAAAGTGCATATTGAACGCTTATCTTGCTTTATGAAACAAATGTAAAGAAATCTAAATGAATTGAAATTAAATTACAAACAGAAAGATGGCAGGATAAAATAGCTCCAAAACTTGGAAATGAAATAACAGACTTCTAAGTAATCCACAGTTCAAAGAAAAAGGCTCAAGGAATATAAGAAAACAATTTTTAAAGATTTTTTTGCTTAGGGTGCATGTACTCACCAGAGAGAGAGACAGAGACAATGAGAGGGAAAGTGAGAAATCCCCCCCCAGGGAGGATGGCCACTCCGTAATCCCTTCTCCATTCTTCTTCTGAGATTCTGAGCACTCATGCACATGTACCTGGCTTGATTTTCAAGCTGTCACATCTGGACTTCAACTGCATTCAGCCATGTGGGAATCCAGTGACGTAATGGCTATGCCATCTGCCAGCCCGTAAGAAAACATTATTAACTGAAAATGAAAATACAGCGTTTCGAAATTTGTGGGTCGCACCTAAATAAAGTAGTGCTTGGGAGGAAACCTGTAGCATTAAATATTCTTAGAAAAGAGGAAAGATTTCAAATCAACAACTCAATTTTCACTTTCAGAAACTAGAAACCAAAGAGCAAAATAAACTCACAACAAGAAGGAGGGCAGAGAGGCCAGCAAGTGATGTGGTGGTTAAGGCACTGGACTCCCACTTGACTGGCCATGGTTCAAGTCCCAGACGTGATGGCTTGAAAATCCAGCCAGGTGCATGTGTGTGAGTGCCCAGAATCCCAGGAGAGGTGCATGTGTGTGAGTGCCCAGAATCCCAGGAGAAGAATGGAGAAAGGATTGCAGCGTGGTCGTTTTCTCTGGGGGGGAGGTGATTTCTCACTTTCCCTCTCACCATCTCTCTCTCTCTGGCAAGTGCACACACCCTATGGCAAATACCTAAAAAGTAAAAAAGAAGGAGGATGGAAATAATAGGCCTGAGAGCAGAAATCAGTACGACAGAAGCTGGAAACAGGTGAGAAAAATCAGTGAAACCGTAAGATGATTGCTTGAAAGATCAGTAAAACTGATAAGCCTTTTTAGAGACTGATTTAAAAAAAAAAGACACAAATGGCAAGTAGCAGAAATAGAGGACTATTAAAAGGACCACAATATAATGAACAACCGCATTTGCATAAATTCAGTTGCTTAGATGAGATGGACTTAAAAACCATAAGCTACAGAGACTAGCAGATAGCATAATCATTATGTCACTGGACTCCCACATAGTTGATCACAGTTGAAATCCCAGATCTGGCAGCTTAAAACTAATGCCAACATGTGTGCGTGCATGCCCAAAATCCCAAGAGGAGAATGGAGGAGAAGGGATTGCAGCATGGCTATCCCCCCTAGGGGGTGATTTCTCGCTTCTGTCTCTCTGGCAAGTGTATGTGCCCTATAGGAAAAAAAAAAAAAAGAAAAGCCATAAGCTACAAAGCTCACATCAGATGAAATGAATAACCTGAAAAGTCCTAAAACTAATAAATTATAGTTAAAATCTGAATAAGAAATGTCCAGATCCAGATGATTTCACTGGAAAATCTTCCAGACATTAAAGGAAGAAATATCACCAATTTTATGCAGTGTCTTCCAGAAAGTTAATGAAGAAAAAAATACTTTTTTAACTTATCCTATGATACTGACATTTCCCAGACAAAGAGAGCACAGGAAAAACCTCAAACCAGTTTCTCTCAAGAACATTGATGCACAAAACATTAACAAATCACATCTAACTGTACTCTATGTGTATGTATGTTTGTGTGTGTGTGTATGTGTGTGTATTTTCAAGTCACAACCATTTATAGTTTATCTAGGATGTAGGAATATTCAGTATTCAAAAGTCAGTCAACATAATCCACGTTAGCAGGCTGTAGGAGGCACAAACACAATCCATATGAGTCTATCAAGTTGATGCAGAACAAGAATTTGAAAAATTCAACATCTAGTCATGAAATAAAAATCAATCCTTAACTCAAAATGAATGAAAAGCTAAATGTAAAATGTGTAAAACTCTAAAACTTGCAGAAGAAAACCCAAGAGGAAATCTTTGTGGCCAGAGGCTAGATGGAGTTTCCATACCTGACACCAAATGTACACTCTGTAAGAGGAAAAAATGCCAACTTGAACCTACCTCATCAATATTAATAACTTACTCTGTGAAAGGCACTCCTAAGAGAATGAAAAGGCAAGTCACAGGTTGGAAGAAAATGCTGATAAGTCACTTATCTGTCTAAAGACTTGTATCTACAACATATAAAGAACTCTCAAAACTCAACAGTAAGAAAACAACTCAATTTAAAAATGGGCAAAATATATAAACCGATGCTTCACTGAGGATAATACATAGCAAAAACGTACACGGAAAGATACTCAATGTCATTAGCTGCTGTAGTCCACTCTGTTGCTAGTCACAGAAAATACCCAGTGTGGGTAATTTAAAGAATGGAGGTTTGTCCAACTCGTGGTTTGGAGGTCCAAAGTCCAGAGGCCATGTGTGGTGAGGGTCTCCTGGCTGCATCACAACATGGCGGAGGGCAGGAAGCATGGACCGGGTCTGTGTCTGTCCATCTGTCTCCTTTCCTCTCCTGTGAAGCCTACCAGGAGTCAATCACGGAGCCCCACCCTAATGACCTTAATCTTAACCTCCCAAAGGCCGCCTTCATTGAGCACTGTAGTTAAATTAAGTTTTTACCCTCCCAATCTTGTCGAAACCAAATCTCAACACACAGATTTTGGGGGGAGCATTTAAACAGCATTCACCATCACAGAAAAGCAAATTAAAAGTGTGATCAAGTGCCGCTGCACATTGCTTACGTCGGCTAAAATTTGAAGTCGTAACAACACCACAGCTCCTTGATGATGTGGAACAGCTGGATCACTCTGACATTGCTGGTGGGAAGGAGGAAGCGTGGCAAGGCCACTCTGAGAAACAGTGTGACAAGTTTCTGATCAAGTTAAACATACCCTTCCCTATCACCCAGCCATCCTACTCCTAGGTAATTGACTTCAGAAAAGTGAGAACTTGGATTCACATGAAAACCCGTACACAAAGGCGTGGTGGTTAAGGCAACTGCATCCCACCTGGCTGACTGCGTGGTTATAGTCCCAGAGCTGTAGAAACGTACCAGGCTCATGTGTGTGCGTGTGTCCAAAATCCTGAGAGGAGAATGGAGAAGGGATTGTGGTGTGGTCTTACCCCCAGGGGGTGATTTCTCACTTTCCCTCTCTGTCCTGTCTCTCTCCAGCAAGTATGTGCACCCTCTGGCACAAACCTCTCCAATGAGCACATGTGCCCTCTGGCAAAATGAAAAACAAAACAATAAAACCTGTACACAAATGATTATTGCAGTTCTAGTCATCATCACCAAACCACATTTCCTTCAGCAGATGAATGGATTAACCAGCTCTCAATAATGAAAAAGGCACCAGGTACTAATAGGTACACTAACTTCATTGAATCTCAAAGATGCATTCTGGACCGAAGAAGCCAGAGCCGAAAGGTTAGATGCTATATAACACTCTTGAAAGGAAAGTTCAGTCTGGAGAACAGAACAGTTTGCCAGGGGTTACAGGAAGGGAAGGGAAGGAGGGAGTTGTGGAGAGAACTGTTGCATGTCCTGGTTGTGATGAGTGACACAAATTCATACCTGTGCTACAATGTATGGAACTGTGACCCATAAACAGAAGTTTACCATGTAAGAGTACTTCAAAGAATTTATGAAAAAATGTAATTAAAATATAAGTGTAGGGTTTTGTTGGTAGAAGTTTTTGCCATAGGGTGTATGAGCTCTCTGGAGAAAGAGAGACAGAGACAGTGAGAAATAAAATGGGAAATCGTCTCCCAGGAGAAAGGCCATGTCACAATCTCTTCTATTCTCCTCCTGGGATCTTTGGCATGCACACACATGTACCTAGTATGAGTATCAAGCCACCCGGTCTGGGATTTGAACCACAGCCATGTGGGAGTCCAGTGACATAACCACTATGTGAACTTCTGGCCCCAAAATATAAATGTTTTTGATGCAAAAAGAGTTTTGATATCTATGCACAGTTTTTTTCATAATAATGCATTTTCTTTCTTTCTTTCTTTCTTTTTTTTTTTTTTTTAGGAGAGGTTTTTGCTATAGGGTGCGTGCACTCGCCAGACAGACAGAGAGAGACATAGAGACAAAAAGCGAGAAATCACCCCCCAGGGGCAATAGGTCACGCCGCAATCCCTTCTCCTCCATTCTCCTCTCGGGATCTTGGGCCAGCACGCACATGTGCCCAGCGTGAGTTTTAAGCCACTGGGTCCAGGACGCGAACCGCGGTCGACTACGTGGGAGTCCAGTGACATAGCCATTATGTTAACTGCTGGTTCCCATAATATGCATTTTCTGTGAACTTTTGAAGACCTTTCCCCACTCATATGTTTACTTTAAGAAAAAAATTGGGGCCCAGCTCCATTGTCTAGTAGTTCAGGAAGCCAGACTCCACAAGGCTGGCTACAGTTTGAATCCCAGTCACAACCTGGAAAACACACCAGGCACATGTGCATGGCCCAAATATTAACAGGATGGGGAAAAAGAGCAAGGATTGCAGTGTGACCAGAGCCATTTCTTTCCCCCTCCTCCCACCTCTGGCAAGTGCACTTTCCCTCTGGCAATTTAAAAAAAGAAGAAGAAGAAAAAAGAATTATATGTCATCAGCATTTCTT
>NW_006204133.1:5096572-5097984 GCF_000334495.1 Tupaia belangeri chinensis
CTGCTCACTTCTCCCTAAACTGGGTCCTCCTTCCCTTCTCCTGATGTCCTCACCAGTTTCCCTTCCCCAGACCAGCCCCTGTCGCCCTGTGCCAGACTCATTTGAAACCTCAGACCAGGATGCTTGGCCTGCCATGCGGGACTCGGCTCAACCTCCCTCTTCTTACACACCTTCTTCCTGTTTCCATTCCCGCGTGTTCCCAGCTCTCCTATCAGACTTGAGTGCCCAGCCATCCCTGGGCGTCCTCTCCATGCCCTGCCCCTGCACCCCTCCAGGCTGCCTCATGTGCCAGTCCTTCTCTGAGGACTGCCTTGACCACCTCACATGGCTGACCTGCTGCCGTTGAGGACTCTCTTGGCAGCTGGTTGGACTGTCCCTCCGAGCCCGTATCTCAGGCTCCATGGAACCTTGCTATTGGCATGTGAACGCAGTCCTTCCTCCTTAGCTGCCTTGAGTCGAGTGCAAGACCTGTTCATGTGTGCCACCTCCATATTTCTTGATGAGTGCCTTGTGCACCGAAGGTGCTACTCAGAGAGAATGTAGAACAGAGGACGTTCTCTCCCTCCCTAATTGCTGTGGTCTGGGAACTCTCATGTCTGAACTGTAAGAAGGCCCTCTGAGGGGGGGCAGGAAGGGGAGATTTTAGTCAGTTAGACAGGAGAAGTAGGGTTTTGAGCTCTACCGCACAGCATGGTGACTGTCGTTAATAATGTGTATTTCAAAATCGTGATGAGAACACATTTCAAATGTCTCACAAAAATAATGATGAAGTGGGTGAGGTGGCAGGTAAGTAAGTAGCTTGATTTAATCGGTCCACATCGTATACATGTATCAGCATCACGTTCTACCCCATCAACGTGAATAGTCGTTGTCAACTGAAAATGTTTAGGGACCAGCAGATGGCATAATGGTTACATTGCTGGACCCCCACAGTCGACCACAGTTTGAGTCCCAGACCCAGAGGCTTACAACTTATGCTGGGCACAGGTGCTTGCGTGCCCAAGATCCCGAGAGGAGAATGGAGGAGAAGGGATTGCAGCATGGCCATCCCCCCTGGGGGGTGATTTCTCACTTTCTCTTTGTCTCTCTCTGGTGAACACATAACCCCCTATAGCAAAAAAATCTCTCTCTAAACAAAAAATATAGTAATAACAATGTTTAAAAATTTCAAGCCACTATAGTGCTGGGTGTGGGGGCCTGGAAGGTGATTTCCAACCCCCGCCCCCTGGAGCTCTTAATAAATGGTCCTGAGCTCTACTCTATGGGTGGCCTTCTGCCTCAGTCCCTTGTTATGTCTATCTGGATAGGCTAGGGCAGGTGTGATAACATACAAGCCCACATCTCAGTCACCCCTACCTGTTCACACAGGGAGGCTGGGGCCCTGCTGCAAGGTGGCCTCACCCACGGGCCCC
>NW_006204133.1:5098616-5142391 GCF_000334495.1 Tupaia belangeri chinensis
GAGAATGGAGGAGAAGGGATTGCGGCGTGACCATCCCCCCTGGGGGGTGATTTCTCGCTTTCTGTCTCTATGTCTCTCTCTGTCTGTCTGGCGAGCGCATGCGCCCTATAGCGAAAATCTCTCTCAAAAAAAAAAAAAAAAGAAAAAAAAGAAAAATGTGAATTCATAGCACAGTAAGATAACACTTCAATGGCTAAAGTAAAGAAGACAATACCAAGTATTGTCACGTATTACAGGAACTGAAATTGCTTGTAGAAATGAAAACAAAAAAACAGTATTGCCAACTTTATGTAATAGTGTGGCAATGTCTTATATTAAACACATGTTTAGCTTATGACCCAGAATTCTGTGCCTGTGTATTATTCAGAAGGAATGGATGCCTGTATCTATCCCAAAACGAGTGCATGAATACTTAGACTAGCTCTATTCTTAATATCCCCAAACTGGAAGCAACTCAAATACCATGATACACTAGTTGGCAGTTAAAATTATATTATTATAATATACTCAACATGGGGGCCAGCAGGTGGCATGGTGCTTAAGGCACTGGATTCCCACACGACCAAACATGATTCAGATCCTGGACTTGGTGGCTCAAATCACGCTGGGTGCTTGTACGTGCGTGCCCAAAGTCTCAAGAGGAGAATGGAGGGGAAGGGATTGCGGCGTGACCATCCCCTGAGAAGGGGGATTATTTTTCACTTTCCCTTTCTCTGCCTCTCTCTGGCAAACACACATATCGTGTGGCAAAAGTCTTTAAAAAAAAGAAAGTAACAAAAGGAAATAATTTTTAAAAATATGCATAACATGAATGAACCTCAAAAGCTTTAGTTAAATCAAAGTCCAGTACTGTATACTATACAATCCCGTGTATGTGAAATCCTAGACAAGGCAAAGTTGAACTGCTCACTGACGCATTTGCCTATGGCTGTGGGTCAGCAAGGAGGTCAACCAGAAGATGTCGGAGAAAACCTTTTGGGTGCGGTAACTATTGTTTATCTTGGTTTTGGTGTGGTAGCTCCACAATTACCCAAATTCACCGAACCATACACTTAAAGTGGATGGATTTTATGACACATAAATAAAGCCTTATAAAAAAAAGTTTAGGCCAGCTGGTGACATGGTGGTTAAGGTGGCCGGATCCCACATGGCCAACTGTGGTTTGAATTCCAGACCCAGTAGCTTAAAAAACACGCTGGGCATGTGTGCATGCATGCCCCAGATACTAAGAAGAGGCAGAAATGGAGAAGGGATTGTCATGTGGTCATTCCTTATGGGAGATGTTCTCTTTCTCTCTCTCTCACCCTCCCCTTCTTGTCCCCCTCGCTCCCCCATGTTTCCCCCTCTCCTGCCTTCTCCCTCCCTTACTCACCCTCTGGCAATTTTTTTTTTAAATCCTTAACACTGATTGTTTAAGTGTCTTTCAACCTGCTGTCCCAGCCAGTGCCGTGAGTGGTGGTCTCAGGACCTGCACAGCAGACCTCTTTACTGGAAATAAGGTCATTCCAGATTCGTTTTCGCCCTCTTGCCTCAGAACTGCGGATCCAGCTGACACCGACCGATTTCCAGTGGGCCCTGCAGTGTGTCCCAGGCGGAGGCTGACGGAAACGAGCTTGTGTTTCTGTCACTAATGATATGAGCCTTCCTCGGATCCTCTGCCAGGCCGTGTTCGTTGTCATTACACCCATTGAAGACGAGAACAGCGCAATAATGAGCTGGGTGTTATCGGCTCACAAATAATTTATAATGGGCAAACTAGGACAGGAACAGAGCTTTTTTTGGCTAAGGAAGCTGCATGTCACTCTTTAAAATCTAGGCCAAAAAATTATTTATAATGCATAGACAGTCGCTCAGGAAGTTAAAGGGCCCTTTCTTCTCTCCCACGCATTTGAACACTGCTTTTTACCCTGGACCAGCACAAGACACCTCAGCGTCTTCCTGCCATACCTGCCGTCAGTCTGTGAAGTGAGTGTGAACTTACAAGGACAGTGGCTCGGCTAGGGATGAGGTCTTTGCAGAAATCCCTTCATCCACATTCCAAGGAGAGACAGGAAGGAGGGAGATGTCAGGAAAAGGGCAAGACCCTTAGCTGAAGCTAGCAACCATGCACTTGAGCTGGACTTTGAAGAACTGCTCAGAGATTATCAGGAGGCAGCCCAAATGGAGAGAGAATCAGTGTGAGATGGGCTGTAAATGTGTGTGTGGACACTGGGATTGGCGGGTGGAGTCAGGAAGAGGCAAGTGGGGTCACGACCACCGTGGCATCCATCCAGGATGGTGGAATGTGTCTTTCTGTTTCCAAGAGCTGCCTGGATGTGCAGTCTTTATTTACACAGCTATCTATAAATATTGATACCTACTCATGAGGGGTGAATTGCAACCCACTAGTGCCCTCTGTCCTGACCACACATCAGCCAGGAGCCTCCAGGTGGGTGAGTGGCTTCCCCCAGGAACCTTGCCCCAAGGCCTGGGGTACCTGGAGCAGCAGACAGACAGGATTCAAAGGCCTCTGCCACAGCCACCCTGTTCTCTCTGGCTTTCTGGAATGAGTTCATCGTGGGCGAATTTGCAAGGGGAGTCAGCTCCCCAGCCCTGGGTAGCCTTTAAGTTAGTGGGTTGTTGGTGAAGGGCCTGTGATGTGTCACAAAAGGTCAAGGCCCCTCAGGCAGCGCTGCTTCCTGGACTTCCAAAGGAGAGGCCTCCTCATCATGTGCTCCTCGTCGGGTCTTCTCTTAGTATGGCTCTTAGAGCCATGATTCCCTGTGCAAGTTCCCGGGGTCCTGGGGTTCCTCAGAGGTACCTCAGTGGCTCAGGGCAGTCCCCTCCCTCAACCTGAACAGTTAGTTCCCCTTTGCTCTCTTCTGTAGGGTCAGACTGTGAGCTGGCGTTCTTTTTTAATAGACGTACTTCTTAGAGCAGTTTTGGATTCACAGCAGAAGTGACTGGCAGGGGGAGATTTCCTGTACACACCCCCTCCTCACACACAGCCTCCCCTGTTATCACCGACTCCCACCAGAGTGGCATTTAGTTCATAGGGATGGACCTACACCGACACGTCATTATCACCCAGAGTCCACGGCTTCCCTGAGGCGAGCTCTCGGAGGTGCACAGCGAGTGGGTTGGACAGCTGTGTCCTGCCGTGGAGCCACTATTGCCATGTCATAGCAAATACGCGGCTGCCCGAAAGGTCCTCTGTGCTCTGCCTGTTCATCCCTCTCTAACTTCTGGCAGCTACTGATCTTTTTACTGTCTCCATGGTTTTGCCTTTTCCAGAATGTCATATGGTTGGAATCATGCAGGATGTAGCTTTCCCAGACTGCCTTCTTTGACTTCCTAATATGCATTTGCGTTTCCTCCATGTCATTATAAAAAGGGTTCAGCTGCTCCTAGCAGCTCAACAGCCAGGCGTGGCACCTGTCCTGTGTGGCCCTGGGTCCACATGGCTTGCGGGCTGTCCTGTGGAAGGTGAGCCTTATTTCCCCAAGAGCAGGATCTACTTCTTGGGGGCAGGGACCAGGCCATATGCCCAAGGTGGCAGAGTTAGGACCCTGAGCCACCCCTCATGACTCAGGCCAGGCTGGGTACCTGGATTGGAGGGGTCATGGTTCAAGCCTAAGGAAGGACTCAGAGCAGATTCCTCTGGGCTGCAGCTGTGTCGGTTAACACTGTGTCATTTGCCCTCTGAGGGTTAAAGCTCTATGAAGTCAGAACTAGCGGCATCTGGCAGTGGAGCTGCAGTGTGGAAGACTTTAGATCTGACTGGGGCCAGGTGGTGGTGCAGTGGTCATGCAACTGGACCCATGTGGGAAAGCTCCTGGGTTCTAGTCCTGGCACTTTCCTGAGCAAACTGGGCATGTGCGTGCCCGTGATCCTGGCTGTTTGAGAGTGGGGAGTGGATCAGGGTGTGAGGACCCTGTTGTGAGAGTGCCTCGCCCACTCTTCTGTCTCTCTCACTCACTGAAGAATGAAACAAGGGAAAAAAGAGAAAGCATTTCCTTATTAGTAATACTGTCTGTCCTTATGGCCAAGAACCTAGCAGAGTTTTCTCTCCTCCTTACCCGGCTCTGAAATGTGGCTAGCCTTACTTCCCCGAAAGTGTTTCTAATAAGATAATCGTGATAGAACACACTCTGAAAGAAAGTACTGTTTCATAACAAAGCCTTTACCAGGCAGAATGTTCTGGTAACCTGTGTGCTTTTTGTGTTTGCAGAGCTTCTCGAAATAAGTCTGAGAAGAAGCGTCGGGACCAGTTCAATGTTCTCATCAAAGAGCTTAGCTCCATGCTCCCTGGAAACACACGGAAAATGGATAAAACCACCGTGCTAGAAAAGGTCATTGGATTTTTGCAGAAGCACAATGGTAAAGGTCACTCTTCTCTTGGCTTGACTCCGCTCTGCCATTTTCACGTGGGGATGACATCATCAGTCAGGTCTTCCTGGCTAGTTCTCCCTCCCCAGCAAGTCCCAAGTTAACGGTCTTGGGCTTCCCCTTTTACAAGCTCTCCACCCTCCATAGCTGCCATCTCTAGCAGGTTGGGGAGAGAATGCCTACCTCTCAAATGGCCTTGATATCCCGAGGAGAGAATCCAGAATAGCCTCAAGATAGCATCCATCCCAGGGGGGGTGGCATTTTCGGTGTCACGCACAGATCCCTGGAACAAGCATTTTTCATTCAGCCCTGAATGGATACGATGGGAAGGACTCATTTCCCACTGGATCCCCCATGCTGGGGCTTTCATCCAGCTATGCTTCTGTCTGTAAGCTCTCTGGTCTTCTGAGCTACACCATGAGAAAATAAATGGAAAATAATTCATCGACTTATTGTCAAATCCATTGCATTTTTATTGAGATAGAATTCGCATACCATAAAATTCATCAGTTGAAAATACAGTTTTCAGTGGTTCTCAGTACATTTACATTATACGACCCTCACCACTGTCCAGTTCAATCACCCTAGAAGGAAGCCCTGTGTCCATTGGCACTCACTCCCCATTCCTCCACCCTCTGGCCCCTGGCAGTCACAAATCTACTTTCCACTGTTACAGATTTGTTTATTCTGGAAATTTTATATCAGTGGAATCATAGAGCCTGTGACCTTTTATGTCTGACTTCTTTCACTCAGCATCGACATCCTCGTGCCTGTCAGTATGCCGTTTCATTCTATCGACAAATTGTATTTCATTGCAGGGCTATATCAGGTTTTATTAATTTATGATGGACATGTGATGTTTTCCGTTTGGGGCTGTAATGAATAATGCTGTGAACATTCATGCACAGATTTTTTTGGCTGATATGTTTTCACTTCTCTTGAGTGTATTCTTAGGAGTGTTTTTGCTAGGTCAAATGGTAACTCAGTATTTAACTTTTTGAGGAATTGCCAAACTGTTTACCAAAGTGGCTATCCCATTTTACATTCCCAGCAGTGGTGTATGAGGATTTCAATTTTGCCACATCCTCACCAACACTATGCTATTATTACTCATCGTATCACCTCACTAGTGGGTCTGAAGTGATCTCTTATTATGGTTTCAGTTCTGTTTCCCTAATGACTAACGATGCTGTGCTTTTCATGATCTTTTCATGTGCTTGTTTACTGTTTATGTATCTTTAGAGAAACGTTTATTTAAATTCATGGCCCATTTTAAAATTGTATTTATATTTCTCTTTATTATTGAATTGTAAAACTTCTTCACATATTCTAGATATGAGACCTTATCAGATAGATCATTGTAAACATTTTCCTCTTTCCTATGATTTATCTTTTCAGTTTCTGATGATGTCCTTTGACATATAAAAGTTTTTGCTTTTTTTTTTTCTTTGGAAAACACAGGATTTTATTATTCCCATCACAAAGGACAGGTCGTAGCAGGACAGGGGAGTGAATTCTGACAGTGGGGAAGAGGCTCTATTTACCAGCAATGAATGGATTCCACAGGACCACAGTGACCGAGTCCCTAGGCAGAAACATCTTGGAGATGTAGCAGTCCTTGTTGACTGGCTTGAACTTCTTCTTGCCCTTGCCATTCTTGGAGACCTCAGTTTCCTTCATATTCTCTAGCACCATGTTGCAGTGCCTATCAAAGGCCTTCATGCGGCCCCAAAGTTTCTTGTTGCAGCAGTGAAGGAGTACTTGGGTGTTGTTCTTGACTGACTGCATGAGCACAGAGAGTGGACCCGTGTTAAATTCCTCCTCCTCCTCCTCCTCCTGCTTCTGCAGCTCCTCTGGAGTCATCTCATTCTTGGGCTTGTTGGGAGGCTCGTGGTGGATCCTGCACTCTCAAGTCACTCCTGTCTCCTCTGCATTGCTTCAGCCTCTCAAAAGTGTTTACTTTTGATGAAGTCTAATTTATGTATTTTTTTCCTTCAGTTGCTTCTGGTTTAGGTATCATATCTAAGAAACCAGTGTGTACTCTAAGATTATGAAGTTTCTATCTATTTTCTTCTAATAAGAGTTTGCAGTGGGGTTTTACCTTTTATTTTTTTGAGGTTTTTGCTATAGGGCACCTGCGCTCGCCAGAAAGAGAGAGACAGAAAGTGAGAAATCACCCCCCCCCCGGGGGGGGGACAGCCATGCCACAATCCCTTCTCCTCCATTCTCCTCTTGGGACCTTGGGCAGGCACGCACACACCCACACTCCCAGTGTGAGTTTAAGCCACTGGATCTGGGACTCAAACCATGGTCAACTACAGGAGTCCAGCGACATAGCCATTACGCTAACTGCTGGTCCCAAGAGTTTGCAGTTTTAAGCTGTAGATTAAGCAGTTAGGTGTAAGTTATAGGTTAACCTTTAGGTATTTGATCTGAGTTAGTTTCTGTATACGGTGTGAGGTAGGGAGTAAAAATTTATCTCTCTGCATGTGGATTGCCAGTTATCCTAACATTCCATTCTTCTTTTTAACATTTAACTACTTCATAAAAGTATAATACATATTTAGAAAACACATGAATCATAACTGCACGGTTGAATTAGCAATCATAAAATGAGCACAATTGGAAACCAGCACCCAGGTCAAGAAAAAGGAGCTTCCCAGTAGATGCCCCTTCCATCTATCTCAGCTTTTCTTAACGGTAACCTCTACTCTGGCTTCTAATGCCAAAGAACTTTTTTTTCCCCCTTTGGAATCTTATTCATATGGGGTCATACATTACACATGTGATGTTTATAAGATTCATCCATATTGTTCCAGTACTGTGGCTTGTTCATTTTCATTAGTATTTAGTATTCCATCGTACAAATTTACCTCTTGAATCTCTCCTTAACTCTTGTCTTTCTCAAATCATTATGTCTCCTTTTTACTCACCTTCAGACGTTTTACCTCGTAGCACTAATCACACCTACCTATCACTCACTTTTGATAGTTATTAAAAAAAAATCAGAGAATAGTTAAGAGGTTCAGGAACTATTAACAACAGCAAGAGCAGAATTCTTTTTCCTTAACCATGACACCAAACATAATAAAAACAGAAATACCAGAACTTTTGAGGAAATAATTACAGTTCTTCTGTGCTGAGGGTGATGCTTCTCTTTTCCAGAACAATTTCCTAGACAAGATTTCACAGGGGAAGGCACAGTGGGGACATCGGGGAGTTTCATTATGCTTGTTAGGCTTCCATTATTCCTTTGAAAATTGTATATACCTGTTAAAAATGTGACAGTAATGATATGTCACCTTTTATTCCAAAGCTGCCCAAGGGAGAGGAGGGAACATGTTAGTAACTTTTGTTCCAAGTCAGGGAAGACTAAATGTTGCAGCCATATTCAATTGCCTCAATAATTTAATCAGAATGGTTAGATTTCCTAAATAATCATTTACTCAAGTTAAATAGCAGGTTGGTTTGATTGCCGAGACATCCTGTGCAAATTACTCAAACTAGGTCAGTGCCACTGAGAAGCAGGACAGCTGTTAAATAGGACAGCTGGGATCAAGTTCATCGGTGTGACATTTATGCAGGGCTCTGTCCACCATGGAATTACAGAATTGTCAAATCTAGGACCTGGAAAGGATTAGTCAGCAGAAATGCAGCCTCCTGACACCAGGGGAGTGCCTGCCTGGCCTCGCCTTTTCCCTAAGATAGAGGCTTGCCCCTCACAGATCACTGAGACGTAGCCAGGATCACATTCATTCTGTGTTATCCATCGTTAAGAGAGGCAACCACAGCAAACTGTATGCAGAAATGGAGTGGTTGCCCTGATATTTACATTATGGCAAAAACCAAAAGCTATCTCTTTCTTTTAGTGATAATCCAAATGGAAGTGGACTCCACCACAGGATCTGCACCAGGGCAGAAAATAACAGTGGTGCAGCATTTACTCAGGGCTCCCTGTCTACGAATAGTAACTCTTCTGAGCCTCGGCAGCATTTTGAGTTCATACCATTGTGCAAACGAGGCAACTGAGCACACAAGTTAAGCCATTCCCCCAAGTCAGACAACCAGGAAGACACAGAATCTCAACCCAGTGGTCTGTCCCTAGGCCCAAGACTTTAACACTGCCCCATCCTGTTTCTCCAGAACAGGACACTGATGAGCTCTTACAGATACTTCTATCATGGCCACACTACAGCTTGTCATCAGTGCATCCGTTTAGACTATTTGTTCTCAGTCTGATAAGTTCTTAAAGTGCCTATTACTGGGTCACTTCCTATAGACTAGTGCGTCAGAATTCTCGGAGGTGGGATCCCAGTGAGATACTGGAGCCATCTCATACCAGTGTACAAGTGACGGTTGTTACATTTCCAGGAGTGTTTTTTTTTTTCTTTTGAAGAGATTTTTGCTATAGGGCGTGTGCATTTGCCAGACAGACAGAGAGAGACAGAGAGACAGAAAGCGAGAAATCACCCCCAGGGGGGATGGCCACGCCACAATCCCTTCTCCTCCATTCTTCTCTCGGGATCTTGGGCACACACGCACACACGCTGGGTGTGAGTTTAAGCCACTGGGTCCGGGACGTGAACCGCGGTCAACTGCATGGGAGTCCAGCAACATAGCCATTACGCTAACTGCTGGTCCCCCATTTCCAGGAGTTTTGCAAGCCACTTGACATCAAGTCGGTAGCTCAAAATCAGCTATGGTTTGAGTCATGAGTATTTACGTCACAGAAATGGGCAAACACTGCAGACCAGGGCTTTTTGTTTGGAGATGGAGAGCTTTTGACCAGCCGATGAGTGAGACACAGCCGTCAGTATTTTTTGTTAAGTTCATTTTTTCTGAGAGAGGCACCACCACCAAGATCTTTATGCCATGATCACCCCAGCCTCAGCCAGCCTGAACATGGGCGTGCTCATGCCCAACATGTAAAGGGAGGCCATGGGCCTTGAACTCAGGTCTTCCCATATGGTCTCCATCCCATGGAGCATTGTGTTACTATGCCACCAGGAGTGGCTAGCCCTCAGTATTCTTACAGCTCCCAAGGTGATCGTAGAGGGCAGTCAGGGTTAAGAACTATAGGCACGGATCTGCCTTCTGCCTTCGTGCTAAAGGGACACAGTGTGTAAGTAAGAAAAGATGATTAGGTCCACACAGGCTTGTTAGGATTATTTCACTAGGACTATTTAGTTCTTTCTTCAACTATCTTTCAAGCATTCTTCTATTCTCAGCTTGGAAGATAGATCTTGATCCCGGTATACACATTCGTTTTCTTGGAAGTAATCCAAATTAAAATGAGAATTTGGCCTTGTTTCTTTGATAAAATTTTGTATCAATAGTACCTATTATATGAAAAAAAAAGTATGTAAACTATGTGATAGCAAGACATCGTTGTCCACATCCTTCTAAATAGTAGTACAATCAGGCCAGACTGGCCTCCACCTGTGGGATCGTCTACATGTGTGAGTCTTGAGCTGATGGAATGCCATAATCTCCCAACATTAGATCCCAGTCCTCATCCCTGCCTCATCCATATATTTGCCTTTGTGAAGGGGAACAGGGTGGGGTAGGGGAGGCTGCAGAACAAGGAGAAATGTCCCTCTTGCATAGGGTAATACCCATGCCAGCAGTAGCTTTTATTCAGTTTTCCAGACTTCTTTGACCACATACATTCCAGAGGTATTCTGTGCTTGTTCAGGCATGGAACAAGTGGGCGGCGAGTGCTCTAGGGCGCAAATACCTATTAAACCAACGTAGGATTAGGGGGTTGGCAGTTAGGACAATGTTTCCCTGCAGAAATGACTCTCAGATGGTCTTACTTCCTTTGCAATTTGGAAATGACTTTAAATGTACCTCTTTGTTGGTCCTTATGATGTTGATCACATCGAATACCAGTAGAGGCACGATGGTAACACTGAATTTTAGTGCCCAACAAACTTAGCATTGAGACATCTTAACATATTTTACAACATGCTGTGAATCGAACCTTAACCTTCACGGACTGTAGTAAAATTATTGAAATAAAAAAGAAGTGAAATGGCTACTTTTCGTATTATTGTGCTGGTGTCGAAAAGATATCTAGCCATGCTGAATGATCTAGAACGCACTTATGGAAAAGAAATGGGTCTTCCATTTTCCTTTGGCATTAAGTTGAACAGGCCTCTATCTATATAAAATTTGGGCCACTAGAGTCTTCTCCTGGACAGACAGTTAACCTGCAGTGTGTTCGTTGTGATCCAATGAGTTTTAAAGATGAACGTGTGGTTGGGAGATGAGGACGGCTACTCATGGGGTTAACTTTGATCCATCTCTTTTCTGAGTGGTCAACTGTGACAAGCCTTTGTGTGAAGAACTAGGAGTTTCACCCTGTCTTCCTTGCCTCGCTGCACCCCAGGAAGAAGTCTGGAAAGATCAGTGTGAGACACCCTGTCTCTGCTTCCCATAATGCACTTCCCCACTGCATCACAGCACCCAGCACTGTGAGGCACTCACACAGGCCCTCATCCCTCAGGGCCCCCTCGGTGCTGCTGCTCGCCTGGCTGCCCACGGGTTTCCTCTCCTGGGTTTCTTCTTGTGTTCATTTACCTAAGGCTCTTAGCAGCTCTTCTGTGCTCCTTTAAAGTCTCAAAAGACAAAAATCCAATTTTGTGTAACAATAGCAGCAGCTTGTTCTTTCTGACTTCCCAAAGGAAGAAACCATCCCAGGAGAGCTGTCTGTTGCCAGGAGCATCGGGTGTAGGAACGAGTGAGAGCTTACGGAGTCACATGTGGAATCCAGCCCTTCACATCCTCTTTGTTCACGAGTAACCACTGAATTCACTGAAATTCATTCATTCGGATGGCAGGATGTATTCCCCACAGTCTGCATACGAGATTACCGAAACACAGGTGCAAAGGAGAAAGTCTGGAAATCTTCCCCCTAGTTTAGAATTGACAGATTATCTGCCTGCACAATTTCCATTTTACATTTTGTGAGAAAGGTTAGTTTCGGGGCCAGCAGGTGGCATGGTGGTTAAAGCGATGAACTTCCGCGTAGCTGACCATGATTTGAGCTCTGGACATGGCAGCTTGAAAACTACATGGGGTGTGCATACATGCCTGCCCAAAATCCCAGGATGAAAAGGGCATGGCCATCCCTCATGATGCGCGAATTCTCACTTCCCCTCTCACTGTCTCTCCCTGTCTCTCCCCTCTCCAGCGACCACACATGCTCTATGGCAAAAAAATGTGTCAAAAAAGAGGTTAGTTTTATTGTCTGAGGTAATGAGGTACTAAAGAAATTATTTGTTCTTACAGTTTTCCTAGCACCAGAAAAGAAACTCTGAAAAAAGAAAAAAAAATTTCTTACTACATAGAGTAGAACAAAATGGTTTCAGATGAAGGATAAACTGAGGAAAACACAGATATATCTGATACTGCATTTGTGCTGACTGTAATTATCATATCAGAAACAATTGATGAGAGAGCAAAGCATTCTTTCAAAAATGCAAAAAACTAACATATTCAAAGAAGGCTGGATAGACCCGTGATTATCTGAATTTACAAACGGGAAGACATCTTCAGTAGTTATATGAATCAGGTAAACTATTGATTGGTCCAAAAATGTTTTGAGAAGACTGAGTTCTAGCCTTACAAGCAAGCCAGAGACATGTGTAATACAGGACACTTCAGTAATAAAAATGCTGGAAAATACGCCACACTCTGCATAGTGCATGGGTTATATACCAAAAACCTAAGATTTTCTGGAACTTTGACGACTCCAGGTCTCTGAAGTGTTTTGCATCAGCCTGACCATGAAGAAGCAGCGTTAGAGGGTGTCCCACCATCCCCGGCGTCCTCCCTAATTCCGACTGCCGACAGTGAGGCTTTGCCGTGTAGAAATGTATGGGCAGGTGACAGGCAGTACGCCCAGACAGAATGGGGTCTTCTCCTCAGGTCCTCACTGAAGGGGTGTGAGAACATCAACAGTGCTTTCACACCCCTTTTACCCAAAGTTCCTGTTCTCTGAAATCAGGCTAGGGCATTTCCTTGAAATGGTTTCTTTCCTTCAACTCCACAGAGCTTACACAGAATTATACAGAAATGAGGTGGGCTTCATTCATTCATTTCAATTTCTAAATGTCATTGAATATCAAAATTCATTTGGCATGGTGATTAAGGTGCTGGACTTCCATGTGGTTGACCACGGTTTGAGTCCCAGTCCTGGTGGCTTGCTTTCTTGCCTTCTCTTTCTCTCTCTTGAGTGTATATGCCCTGTAGCAAGTTAAAATAATAATAATGAAGCATAAAATTAAATAAATTCTTTTAAACAATATAAATAAATAAATAATACCAAGCTTGTTTGTGTGTTGTTATTTCAGAGGTCTCAGCGCAAACGGAAATCTGTGACATTCAGCAAGACTGGAAGCCCTCATTCCTCAGCAATGAAGAATTCACTCAGCTGATGTTGGAGGTGAACGCACTTTCAAGTTAGCTTAATCAGTTGCAAGTTACAGTGTCCCTGCTTGTTCCACATACGACCCTCTGTCTGACGGAAACACGTGGTCTTGATCCTGGAAAGAGGTCTTGAGACATACCCTTGTGGGGTCTGCCCTCTACTGCTTGTATTTTGGCTATTGAGTTGGATGATATAAGCCAAAGTCCCCAAAACAAATGTGGTCACATGCTGGCCTAGAATGACCTAATAATCTCCCAGCCAAAAGACACCTCATAGGGGTGCTAGGAAGGGGCAGTGTTGGAGGTGGGTAGAATGAGGGGAAGGAGGGTGGGAAAATTTCATCAGCCTGCCCTTTCATTTGGTTCAGAGTCTCTTCCTTAAAATGTGACATTTTTCTCTTAGTAGAAACACATTTAAAAAATGGAAGTCTTCCAGAGGCCAGCAGGTGGTGTAGTGGCTAGGGCACTGGATTCCCACATGGCAGACTGTGGTTTGAGTCCCAACTGGATGGCTTGAAACTCACACCATGCATCTGCATGCATGCCCAAAATCCTGATAGAAGAATGGAGGAGAAGGGATTGCAGTGTGGCCATCCTCCCTAGGGGGCGATTTCTCACTTTTTCTCTCTATGTCTCTCTCTGTGTTTCTGGCAAGCACATGCACCCTATAGCAGAACTCTTTCTGAAAACATAAACCTTTTTTTTTTTTTTTGAAGTTATGCTTTTAACTTGAGCTGGTGTTATATCAACATGGCATGTGAGTATCAACCCCAGGTGGCTGTGTCTCCCTGCCCAGGCCACAGCCCTTTGTGCTGCCAGAGACTCACGTTCCTTCCTCTGGAGCAAGCACTGTGTTCGTTGGTGGGGCTGTATTTGGGAACACTGAGTCAGTGGCCTTTCTCAATATTGTGTACCTGTATATATGGCTGGACCTCCTTGGTACATTTGAGAAGTTTGCAGAATCATCTGGCAGGGGGCTCTGACTTCTACTCTGGGGATGAGACTGGGAGCATATGGAAATGATGATGGGAACAGAGAAAGCCCCTGACACGACGTGTCTAAGCCCTCGACAGAGAATAGAAGAGCAAGGACAGACCAATTCAGAAAAAGGAAGTTAGACGCTGGTCATGTCCTGGTATTCCTGGCAGGGCTTTGAAGCGTGACTTCTTAGGGTAAATCTTTCTATATCTTGTCTTACGTGCCTATATAAGACTGATGTAAACTTTAATTTACATAGATCAGCTATGCAGAAAACAGAACGAGCTGGAGTAAGAAAATGCCAGAATGTAGATGTCCAAATATTATGAAGTGAAAATGCAATCATGAACATTTGCATAAAATGAAAGATACTTAAATCTACATGTGAACTATATTTAAAGAAAATACAGAACTTTCTGCAGAAAAGCAATGCATTTTAACTATGTTAAATTTAAAACAGCTTGTGAAGGATAATGTTGAATTAATGCATCATTATGTTACTTTACATACATCGATTTATCTTTTCATTCTTATGGCAAAGTAGTTCAAACACATAACCCTGTAGCATCAGCCTCTTTTTAAGAGCCTGTAGCAAAATCTTCTTCTTTTTTTTTTGCCTTTGCAGTGAGTTTCAAAGTATCGAAAGTATTTGAAGAAACAAGGTTCCTTGCAGTTAAAAAGGGATCCATTCAGGAGCTATTTGGTCATGGAAAAGTCGTGACGTGTTTTCCTACATAAAAATGCATCATGACTTTTCTGATGACCCAAGAGAAAAGGGCTAAGAGTCAGGGGACTGAAGTTTCTAGAAAATGAAGTGGAAATCCCACTGGTGTGGGTAGGGACACATCACTCGCGATTGAATCCCTCTGAAGTACTTGATGGGATTTCCAAAACCATAGCAAGCGTTCTTAGAGCAATGACTCAGTGCCTTTCTCGTACATTTGATGGAAAATGCCAATGAGCCGATGAAAGTTACTTTCTACCTATAAATACTTCTAGCTTTTTAACACCCACTTCCTTTACAAATTCTAGGGAGACCTGGGCTCACAGTGCAAGAGGACTGTTTGTACCATGCCTGCCTTTCCAGCCTTCCAAATTGCTTTTTCCAGAAAGATCCAGCTGACATCACTAACAGTGCTCCTACCTTTTAAAATAATTCACCTCCTAGGAGTGCTGCAAAGATCATTTAAGAAACAATTTGGAAAAAGACTTGAGGGGTGGGAATAAAAGGTACCAGGGTGTACTTCTCTGTTCCCCACCACCCGTAAATCTAACCCACAGTTTCTAACCTCCCACTATTGACATGTTGGACCTGATCATTCTTTGTCCTAGGGTGCCCTGTGCATTGCCGGATGTTTTGCAGTAAAACTGGCTCATTCCACTAAATGCCGGCATCGTGCACTCCAGTCATGGGGACGAAAACTGACTCCAGATGCTGCCAGGTGTCCCCTTGGGGGGCAAAATTGCACCCAGTCAATAACCACTGGTGTAAACCAAGAGGATGAGGTTTATTTAAGAAATGTGCTTTAGTTCGTTTTTCAGTCTTCAATCCTATCACACATCAGTCAAATAGTGAACGAGCCTCGTGTTGATTTCCCTGGTGAAAAGAACTCTCTCTCATTTTGCCTCCTTTGTAAGTGGCCCATTTCCGGCTCCTCCCGAGGGTGCACTTAGCCACACGCTCCTAACTTGAAATAATTTATGTCCCTTCGGCCATTCAGATTCTCAGTTATGCCGTGGGAGGCACAAATTGAATGCCTCAAGAATCTTCCCATGGTTTTCTAAAGCCTGTAATTCACTCTTTTCCCCCTAAAGCAGGAGAATCCCTAGCCCTGGGGAAGAGAGTATTTCAAAGATGGAGTCAGTAAAGCCATCGGGACAGGTTTATAGTCAAAGTTCACCTGAACGTATTAGCCCCTCAGAGATTTGTCCTCGAGCAGGGCGAGCTTCGTTGTTAACCTCTCCCATCTCACTGGTGTGCCCTGGACAACTGTCGCCAGTAAGACCCCCTTCCCTGTTGAATCACGTAGTCCAAATTTTAGAAATCAGCTTTCAGATGTGTCTTCTGGAAGCAGCCGTATTAAAATACACCTCAGTAAAGATCCTAAAAACCATAACTGCCAAGCGTCTGCTTAATGAGAAAACATTGCCCACGGTCAACCTCTTATATTCCCAGCCCCCAGACAGTGTGCCTGGCCCGCAGTAGTCACTAGGCAGGTTCTTTGAAACGAGTGCATGTTTTTAGACATTCTGAAATGCTCATGGGTTCAGTTGAGTTACACATTCCCGCACCCAGCCCTGTTGAATAATATGAGCGTTCTTTACGAATGGCTCCTTCCGTAGGGATTTCTCCTGTGCGACCGTGGCCAACAGGCCCCCGGTTTCCAACGCCTCTGTTAAAATCAGTATCTATTAGTGAATGCCGACTGCTGGGCTCCAGGTGATCCTGGGGGTGGAGGGGACCGTAACGCATTCTGGTGCCTTTTAATGGCAATGGTGGTGTTTGTGATTCAGCCCCTTAGTGGCTTGTTATTAAAGCTCCTTAAGTAGTTTCCATGACTAAATTTAATTTTAGGATATCAGGAGATCAAGTCTCGCAGTCGTTAGTGCTTCTGCAAGTGCTCTTCCCAGGCTAGACAGATTCCATGTAAGAAACCGCCTTGTGCGACAGGAGGAAAGGTTCTCTGAGGCTACTCAGAAATATTGGGAGGATTACAGAACAAAGCCAGTGTCATGAAGTGGAGTCCTTGGGTTGGTGACATGCTCCCCCATGAAAACCTTACTAAGGAGCTTTGGATGTTGCATTTTCCACAGGCACTAGATGGCTTCATTATCGCAGTGACAACCGATGGCAGTATCATCTATGTCTCTGACAGTATCACGCCTCTCCTTGGGCATTTACCGGTGAGTTTCTGCTCTGATGACCTTGGCCTTGAGAACTATTCAGATCTCGTGTCGGAGGGGAGGTATGCAGGGGCTGTGTTTGAGAAGTGGGTACACGGAGCGTGAAGGACCAGGCCAGGGTCAAGGTCCCTGGGCAGGCACGTGTCATCCTGGAATGGGCAAGGGACCATGATCTCAGCAAGCCAGACCTGGAGTAGGTAGGGGGGTCATGGGCACAGGTTTTATCCCTGGTCAGAACTAAGGCCATGGATGGACAAGAGACTTACAGCACGGTGACGAGAGCTCAGAGCCTCGGCAGAGGCTGATAGACGTCTGGGGCCAACCGACAGCTGATGGAGGAATGAGCAACAGATGGCTCAGAATGATTTGGGGTCCACTGGGGACAGGTCTGAAATTGCACGTTGTGATCCTCGATAGTGGTAAGTTGTTGGATGCAGAGACGCTTCCTGGAGTTGGAATACTTTGGGAAGACATTGTTGGACCAGTGTCTTAGAAGGCTTTGGAGAGCAAGAGAAGTCGGGGCAGCTGGAGGACAGGTCAGCTCTGCTGTCCAGGGGTGCAGCAGAGGCTTGGAGCTGGAGTGGCTGTGGTGCATCCCATAGGTCCTGACAGTTGTCCCTCCCCCCACCTTCCCTATCTTCCTGTTCTTTCTCTTCCTGTTCTCTGCATAAACCTTACAATCCCTGACTAGGATGAAGTGACCGGACCAAGACCCGTATGTGGCTCATAGAGAAACCCCTGCCGAGGGTCCCTCAGGCATTGGACACCTCTCATTTCCTGCCACGCCTGGCATGGCAGCTCTACCGGGAGTTGCACCTGTGACTAATGGGCACACGGTCCTCTCCCCTCTCCTCCCGACAAGCCCAGCCAGACCCCTTCCCCTGCCACTCCCTACCGCTGGCTGCCAGTCCGTGTGACAGGAGGCTGACAGCGTGTCCCGGGCCACCTGTGGGAAATCCTGGGCCAGGGTGACCCTGAAGACTGTGCTTCCCTTCCCTTCACTGCACCTGTCCAAGGAGCAGTGCGACCTCACCCATTGGCAGCTCCCATCAGCCTTGTGATGAGCCCGGCCCGTTGATGGCCAGGATCCCACATCAACTGGGATTATCTTTTCCTTAGAAGCTACCCCTGTCCCTTCGTTTCTGCAGTTGATGTGTGGAGATCAAGTTGCTACCTCCCTTTTTCTCAGTGGTCACCATATTGTAGCCCAGAGAAGCATTTCTTAAAGTTTACTTATTTATTTCTCCCATGAGCAAGTGAGACAGACATAGAGAGGCAAGCACCCCAACAGAGTCTCAATGGCATGATCAACCCCCAGCTGCAGCCAGTCCCAGATCGTGGGTACACGCGCCCAGCGAACTCAGGGAGGTCTCTGGATATGAGCCTCGAACCTTCCCACATGGGTCAGCCTTACAGAGTGTTGCATTTAACCGCGCACCACCGTACGCCCTGAGAGAAACGTTGACGTTGCTAGGCAGATGCCTTGCCATTACACAGTAACCGAACCTACGCTGTCGCACGGTTCACGTTTTGTAACCAGGTGCATCATGCTGGTGAGCGCCTCTGTCCTCTGGATAGCTGTCAGGAGAGGATCGTTCTCGGCCCTAAGACACAGAGGGTGCTGCTGTGTGTCCAAAGCCAGGAGGATAGTCAGAAGGCTGAAGCCATAAATACAGAGCTGTTCCTGCCCCTCTTATTTCTTTTCTCATCCTCAGATCAGCCCCAAGGAGACAAGCTGATGAGGGCGGGCTGATCTGAGGATGAGAAAAGAAATAAGAGGGGCAGGAATAGCTCTTTGGAGGGAGCTTGTCTTTGAAATGGATGGAAAGAAGTGGGTAGCAATAGGCGCTGATTGAAGGTGGCCCAGCCTCGCCTGCCTAACGGCCTGGAAATGAGAGATGGGAGCCCTGCGCTGTTCGGGTAAACAGGATCCGCGCTGTCCTGCTTGGTGCTCCTGTAATTATCTGATGTCCCAGCTGCTACACATGGCAGGAGAGTTACAGAATAAGATCAGAGTTCTCCCGGCTTGAAATTACGGCGTGTTCTGGGACCACCCATATAAATTATTCTCTAACTCCGGAAGGGCCAGAAATGACCCTAACTCCAAATTACCTAGACCTGTTTGGATGAAGTGTCTGTATATACACACCCGTGCTCCAACACTAACAGCATGTCAGCCCTTCAGTTCCCCAGTGGAGGTGAGTCTGGGGTAGGCAGTCCCCAAATTTAACTTCAGCTTACCTCTAGCTTTCGTGATTTAGTTTTTCAAGCATCTTCTCTTGCAAGTAGGTGGACAGGGGCTGTTGAGGATGGAGACTCCCCCCCATGGCCCACCAGCATGTCGAGCAGAGGAGTCTGTCTGGGAGTCTCCCCTCTGTTGCTTCCACTTTCAACTGAGGAAACCCAATGGCCCAGCACCGAGAGGCAGAGCAGAGCTTAAAGCAGGCCCTGCTGCAGAGTCCAGGGTGGCCATCCCTGTCATCTTTCTAGTACCAGGGGTTTGGGTCAGAATTTAGGAATTAGGGGACCAGCAGATGGCATAACAGTTACATCACTGGACTCTAATGTGGCTGACCGCGGTTTGAGTCTCAGACCTGGTGACTTTAAACTCACGCTGGGCATGTGTGCATGCATGCCCAAGATCCTGGGAGGAGAATGGAAGAGAAGGGATTACGGTGTGGCCATCCCCCATGGAGGGTGATTTCTCACTTTCCTTCTGTCTCTGTCTCTGTCTCTCTCTCTCTTAGTGAGCACACATGTCCTAAGGCAAAAAGCTCTTTTAAGAAGGAAAGAATTTAGGCATTTGGTTTAGTTTGCTTCCATTTGCACTCAGTTTTTTGCTCAGTGTGTGCCCAGGACCTGCCCTCAGATAATGCAGCATTTCAAAAGCCTCCATGAGATCATCTTTCCTTCCTACCATTTTTCTGAATGTTAAGATCATTTTTCCTTCTGGGTTTGCACTTGCGTTGAGAGATTTTGCTCATAAACACTCATTATGAGCAAAACTCACTTTTGCCCATTGGTGGCTAACACTTCTTGTTTGCTTACCATGTGCCCAGCACCAAGAATCATGTGCATGCATTAATAATACGTGTAAAGCAATTATAGCAGTTCCTAGCACGACAGAGTAAGGGCTACCCAATGGGTTTTCATGGAAAATGTGTATTGGCAAAAATGATGCATGGATTTCCAAAAACACTTTTGTACCAAAATAAACTCACACTTCAACTCCATTTTCCCACGAACGTTTCACAGTCCCTCCTATCACGTTTCTGCTCCTTTTCCACATTGGTCACATGACGCAGGTCGTTCTCCAGTCAGCGATGAGGAAACTGAGGCACAGGAGGCTAGGTAAGGCACTCAAGGCTCCACGGCAGTCAGCAGTAGACGGGATTTGAGCTCAGGCACTTTGGGCCCAGAGCCGGATGCTGGCCACGACGCACAGGTCACAAGTCTTTGTGAGACACAGAGAGGTTGACTGTTCCCAGGGTGTGGTGGGTGGTGAGGAAGGGAGAGAAAACAGAACCAAGAAGTAGTGGTCAGTCTTCCTGGAGGAGGTGGTGATGAGAGGAGGCAGCTAGGATGCAGCGTGGGCAGGGGGACAGGAAACCATGTGCCCTACCCAGCAGCACTGCCCCATCAGTGTCAGGGCCCATGCCATGGTCCCTTGTGTTGTTTGAGATTGGAAGACCATTACTGGTGGGGGCTAAAAGCCAGTCCGAATCCCTTTCCATGTCTGCGACTTTCAGACTTAAATCTCCCTGTGTTTTGTTCATAGTGTGAGAACCACAGATGTGACAGTAGCTCACATGACAGATTGTTGTATAGCAATTTCCTGATGAAATGTCCTAGCACTTCACCAGTTTGACAGAAAAGAAAGAAGGAAACAGCTCCCAGCGGGAAGGCTCACACCGCGCATTGGTCTTCCCTGGCATCTAGAATGAACACAGTCACAGGAGAAGCGTGAGCAGTGCAGTCGTGTATGCAGGGGAAGGTCGGGGATAAGGGAATCTTCCGGGATGAAACTCTCCGGAGAGGACCAAGGAGCACAAGTCCCAGCCTTTGAACAGAATTGGGAAAGGGCTTGCTGAGGCAGAACCAAGTGAGAGACCAAAACCAGGTGTACTCTGTGCTTCCGGCCTGCACTTCCGTTTGATCATTTTGCGAGTTAGCTTCCTGGATTACTTCTCCGAGCTATTCCTGAACGGGACATGTGCCCAGTGAGCTGGGCCACACTGAGTGCTTAAGGCAGAGCCGGTCCCCAGTCCCGAGAGCGGTACCGTGTGCCGAAATGTTCCTTGAATGAGAATCATAGATGGGGCTTTCTGTCGGGAGCAGCTGCAGACAAGATAGAGAGCCTCAGAAGTGAGAGAAATGGGCATAGGTAGCCCAACCCCTTCGAAAGAGAGTAAAGTATAAAGTGGTGTTCATAAAGTGGGTGACATCTACAGGTCAGAGCATACTTCCATGCACTTCCGGTCCTCCAGGCAAAAGCTCCAGGAGAAGAAGTGCCAGGTCAGGGGACCAGGGACAGGATGCTGTGACAGGGCCGGGGCGGGGGTCAGGGGAGGAGGTCACAGGAAAGGACAGACAGCAGCAAGGCTAAGCCGTGACCTCACTCTCCAGGAAACCACTCTCTGCCCTTCCCTCCCCACCCTGCCCTCACCTGCCAGAACAGCCCACCTGGTCCTGGCCATTTGGTCAGAGGTGACTCCAGGTCAGGGCAGAGCCCTGAGAGGTGTGGCCACAGCTTGGAGTTGATTAGGGGCTAAAGGGGTGCAGGTTGCCAGCCATGACTGAGGTTCAGAACTAGAATATCAGGCCATCCTGTGGCCTGGTACAAAAGGGAGCTGAATCCTACATCGTTGACTGCAGTTCAAATGCCAACCTTGGCTGGAAAAACTGGTGTGTGTGTGGGTGCCCAAATCCCAATGGAATAGAGAACGGAGAAGGGATTGCAGTGTGACCATGCTCCATGGGGAGGTGCTTTATCCCTTCCCCCCACTCTCTCTGTCTGGTGAGCACATGTGCCTCTAGCAACGAGAAAACAAGCAAACAAAACTAGAATATATCAACCCGTAAGCTCCTGTCTGCTCCATTCCCAACATGCCCTCACCCTCCACCCACAGGCAACTATTTTCCTGAATTTTAAGATCATTTGTTTGTTTTTCTTTGTAGTTTTGTCAACTTTGAATTCATCAGTAAACTGTTAGTATAATTGGGTATTGTTATAGTCACATCAGTGCGAGAATAAGAGGACATTTAGCTTTAGCCAAATTAAAGGAGCCATCGATTAAGCCAGCGAGTGCGCGAGAAGACTCATGTTACTCCAAAACCTTGCAGCCCCGAAGCAGGGGGTTTATAAAGGCGAAAACCACAAAGAAAAAAAAACTACACCTCTAAGAGAGTACAGGCCTTGAGTTATGCGAAAGCAATTTACAAAAGCTAAAGAAAGCAAGTGATCAGGAAGGACAGTTACAATTGGCTGCATCTGCTGGTGGTAAATACCTTAGGAGGACAGGAGGGATGGCAGTGCCTGCCCATGAGCATTCAGTGAGGAGTTTAGGAGACACATACGGGTCGGGTTACAGGGGAAAAGGAAATGGCAACATCATTTTCAAAATGGAGGTGCTCATGCTCAGTATCGCCTGTCGTGTCTGTGAATGGAATCATAGACATGGACTCCGTGACTTCATAGCTCCACAGTGGGAGTCACCCACTCACACCCCACATAGCTGTCACCTGCTCTCTTGCCCGGCCCAGAGTGTCCCATCGTAGGAATGCACCACGCTCGCCCACGTTCGTAGGATAAGCCAGAGGGGCCAAGCCCCTTGGGGACATTCCAGGACAGAGTGTCCACCCAGCCGCCAGCTCAGCCAACCAGCTTTCTAAATTTGCATGTCTTGTCTGGGCGCCCGCGACTTGGCTGGGCATACTCGTACTGGTGCTGCTGACCAAGGAAGAGGGACCTGCTGTTCTGCATCCTGCAGCAGTTTCAGGTCATCCCAAGCTCTCAAGGCTCTTCAAGTGGACACATGGGTGTGGTGCAATTTGGAATTTAGGGTGGGCATTTGTAGTGAGGCTCAGATGAGGCCCTGCTCCTGGAGAAGCCGTAAGTTGGGAGAGAACCTCCTGCCTCAGACAGGTCGGTGGCACCCCTGATAATGTGGCTCAGCTGTGACGATGGCTGTAGGTGACACGTCCCCTCTTGTCCTTGTAATTGTCGTTATTCTAATAAACAGAGCTCAGCTCAGTCAAAGGACAGTTCAATTGCAGATGTAATTTATCCTCCTAAAAGCAAGAGGGTTTAAATTTTAAAATTATCTTTGCTTCCAGCAATTTTTAGCACATGAAAATGGCATTTAACAATACACCAACAAACACATATAAGGACCAAGCACGGTCTGAGCCCTTGGGCGTATTAACTCACAGCCCTCACCACCTCCCACTCTGCCCAGGCTATGGTATCTGCCCCTCCTCCATCCTGTGCTCCTCTTTATTCCAAGCAAAGCCAGTAGTTGGAGGCTCTGCCACACCCACCACGGGGGAGTGACTTTAGACAGCTCTCCAAGGAAAGACTGGAGTGACTTAGTTACCATACTCAAGTATAAAATCTGAGAGATCTTTAAGAAGGACTACTGTCATCTGTGAACATTAGTCATCTTCTAAAAAAGCTGGAGGGAATAGGCTTAAAATAAAATCAAAAACATCAGAAAGAACTTGGAGAAAGCCAGAACGAGGGATGATAGAGAAATGGGATTAAGATATGAGTTTATTTTGGTGCAAAGAAATTTAGAATTCCATGCATAGTTTGCTCAGAATATACATTTTCCACGAACTTTCTGAAGTAGGCGAGCGTGGGTGCGGTAGAGTCCTTGTCCATAGAGTTGCAAGCATTAAGCTGGTGCACCAGGCGGGGAGAGCGGGGGCCTCGGATCCCTTCCTGTCCCTCCTCCGTCCTCCACTCAGCCTCTCAGAGGGGCTTTGCCTTCCTTGCGGAGCCAGCAGCACCTGGCACACAGTGGCTGCAGGAGTGGAGGCCGGACGTGGTGGGTGAAGAAACTGCTCTGGACTCTCTGTTCGCTCCACCCCTCCCCGTCTCTCTGCTCAGCCTCTGCCTTCTCTACCATGGCTTCCTGTGCTCCCTCCCTCCCACCATGAGTGGGATCTCTTTAAAATATGTCTCCAGGGCCAGTTAGTGGCACAGCAATTACTCACCCTCTGCAATACTGAACCCACATGGAAAAGTCCCTGGTTCGCATCCCCAGCTCTCCCTGTACACACCAGGTATGCACGCACGCATGATCATGGCTGGCTGAGGCTGGGGGTCATAGCGTGAAGACCATGTTGAGGTTACCTGTCTCCCTCCTTCCCTTTCTCATTCTCTCTCACATATGGAAGAAATAACCTTTTTTTTTTATTAAAAAATATATAATACAATAGTTTTTTCCTTCCCTTTGTTGAGGTCCCTCAGTGGCTCCCCTGGTGCTCAGGATCAAGACCTCCTTGAAGTCTGCCATTATATGGGCCTTGGTCCCCTCCGCCCTTCCTCTCCCTTGGCGCTCTCCTGCCCACCTATCCTCCACCTACTCTCCTGCCCACCCGCCCTCCAGCGATGCACTGAGAGCTCCAAGCCTGTGCATGCTGTGTCCTTCCTGCAGCCCCCTCCCACCCCCGGCAGCCTCACTGCCACCATCTTGAGTCCCAAACCCTCCTCAGGAGTTCCTGCCTCCAGACTTTGTTCCCTGGGGGACTGCATCACTTTGATGTGAGCACACCATCCTCAGTTTTCTGTGCATCTTGCCCTTACTTCTCTCAGAGAGCTGGCCATGCCGTCCTTCCAGCTGGGCAGTGCATGATCTTCAAAGGCCAGGCCACATCCTGGTTGTCAGGGATACACGGTAAACAAGGCTGCCAGCTGGGGTCTACTCTCCTGGAGTTTGGTCGGGGAGAGGACGTGGCATGAACAAGCAGATGCCCCTGCAGGGTAGCTGCCTTTGTGGTCACCCCTGAAGTGGTCATTCAGAACTCAACCATCCTTAGCAGCTGGTGAGCGCCAACTGCTGCCCCTCCAGCTCACCTGATGCTCACAGCTGCCGAGGAAAGTGCAGCTTCGGGGGGGGCGGGGACAGCTACAAACCCTGGCTCTGGGGCTCTTGTCCACACTGTCCTGAAGCCTGGCACTCACCAGTGCTGAGGTGCTGATGGCTCATCGTGGCCAGACCATCCTCATGGGCTGGGCCTCACCATGTAGGCAAAGATATGCATGCCCTTAGGCCAATCATCTTCCTGCCTAGAGTGATTAAAAACCAAGAGATGGGGGCCAGCAAGTGGAGTAGTGGTTAAGGTACTGGACTCCCACGTGGCTGACCATGGATTTAATCCCGGACCCAGCAGTTTGAAACTAGGTGCGCATGTGGGCCCAAAGTCTCAAGAGGAGAAGGAATTACAACACGGCCATTCCCCGATGGGGTGATTTCTCACTTTCTGTTTCTCTGGCAAGCATATGCAAAAATCTAAAAAAGAAGGCAAGAGAGACTTGTAAGCAAGGCAGTGACTTGATCTGATAGAAGGCCTCTTTGGGGAGAATAGATTGGACAGGGCCCGAAGTCGATGTGGGAAGACCAGTTAAACCAAATCATCCCCGAGGCTAGAGATGATGGTGGTTTGGATGAAGATAGAAGCCATAGACATAGAAGTGAATGGGGAAGAGAGGGTTAAGCCTGTGCATGCTGTGTCCTTCCTGCAGCCCCCTCCCACCCCCGGCAGCCTCACTGCCACCATCTTGAGTCCCAAACCCTCCTCAGGAGTTCCTGCCTCCAGACTTTGTTCCCTGGGGGACTGCATCACTTTGATGTGAGCACACCATCCTCAGTTTTCTGTGCATCTTGCCCTTACTTCTCTCAGAGAGCTGGCCATGCCGTCCTTCCAGCTGGGCAGTGCATGATCTTCAAAGGCCAGGCCACATCCTGGTTGTCAGGGATACACGGTAAACAAGGCTGCCAGCTGGGGTCTACTCTCCTGGAGTTTGGTCGGGGAGAGGACGTGGCATGAACAAGCAGATGCCCCTGCAGGGTAGCTGCCTTTGTGGTCACCCCTGAAGTGGTCATTCAGAACTCAACCATCCTTAGCAGCTGGTGAGCGCCAACTGCTGCCCCTCCAGCTCACCTGATGCTCACAGCTGCCGAGGAAAGTGCAGCTTCGGGGGGGGCGGGGACAGCTACAAACCCTGGCTCTGGGGCTCTTGTCCACACTGTCCTGAAGCCTGGCACTCACCAGTGCTGAGGTGCTGATGGCTCATCGTGGCCAGACCATCCTCATGGGCTGGGCCTCACCATGTAGGCAAAGATATGCATGCCCTTAGGCCAATCATCTTCCTGCCTAGAGTGATTAAAAACCAAGAGATGGGGGCCAGCAAGTGGAGTAGTGGTTAAGGTACTGGACTCCCACGTGGCTGACCATGGATTTAATCCCGGACCCAGCAGTTTGAAACTAGGTGCGCATGTGGGCCCAAAGTCTCAAGAGGAGAAGGAATTACAACACGGCCATTCCCCGATGGGGTGATTTCTCACTTTCTGTTTCTCTGGCAAGCATATGCAAAAATCTAAAAAAGAAGGCAAGAGAGACTTGTAAGCAAGGCAGTGACTTGATCTGATAGAAGGCCTCTTTGGGGAGAATAGATTGGACAGGGCCCGAAGTCGATGTGGGAAGACCAGTTAAACCAAATCATCCCCGAGGCTAGAGATGATGGTGGTTTGGATGAAGATAGAAGCCATAGACATAGAAGTGAATGGGTAAGAGAGGATTCGAGGCAGAAGTGAACAGCACTTGGGCGTTGTTTGGGTGTGGAGGTGAGGACAGGAAGGGGTGGGGCTGAGGATGCCACCTGAGAGTCTGGTATAGGCAGGTGACCAGCTGGCAATAAATGCCATATATGGAGATGAGAATGCAAGGGGTGGAGACAGCACGGCAAGAAAGAATGATGAGGTTGGGGGTACACCTGTGGGCATCTGGGGGCCTCTGAGAGGCAGTGGAAGGCTGAGCCTGAGCACAGGAGAGAGAGTTGGCTGGATATTCCACTTCGAGAGTGTGTGCAGATAGCGTTGAAGCTCAGGAGTGGGTGTTTATTGAGGGAAACTGGGAGAAAACGACGTGCCAGTCTCCACCATGAGCAACTACGGGCACCATCCAGTACTGTAGCCACTAGCCACGTGTGTTTATTTAAATTTCCATTAAAATTAAACATTCAGTTCCTCGGTCACACAGAATCCATGCGGCTAGTAGCTCCTGTAATGGCGCAGAGGATCAGCCACTTCCTTCCTCACGGGCAGTTTTATTGAGCAGTTTTATCTAGGCTCTAGCTTGTGGCTGGTGTCTATCCCCAGTGCCCAGGCAGGCACCAGAAAGTGCAGCTCCATGGACGAGAGACCTTTCCGAAATAATCAGGCAGCCCTCTGGCTGCTAAAGGTCAGGAAAGACTCTTCTTGCACTCTGGGGGGTGGGAGGGGAGGAGGTGTCATTTAAATGAGTGACTGGCCTGGCTGTAGGCTCCACGTGGCCTACACCCCACACGGGCACAGCTGGAATTCTGGAGTGTCACAGTGACGCCCCTCGAGCCAGAGGAGGTCTGTACTCTTTACTGGTTTGTTTGACTTAACTCTTAGTCCTTGCCTAGACCCCGGGGCGATAGCGCAGGGGCCTGTGAACGAGGAAAAGTTCGAGTGCAGTTGAAGATGGCAGAGAGATTTTGCCAGAAGGTCAGATGTTGAACTTTCCTTTTCACAGACTAGTTCTGAACTGTCAGGTCTGTTTGGTTTTCGGCTTTTCTGGTTTTCATCTTTGTTGAGTGTGTGCCTTGGTTCTCTGTTTTCTTTTTCAGTCAGATGTCATGGATCAGAACTTGTTAAATTTCCTTCCAGAACAAGAACATTCCGAAGTTTATAAAATGCTTTCTTCCCATATGCTTGTGACGGATCCCCCCTCCCCAGAGTATTTAAAATGTAAGTTTAGCTTTACTGATTTTTATAAGATAAAAGATAAGAATTTTACTTTTGAAAGGAGGTGAGAATGAATTAAGGAGGGAGGATTAGGTTTAAGAATCATTTTCCTCATGACTAGGAACATTTCCGAAGATCCTTAGAGGTATATTTTAAGTGAAAAGCTCAAGCTCGATTTTGGAATATGTAAGACATTCAGCTTTTATGTGGAAAATTTGAAAGCATAGCGCTTAAGAGTAATAACTTGGTTTGCCTGTGTGACAAGAGATTCTTTTTTTGTACATGAGACTTTCAGTAATAAACAGTGCAAACATTAACGAAGAATCTGCTTACTTATAATGCTGAATTTGTATAATGCCAAGTAACCAACTGAAAACTGAATAATTAGGTCAAAACTCCCAATTCCGTCTTCCCGAGGCTGTCATCTGGTTATTTATATACAGTTGCATTTTTTATGGGATTTTAAAGTTCTTATCAAAATAGTTGGCAACCTGGATGCCCTGCTGCCTACCACACCACGCATGCCCCACCGAAGCAGGCGCAGTGGCACAAGGTAGCAAAGATCCTCGCATGCATTCAAGCCTTCGTCCATTTTCCATGAATAATTTGTTCTGTCGTACATCTGATTTTACTTCAAAGCAGAGAAAGAGATTAAATTAAAGAGAGCAGCTCTAAATGAGCAGCTTTAGTTTAATATACCATATGAAAACAACCGGAACTAATCAATGCCGACACAACCAACCACAGACATCTGTGAGCAAATTAAGACTAATTGGGTCCCAGTATGGAATGGAGAACATCCATGGACTACGGGGAGAGGTTAGAGACCAGGTCTCCAAGTCATTCCCAACAAGAGACGTACCCTGGCCACGCGCAGACCGAATCGCGTTCGTTTTCGCCAACACACTTGGTTTGGTCTCAAGTCCGTGTAACGTTCATTCTCCCGTTTCTTGTCTTCCTTTAATGACACAGCTGACAACGATTTAGAGTTTTATTGCCATCTTCTCCGAGGCAGCTTGAACCCAAAGGAATTTCCAACTTATGAATACATAAAATTCGTAGGAAATTTTCGCTCCTACAACAATGGTAAGCTTTAATTGTCGTACTGGTGACAGTGTTTTTGAGCATGCACACGTGCACATGGGAGTCTAAGAATCAGCCAGGGAGGAGGAGGGAGAATGTGTGTTCCTATTTGCATTTGGATTTTCCTGTTCCCAGGATGTGTTTTTTGTGCTCATCAGTGCCCGCTCCCGTGAAAGAATACACTCCCATGCCTGTGGGTGCCAGTGCACACAGCCCCGCTGAAATGCATGTTACTCGTTCATTTATTTTCAGGCTGATACAATAATTCTGTACTGTGAGAAACAACTTACAGTTAATAAAGAGCAGGCTCAGCCTACACACTGCGCCAAACAGGCCTTGATGGGACATGAAGATCGGTAACCTCACTTTTGCACTTTCATCCTCCTCTTTCCGTTCCTGCTGTGAGCATGTTTTAATTGATCTGGTTCATAGGTCTGCTGCTCTCTGTGGCCCTAAAGCACCAGAAGGGGGCCGATTTACAGTGAGCCAGTAAGCTGCCTTGGATGAAGGAGTGACGAAGCAGGAGAAGCCAAGTAGTAAAGTCTTATTTTCTAAAATTACCCACATAATGAATTACCCAGACTCTGGCTGCAGAGATAGCCACTGGAAACTGGGCTTCCATCGTCATTTTCACATTGACCCGTGCAAAATGGAAATGCAGGCTTGGTGCCAGAAATTCCCAGCCCAAGTCCCATTGGGCTAAGCACAGTCAGGCCTGTGTTGTATTTGCTGCGCTTCTCAAAACTCAACACAAGACGAACAACTCTTGACAGAGCTGACATTTTCTAAAACAGCAAATATGGGGAAAAGAAGGAAGAAAGTAATGATGGGGATGAGAGAAAGAGAGAAGAGAAAAATACCAAAGGCCAACCAAGACAGAACACTGAACTGCAGGCAGGGGGAGGGTTGGTGGGAGACGAGAGCAGCTCTCATTTTTGCTGCTTTAGTTACTGTTGTTTAACTCTGGACCATGACGGGTCTATCTATTACCCAGTCAAATGAGTCCCAGAGTTGCCATCAGAACCAGCCACAGCAATAACACCAAGTCCTAACGCTGACTCTAACCAGGATTTTTCCTTCAGTCTCTGATGACCCCCAGTCTGCATAAATATACATGCTTTGCTTAAAAGGTTCCAACCAGATGTTGGACAGCCTCTTCCTGCCAGAACAATGTTAGGGCTTATGCCAGGATGCAGGGCTCCGTGGCCAACCCAGAGGCCCGTCTGGGAACTACCCCATCCAGGGCTTTGGGTGCCTGACTGGTTGGAAGTGATGGGAGGTCCACTTTCCCAAGTGGGCCCCTAAATCTGAGCAAAGCAAGATGAAGCCAAGGCCTGGCCATACCTAGTCTGACTCAGCTGAAAGGCTTGCCGAACCTTCGTGAGACAGACATTTAATGAACCACACAAAGAAATGAGTGGTAGTTCATTGGGCTGCCCACTCAAATTGGTCTCCCAGTACCTCATAGAAAACCCGGCAACATGCCAACCCTACTGTAGTGGTTTTTAGGGTGAGGCAACTTGTTAAATGCAGATTCTCAGGTCTGGTTCAGGAGATCTGAGGGTGGAAACTAGGAATGCACAGTTGGAAAAGACTGGCTGTTTCTGAGGTGCTGGACTTTGAGACGCACTGCCCTTAGTGTGAAGCCAAATGCCATTCCATAGAGATTTTAATGGCAAAGAAAATGCTTTAATGGATACAACAGCATTATTGCAATTTAAAAAGGCATTAAAAATTAAAACATCTTAAAGACTTTCAGACAACTTTATTGTTGAGTTAATAGAAGGAGTGGTCTGGAATTGGCTTAAAATGCCTAAAACTAGGGACCAACAGTTGGCATAATGGCTATGTCGCTAGAGTCCCACGTGGTTGACCGTGGTTCGAGTCCCAGACCCAGTGGCTTAAACTCATGTCGGGCAAGTGTGCGTGTGTGCCCAAGATCCCGAGAGGAGAATAGAGGAGAAGGGATTGCGGTGTGGCCAGCTGGGGGGATGATTTCTCGCTTTCTGTCTCTCTGTCCATCTCTGTCTTTTTGGCGAGTACTCGTGCCCTATAGCAAACACTTCTCAAAAAAATAAATAAATGAAAGGCATAAAACTACCATAGAACCCAGCAATTTCATTCTGGGTTTATACGCTAAAGTGAAAGGGGTTTGAAAAGATATTTGCATCATTCTCAGCAGCATTGTCTGCAGTAACAAAAAGGTAGAAGCAACCCAGGAATCTTTCAGTGGATGAATGGGTAAAAAAAAAAAAAAAAAATTGGCATGCACCTACTTTTAGAATATTCAGTAGCCTTGAAAAGGAAGGAAATTCTGACACAGGTACACACAGATTTCCCTTGGGGATATTGTGCTAAGTGACTAAGCTGGTCCCCAAAGATCAAATACTGTTCGATTCCACTTGTATGAAGTACTTCGTGTAGTCCAGGTCATAGAGACAGAAAGCAGAATGGTGGTTGCCAGGGGCTAGAGGGAGGGGGAAATGTGGAACCCTTTACTGAGGACAGTTTCTGTTTTATGAGATGAAGAGTCCTGGTGGTGACAGCTGAACTATCGCAATATGAATGTACATACTACCCGGAACTGTACCCCTAAAGACGGTTAACATGGGACTAGCAGATGGCATAATGGTTACGTAGTCCACTGTGGTTTGAGCCCCGAATCCAGTGGCTTAAAACTCAGGCTGGATGCGTGTGCGTGTGTGTCCCAAGATCCTGAGAGAAAATGGAGAAGAGATTGCAGCACGGCCATCCCAGGGCTTGATTTCTCACTTTCTGTCTCTCTGTCTCTTTCTGCCTCTCCAGTGAGCACATGCGCCCTATAGCAAAAATCTCTCTAAAAAAAAAAAGGTTGAGATGATCAATTTTTTTATTTTAATTTTTTTACATTCAATGACTATATGTCTTTATCGTACACAAAGTGAATTTTCCCATCATGAATTCACTGTGTATTAGACCAGACAGATTACCATACACATTATTGTCAACAATTTGACATTTTCGTGTCCCTTGAATGTTTTGCCTCTTTTCTCCCCTTAACCCCCTCAGATGGGGGTCAAAAATATAAAAATACAAAATTTTTGTATTGGTGTGTTTTGCTGCATTTTTGTGTGTGTGATGCATGTGCTTTGGCCATAGTCTAGCTGTTGGGACAGCAGCATAGCCTCAGTGGCCACATGCATGGGGGAGGGCACCCTCGCACCCAGAATGCCAAGACTGTGGGAATTAGGAGGTGCTACTCATTGTTATGGGATGGTGGCCCGTGACAACAGTACACACAATTAAAAGAACGGACGGGTGATTGGCTGATGAACAGCTGTTGTACCCTTTGTGATTTGACACCTACACCTCTCATTAGTACATTGCTGAAGATCACTTTGAAGCAGCCTGTCATTTATCACCTCTGAGAGGATTTCAAGGAAATAGGCAGGTTTTATTCTGAATACCTGGGATTTTTCTTAACTAGCAAGGCTTTATTTTCATTTCAAGCTGAAACGTGTTTGTTTGCCTGAACAATTGTGTTGAATTATGTGTGATTTTGGAGGGGGGAGGTGGGGAAACGGAAATGTTAGTGTTATAAACACACGGCATTACAAGTGGAAATTTTCAAACCAAGAGTACAGATTGTCTTTCAAGAGCCTGTTGTACAAACCATAGTTAGAAGGACTTCCTTGTGTTCAGAGTCCCCAGATGTAACCATGGAACACATGAAATACAATGATAATTCAGATTAAAATAGACAGCAAAAACTGCCAGAGGTAAATGAATTTCTATGATCAATCCCTATAAAACTGCCAACACTTGAGCACTTTTGACCTATGGTTTAATAAAAGAAGCAAGGGACCAGTAGTTAGCGTAATGGCTATGTTGCTAGACTCCCATGTAGTTGACCACGGTCCGAGTTTTGGACCTGGTGGCTTAAACTCACACCCGGTGCGTGTGCCTGCATGCCCAAAATCCCGAGAAGAGAAAGGAGAAGAAGGGATTGCGGTGTGGCCATCCCCTCTGGGGGGTGATTTCTCGCTTTCTTTCTCTCTGTCTCTGTCTTTCTGGCGAGCGCACGCGCCCGGTAGCAAAAACCTCTCCAAAAAAAGAAATAATAATAATAATAAAAAAGAAATAAAAGAAATAACTCAGCCCCCACTGTAGTGGTACCAGGGTAGTACGCAGTTCTGCAGTGGTGACTACAGCGTATGGAAGACTGGGGAGGCTGGTTCCTTAGTTCACTTGCACATGCCAGAGGTGCACACATGTCTGTGATCCTGGCTGGCCAGGAAGGCTGTTGTGGGTGCTTGTCTTTGTTTCTCTCTCTCAAGAAACAAAATTGGGAAAAAAAAGAAAGAATTCTATTTTTTAATTTTATAATTGCTTGTTTGCATTTAATTGTTTTATATCTTTATGACATACAACATGGCTTTTCAAAGCATGCCAGGCAGTGTGTGCTGATCAGATCAATGATATCAACATATATGTTTTCAACAAAGAACCTTATGTTCTTGTGTCTATTAAATGCTTACTGCTTTTTTTCCTGCACTCTTCTCACTTATCCCCTACTAACCACCCCCTCCCATACAGTACCTGGCATCTACTACTATTGTGTCTTTAAATAGTTCCATTTCTGCCACGGAGTACATACATTTGGTACCTGTGGATCAGAGTAGATGGTGTTTACCTTTCATAGCCTGGCTTACTTTACTTAGCATGAACTCTTCTATAGTCATCCACTTTGTACTGAAAGACAGAGTCTCACGGTTCTTCATGTCTGAGTGATGTTTCATAGTGTATATGTGTCCCACTTCCTCAATCCAGTCATCAGTTGTTGGTCACTTAGGTTGATTCTGCGTCTTAGCAATTGTGAATAATGCTGCAGTAAACACGGGTGTGCAAGTGTCTCTCTGACTTCGTATTCTCCTGTCCTTTGTGTAAATACCTAAGAGTGGGATTGCTGGATTATATAGTAGTTTTATTCGTAAATTTTTGAGTAATCTTCACATTGCTTTCTACAGTGGCTAACCTAATTTACATTTTCACCAACAGTGTAGGAGGGTTCCCTTTTCACCACAGCTTCACCAGCACTTGGTGTTCTTAGTGTTTTGGATCATAGCCGTTCTGACTGGGGTTAAGTGATATCTTGTAGCTTTGATCTTCATTTCTCTTATGATTAGAGACTTTGAGGATTTTTTTTTTGACATGCATTTTGGTCATTTGTATGTCTTCCTTGGAAAGTTGTTTGTTCAGCTCACTTGCCCATTTTTTAAATTGTATTGTTATTGGTTTGTCAGAGAAGTCATGATGTATTTTTCTTTTTTTCTGTGCAAAAAATGTGTCATGACTTTTCCAAAGACCCAGTAGTTTTATGTGGGAGTGAGCTGCGGGAGTTCCTTCTATATTCTGATTACCAACCCCTTATCTGAAGCATAGTTTGCAAGTGCTTCATTCTGTGGGTTGTCGCTTAACTCTGTTACTTCCTTTGTTGTTTGGAAGCTTTTTAGCTTGATGTAATCCTACTTGTCTATTTTGGGAATTCTCGCCTGTGCTTTAGGGGGTCTTATTTAAGAAATCTTTGCCTAGTCTGATGTTTTCAAATGTTCCTCCTATGTTTTCTACAAATAGTTTTGTAGTTCGGGATTTAACATTTAAATCTTTGATCCACTTTGAGTTGATTTTTATTAATGGTGAGAGATGAGGGTCCAGTTTCATTTTTCTGCAGGTGGACATCCAGTTTTCTGGCACCATTTGCTGAAAAGACTTTTTTTCTCCATGGCTTATCTTGTGCCCTTTGTTAAATATCAGTTGGCTGTATGTTTTGGAGGTTCATTTCTGGGTTCTCTGTTCTATTCCATTGGTCTTTGTGTCCGTTTTTGTGCCAGTACCATGCTGTTTTGATTATCACAGCTTTGTGATGCATATATGTATACACACACACACACACACACACACACACACACATACACCCCTACATACATACACATAGAGAGATCAGAAAGATGCCTCCAATTTTTCCTTCAGTGTTTCCTTGGCGATATGAGACCTTTTATGATTCTAGACTAATTTTATGATTGTTTTTTTCTGTTGTAAGAATTCAAATTTAATTTCACAGGTTATTTAAAAAACATTGACCCATGAGATAATAAAAGTAGTTCCCCTTGGGAGTATGTCCCAAGAACCAGGCCCTGGGTTCAGCCCCTGCGTTCACCATCTGCTCCTCACAGCAACCTTACAAGGTGATCTACTGGTATCATTCCATCTTTACAGAAGAGAAAACTGATATATAAAAGGTTGCCTCTGAGGGGTGTGGGTGGGAAGTGGGGGAGACCTACATTCATACTCAGGCCCCTGAGTATGAACACAAAGCACACTCTTTTAATCCTTATGCTTTACCACCCCCAGAAAAACTGATGTTGAAATGAAACCCCAGACTCAGAACACAGGCCCCTCCTGCTACCTGGCATTCTGTCACTACCTGATGGCATAGCTGTGCTCCTCTGAGGCCCTGTACTCCTGTGCCCAGGGCTGCTTAGTTCAGAGGGCATGACCCGGTACTTCCTTCTTTGGAGCCTATCAGGTTTGAGTGGGACCCTCACTCCACGGTGGACTTGCCCACCTTTCCTGGGTCTAGTATATATAGTCTGCACCCAGCACGTAAATATTGCACAGGGAAAGAAAAAAGAGCTGATCTACCCTGAGGCTTGGCGCTCTTGGCCCAGCACACTCTGGGAGGGCCAGGGCCAGGGCCAGGACTCACACGGAAAACTTCAGACTCAGGAAAGTAATGCTGTTCCCTTAGCGCAAACAAGCTCTCAGCAGACCCCAGAGCACACTCCAGGGCTCCAGTGACGACTCTCGGGAGGTTCCCACCACTTCTTTGACCTTGAATCCAAAGTGAAGATTAAATGCCAGTCAACCTATGCTGGGTAACCAGGCCTGTGTAACTTCCTATGCCTTGTAAATTGCCCAGGCTCGGGGCCTTCAAACGACAGAGCGTGTTGAGGTCATTCATCTGTGGCCTCCATTCACTCCCCATCCTGTGCCCCTTCCCCTGGGGAGCTGCCTCCCACCCTGTTCCTCTAGTGCTGGAAGGCTTCTGGCCTCCTTCCCTGAGGCCCCGCGTTCAGAGGGTGTCCCCACCCGAGGCCGTTTCTAACACACTCCTCCCACCCCAGAGCTCATGCCTTCAACATATTTTGGCCCAGGGCTGACAGAGGTGCTGGGCTACTACTCAAAAATCACATTTACAGGAACCCTCGGGCCCCAAACTAAATGGCCCAGTGTGGAACTGGTGGGTTCTAGGCTGAATCTGAGGCAGGGAGGGCTTTGGAGACCCTTAAACCCTGTAGACACAGATGTTGTCTCCTTTCCTGCTGACCCAAATTGCTGCCCGGGACTGTCCAGCCTGTAACCAGGGCTCATGGGCTAAGTTGGGAGGAATTTGGAGGAAGGAGAGGGACAAAAGCACCTTTGCCCTCAGTAATGAGATTACACTTGCTAATCGGACGTTTGCAGACTTGCCGGACCGTGTTCCCGTGTTCCCTCACCCCTGCCCCCGCCGCACGGTCCACCGGCAGTGTAAACACAGCAACTGTTGCCCAAATGCTTGAGCCAAGTGGAATTTTCCCCATTTCAATACTTGCACTTCTCAGTCATTCCTCAGAAATTTGTCATTTGCCGCAGATGTTTGAGGGACAAGGAAAGGGAGACAGGACTTCACATCTTTAACCCAGATTTTTAGTATGTGTCGGGAAATAGGACAGGAAAGTAGCCTTTGTTCCAAGTGTTTCCCTTGAGGACCGTTTCTCACTGGGTCTGCCATGAGCTTCCTGGAGGAATCCGAGCTCGAGCGTGTGCCTCCATTGTCTTCTCTCCCTGGAAAAGCCCACCGTGGTCCTGGCCAGCCAGCAGCAGCGGGGTGGGCCACTAGTTGGACACACAGAATGTTTCTAGAACAGAGATGAAATTATATGACTTTGTTTAAAAAGAGAGAGAACAGGTGGTGGAGTGGTTAAGATGCTGGACTCCCACATAGTTAACCACAGTTCGAGTCCCCCGTCTGGTGGCTTAAAACTCATGCCAGGCACATGTGCATGCGTGCCCAAGATCCTGAGAGGAGAATGGAGGAGATGGGATTGTGGTGTGACCATCCCCCCACAGGGATAATTTCTCATTTTCTGTCTCTCTGGCGAGCATATGCACCTACAGCAAAAATTTCTGAAAAATCAGAGAGGGCGATGGTTTAGGATAAATACATCACCCCCTCTTTTTATGTCTTCTGGCAGAGGAGCCCACAAGGCCTTTCTCAAACCCCACACACCCAAGTCCTGCATCGCCACCCCACTGCCCTCTTGGCAGGAAGAGGGCCAGAAGATTTTCAGAGATGTGGTAGACAGTTTGCCTTAAGAAGTCCCTAATAAGCAGGTCCCGTTCCTGAAAGCTTCCTTATGTCAGGAAGAAGGCAATCCTTGATTTCAGCCCTCGCTTCTCCCCCAGACTTGGATTTCAGTGTGCGGCTGACTGAGATCCAAAAAGCAGTATTTCAAAAGTCTCTGGTGCAGTTCCAAATAGGTCACCCTCAGCAAACATTCCACTCTGGGCTTTCCAGAAACCACACACCAGAGTCTAAAAGTTTCCCTGCCCTCGTTTTACCCACTCACTTCTAACCACACAGTCAGATGGAAGCACTGGCTGGGTGGACCACTTCAGCTTGATTCCATGTGCTCCACGGGGCTTCTGTAGCTTGCCTCATTTTATGGCTTTGGGACTGTTTTTTGGGAGGTGGTTATTTTTTTTCTTCTGAGCTGAGTTAATTGAAATGTCTCATTTAAGAGAACAGAGTGGGTGCTTGCCAGACCTCACTGGGATGGAGACGTGAGTTTGGACAGCTTTATGGAAGGAGCGTCTGATTGGCCACAAGCCCCTAAGAGTAGGAAGCAGGGGCCAGACAGTGGTCGTGCCGCCATCATGCAACACTCTGAGAGGCTGACTCACATGGGAAGGTTCAGGGTTCATGTCCAGAGACCTCTCCGAATGCACCATGAACCTGGACTGGTTGAAGCCCTGTTGGGGTGCTATCTGCCTGTCTCTCTTCTCTGTTCATCACAGAAAAAAAAAATTCATTTTGAAAAAGGGATAGGAAACAGAGTGTCCTCTCCACCCAGCCCATGAGCATCACATCCTTCCCTGGGGGTCCCTGCTGCCTGATTAGACTGCAGAGGAGTGAAGATGACCATATGGCACAGATAGTACCCAGGGGGCGCCTTGCACTAACATCTAGGTCCCTGTTAAAATGGAGTGATGAGGAGTATGTACTTACCTACCACATCTTTCTGCTTGTTTCAGACACATTGTCCCATAACTGCTAAAAATGGCAGGAGGTATTTACTTAGAAGATAGGCATGAGGGGCTTCTGGGAAGTTCGCTTCCCTGAGAGTACAGATAATTTGGTCCTGTCTACCCCAGCCATCTACTGGAGAGCTTGTCAATACCATCACAGTCTTTCAGCCCCTGAGAATACTCAGTTTAATTAATGAATGCCAGAGGACCAGAAATACTAAGGTCATATAGCTTCCCTTTAAGTTTCTTCGATCCAGCAACTTTCGGATCCCCAGCTTCTCTTGTGGCTTTTCCCTCATCTCCAACCTAGCTCTTCCCTGTGCAAAACGGAACTGGCAGAAGAGAAAGAAGGATCAAGCATTACCCGAACCAGGTAGACAGTGCCCCAGGCCAAGAGATGGGCAGGAGTGCCATGCTGTCACTCTAAGGCCCCAGCCAGCTGGCTTTTCAGAGCACACTGATTCAAGAACTGCAAAGAGAAAAAAGAAGAAGAAGAAGAAGAGCCTGAAAATAGTACTTAATAGTATGAGATGACTTCTCACCAATGTGCAGAAAATTATCTTCCCCTTAGCATCCCGAAATCATAGCCCAAATGTTTAGCATGTTTGTCACAATTGGGATTTAGGAACATTTTAAAAAATTTATTTATTTATTAGATATCGAGAAAAAAAAAAAAGACAAAGATAGTACCTTGACAGGGTCATGACACCGTGATCCACTCCCAGCTTCAGCAAACCCTGGATCATGGAGCATGCACATGTGCAGTGGACTCAGGAGGCCTTTCCATGGGAATCCAGAACCTTCCCATGTGAGTCAGCCTTACAGAGCTGTGCATTATCACCTCACCACTGTCTAGCATCTCGGATTTAGGAACTTTATTCTTTGTGAAGCAAATCTCATGAGTGGTTGTTTTGTATCTTCCCAGACACCCGTCAACTTTATTATTCATTTGTTCTGAGAAGTGTCACGAATGCTGTTTGTCACTTTTTTTGTAGACTACTACTGTGTTTACTTCCTGAATTGCAGCTAACTTAACATAAGCAGGCTATGGCTGATGAGAATACTTACTTGTTCTGATGATTGAGCTGACAACTACATGGGATGGAGTCTGTATATCTTCGACTGTTTCCTTCTGTTCTTTTGCCACTATTGGTCACCGCTGCCATCTCTGTGTCTTTGTTGCCATCCCCAACCACACCTGAAACAAGTTCTTTTTCTATCTGACATCTTCCTGCTCTCACAGTCATCTCTGTCTCATTATCCCAAGTGTTCTAGAGCTCACCTTTGTCATCAGACAGACTTAGAAGCCAACTCAAGTGCTTCCAAATGAGGCAGACCTTAGTCATTCTGAGTCTCCAGAGAACCTGGAGATTGTCTTGTTTTTGGAATCACAGGAATTCCAGCCCAAGGCAAAATCCTTTCAGTTTTCTTTGTGAGGACTTGATAACCTATTGTACTAGTCTGTTGTTATGTTATTAACAGAAATACCTGGAACTGGCTGATATTTAGCAAATAGAGGTTTATTGGGTTCATGAGTCTGGTGGCTAGAAAGTTCAAAAGCATGGGGCTGGCATTTGATTCACCTCCAATGTAAGTCACAACATGACTGACAGAGCAGTCAGGTCAGCAGCCAGAGAGAGAGGAAGAGGAAACGGACTTTTCCACTTCCTCTACTTGACCCTCCCACACACCCAGCCACCCATATTGAAGGTGGATCAATTTCTTAAAGCTCTTACCACCTCCCAGTGTTATTACATTAGGGACCATGAACCTTTGGGGGACAAATCATTATCCAAACCATGGCACCTGTGGAGTGAAAGTCAAAAACAAGCACCTCCTGCATCTCTGCAAGCAGGAGCCCATGATGAGCATGTCTCTGTTTCCATCACAGAGTAGTGATTACTGTGTACTAATCTGAAGTTGCATTATTGCCCAGGTCTCCTGCCAGCCAGCACTAATGTTCAATAATGGAACCCAGAGCCCTATTTTGTGGGCACCTTCCCACCAGACTGCACTGCAGGGAGGAGGTCATCTTGGGGTCTCAGGGCTACCTGCTAGTTACTAGTAGGAATCAGAAGGGCTCTTCCTGAAGCTCTGGTTTGGATGGGAGATGAGAGGTCATCTCATGAGAGATGCATCCTTTAAAAAGATGTTGAGTACCTTCTAAATACATCTCAGAGCTAGAGTTAGAGAACAAGATTGGGTCTTTCCATGAGAAAGCTTAGGTCTTTCCATGAGAAAGCTTAGCTACTTAGCTTTTGTCAAGAATAAGATCGGTTTTGAGTGATATGACTCTAGGGAGGAAAATGTAGCAAGAAAGAATGGATTTTCCTGAGCCAGGTGAAAACACAGCCAGACCCATATGGGAAGGTTTGGGATTTGTTTGCTGGGGTCTCCACATGTTGGGCATGTGTGTCCCCATGATCCTGGCTGGCTATGACTAGGATAGGTCTCTGTGTGAAGATTCTTCTGGGGGTGCCTATTCCTAAATATCACTAACTCTTGGGAGAAATAAATAAATTTTTATTTTAAAATGAATGACTTTGAGGCCAACAGGTGGCATAGTAGTTATGGTTCTGGACTCCCAGATGGCCGACCACAATTTGAGTCCCGGACCTGGTGATTCGAAAATCACACCAGCTGTGTATGCGTGCATGCCCAAAATCCCAGGCGGAGAATGGAGGAGAAGGGACTGTGGTGTGACCATCCCTTCCCCCACCCAGGAAGTGATTTCCCATTTTCCCTCTCACTGTCTCTCTCTCTGTTTGTCTCTGGAGAGTGCATACACCTTATGGCAAAAATCTTTAAAAAAGAAAGAGAAAAAGAAAGAAAGAACAAAAAGGAAGAAAAGAAAACAAGAACTTTTTTTAGATATATATCATGAGAGGTCAGAGATCTAAGAAAACAAGGTTGTGTCTGTATTTAGTGTTTAATCCTTCTGAGAGGCTTGGGAAGCCAGTTATAATTAGATATATTTTTTTTCTATTACTTAAATTGAAACAACTAATTGAGTCCTTAATTAATGCCTTTAAACTACCTTGGGATGCAAAGTGCTAGAGAAGTCCTCATAAGTGCTGAGTATGACGGAGAAGTCCCAGGGAGCAGTTTGCTCCTATACCAACCCTCCAGAACATGCAAGCAGGCTCGTGCTGCAAGAAAAATCCATTTCCATCGCAATTGGCAAAATGCTTAACGTAGCTCCTTCCCCTTGATTCCTCCCAAGGTTTTCCTCTTGGCTTCTATTAAAACACTCATCCTTGATTCACTGTCTGCCACCCTAGATCAAGCCCTCTCAGTGGCTTAAGTGTTTTGGTGGGAAATGCTTGCTTAGAAGAGGAATTGCTCCATGCTGGGCCTGTCTGTAAAATGTCTAGCTTATCAAGTGCAGATTATATGCAATCATGAAAATTCCCTTGTGGGTGTATTTGCAACTTTAAAGTCTGAGGAGTTCTAAAAGAGCAGAGAAAACACATTGGGAGACAGTGAGGTCAGCAGTAAGCTCTCCAAAGCATCTGCTTAAAAGCATCCATAGCCTGAGTCTCCGCTCCCCGTAAGGAAAAACTAGGAGTGGTTAGACATGGGGCAGGTATTTCCCTTCTGAGACCCTTCACCGTCCCCACTCCTCCTTTAAGGAAATCAGGAGGAAGCCACTTTGTGATAGAATTTAGTGGTCAAAAGGGTCATTCAAAGGAGGTGCTTTATTTAGAGGTAGATTATGGAGGCTTTCTCTTCTATTCCTGGGAAGTCTTGGGAAGTTTGCTTGGAAGGATTTGGTATTCTGAAGGGGTTGGGAGCATTTTATTAGACCATTATCTGGCTGGGTGATGTCTCTTAGATACAAACAGAGGGTACTTCACATCTGGGAAATTTTGTAATGTCTTGTTTTGGGCTTCATTTTTTTCATTATGCAGATGTTCACATCCAGAGGCCCTTCCCTTGTGTGGGACTGCTTTCCTTCCCTTGATAATCTCTTGGCTCACCCTCCACATTAATCTGCAGTGGTCTGAGTCAACTGGTGACAGATGTAAACTCTCCAGAGACCACTCTTTTTTATTTTACCTACTTTCTGTTCATGTTTGGAAACATGTATTAGTATTTATATGAAAGAAGTAAAAAAATATGTTTGGTAAAGTGAATTTATTCATGTGAGTCAAGAAAAGACCACATTATAGAATCACTTAAGAACCTATAAATAGATTAACAGCAACAAAAAGATGGGAGAGCTCAATCCAAAGAAAATCTTACAGATTCCATTTTAATAATGTATTTATTTTTCTGATGCCCTACATGTTTTTAGTTCAAGTGAAAAACATAAAGAGGTTTTCATCTGCAAGAATGTGTATAGGATACAGACAACTACATTTTAAAGAGAGAAGGGACCCCACCAGGTGGCGCAGTTGATAGCGCACTGAACTGCAGTGCTGGAAGCCACATGGCCGACCATGGTTTGGATCCCTGGGGTGGCCTGAAAACATGCTGTGTGTGCACATGGCCACTCAACAGCCTGAGGAGGTGACGGGCTAGGGGAAGGGTATTGTGGCATGAGGAAACCCTGTTGAGGGTGCTTTTCTCTCTCTGTCATGTCCACGTACTCCCCATTATGAATTTTTTTTATTTTGTTTATGATTATTATTTTAATTTGGTGTAGGCCAAAGAGAGAGAGAGAAAGCGAGTTGCCAGGTCTAGGACTTGAACCACAGTCAGCCATGTTGGAGTCCAGCACCTTAACCTGCTGGCCCCTCTATCGTGGATTTTTAAAAGAAAAGGCAGTGTGGATGGTTTGCCATGGGGATCTTCAATAGGGACTGCACACAGGGAAACCACAGAGCTTTTGCAAGTGCCAGTGCCTGGACTTCACCCCAGCATTCGTGGACTAGCTGATCTGGTGGGCCTGGTCAGCCATGATCCCAAGAATTGGAGAGTTTGTACAACCTCTGTATGATCACTACATGTTTTTAGTTCAAGTGAAAAACATAAAGAGGTTTTCATCTGCAAGAATGTGTATAGGATACAGACAACTACATTTTAAAGAGAGAAGGGACCCCACCAGGTGGCGCAGTTGATAGCGCACTGAACTGCAGTGCTGGAAGCCACATGGCCGACCATGGTTTGGATCCCTGGGGTGGCCTGAAAACATGCTGTGTGTGCACATGGCCACTCAACAGCCTGAGGAGGTGACGGGCTAGGGGAAGGGTATTGTGGCATGAGGAAACCCTGTTGAGGGTGCTTTTCTCTCTCTGTCATGTCCACGTACTCCCCATTATGAATTTTTTTTATTTTGTTTATGATTATTATTTTAATTTGGTGTAGGCCAAAGAGAGAGAGAGAAAGCGAGTTGCCAGGTCTAGGACTTGAACCACAGTCAGCCATGTTGGAGTCCAGCACCTTAACCTGCTGGCCCCTCTATCGTGGATTTTTAAAAGAAAAGGCAGTGTGGATGGTTTGCCATGGGGATCTTCAATAGGGACTGCACACAGGGAAACCACAGAGCTTTTGCAAGTGCCAGTGCCTGGACTTCACCCCAGCATTCGTGGACTAGCTGATCTGGTGGGCCTGGTCAGCCATGATCCCAAGAATTGGAGAGTTTGTACAACCTCTGTATGATCATGGAATTGGAGAATCCTGCGTGCATGGGAGGCTGGCTTTCTTGTACTCAACAAGATTCTTTTTTTTTTTTTTTTTTAG
>NW_006204133.1:5142433-5158644 GCF_000334495.1 Tupaia belangeri chinensis
AGACAGAGAGAGACAGAGAGACAGAAAGTGAGAAATCAGCCCCCAGGGGGGATGGCCACACCACAATCTCTTCTCCTCCATTCTCCTCTCGGAATCTTGGGCACGCACGCACACGCGCCTGGTGTGAGTTTAAGCCACCAGGTCCAGGGATCGAACCACGGTCATCTACATGGGAGTCCAGCGACAGCCATTATGCCATCTGCTAGTCCCAACAAAATTTTTTCCCACTTAGCAAAATCCACCTAAAAATGGCAGAATATTTTCTGGCCCGAAATGTCAATCAGTTCTCCAAAGTCACCCTGAGAGCAGATCTGGAGCTCCAGGGAAGCCTCTGCTGAAGAGACACCTCCCCCCAGGAGGTGCCATGGGCCTGGTCTCAGCACCATGGTGGGTGTGAACTAGGGCAGTCTTCTGCCTTCCTTGTTCGAATCCAGAAATGGCGCTGAAGACCCAGGGGCATCCCTGCTCGTTATTTCCGCTGTGCATGGCCTTGGTTAATTATGGAAACTTTCTGGTCCTGGGTTTCCTCATCTGTAAAATGAAGACAGTACCACCTTCCTAGACTTGTGAGAATAAATAAGAAGACGCACACATCGGGGTTTTCACCTGCACAACTCTAGGAGCTGGACCCTGTGTACCTCTGGGGGTGATCCAGATCCTGGAGCCATTCCCTGAGTGCCGCAGCCCCAGTCCCTGCTGTGAGAATAAATAAGAAGACGTGCACATCGGGGTTTTCACCTGCACAACTTTAGGAGCTGGGCCCTGTCTACCTTTGGGGGTGACCCAAATACTGGAGCCATTCCCTGAGTGCCGCAGCCCCAGTCCCTGCATCAGCCTGGGCTCTCGGGAAGCCCTTGACTCTTGAGCGTGCCCAGCCGGGAGCAGGTGGGGCCAGGGCTGGGTAAATGCATGCCAAGACATCCATACATTCCCTGACAGCGCCTGTGTCAGAAACACCCTCTGATGATGGGACTCACCTGGGAACACTGGCCAGAGAGTAGCTGGCCTTGGTGCGGAAGGAGGCTGTCTTCTCATTTTGTAGAGTATTTCCCCAGCACAGGGACCCAAGAGCTGTGGGCTGGTGACAGTGAGAGGCACGCAGTGTGTGGGGTCTTCCAGAAGTCCATGGAAAGTGCCTATTATTTTTATAGATACATGGATTCTGTTTTATTTTACTGCACCAAAATAAACTTGTACTTCAATTCCTTTTTTTTCCCCAAACTTTTTGACATTCCCTCATTTGTCAGTTACTGAAGTGGACTCAAGCCCAGCCCTGCCTCTCGCAAGCTGTTTAGCCCTTCTGCAAGTTACTTCACCCCTTACCTCTGTTTCCTCATCCGTGCAATAGGGATAATAGTAGTTCCTGCCCCCTGCAGTTGTTTTAAGATTGAAATGAGTGTGGGCCAGCAGACGGCATAGTGGTTACATCGCTGGACTCCCACATGGCCGACGGCGGTTTGAGCCCTGGCCCCAGTGGCTTGAAACTCACACAGGGCATGTGTGCCCAAGATCCCAGAAGGAGAGTGGAAGAGAAAGGATTGTGGCATGGCCATCCCCCCTTGGGGGGCTGATTTCTCACTTTCTCTCTCTCTCTCTCTCTCTCTCTCTCTGGCGAGCATACTTGCCCTAAAGCAAAATCCTCTACCAAAAAGAAAGAAAGAAAGAAAGAAAGAAAGAAAGAAAGAAAGAAAGAAAGAAAGAAAGAAAGAAAGAAAAGAAAGAAAGAAAGAAAGGAAGGAAGAAAGGAAGGAATGTATAGATAAGGCCTTTGTGGTGATATTTGGTTTCCAGGAAGTGCCAGGTAGGTAGGGGTAGGCCGCTGTCACCATCTGGCTAACTTGTGTGTCCTCTTCTTGTCCCAGTGCCTAGCCCCTCCTGCAATGGCTTTGACAGCACCCTGTCGAGACCTTGCCGGGTGCCACTAGGGAAGGAAGTCTGCTTCATCGCCACCGTCCGTCTGGCAACACCGCAGTTTTTAAAGGTGAGTGCCAGGGGGCCACTCACTGCAGAGCTGCTCCAGTTCAGTTACATTTAATCAGCTGTCTTGATAGAAGAGAATAAGATGACAGGGAAGTGGTCACTAGCTTTGAAAATCTAAATGTCTGGCTCCCTTGCCTGGCACACACACCCCTCCGCTTCCCCCAGTTCCTGAGAGTTACCGTATCATGTTGGAGGCAGCATGGCTTGTGTTCAGCCCACAGAGCCGCCCTGAGAAAACTGTACATCTCCTTGCTTTTCGCACTGTGTTGACACTCAGGGCAGGCATGGGCGAGAACAGGGTGTCAGAGAGCGGAGGTTCATCTGCATTGTCTCATCTGGGATCGCTTTAACATCGATGGCATGAACGCGGAGCTAAATTAGGAATTCAAATTCAGAGGAAAAGCCATTTTCCACATGTTTACCACACTTCTAGATAATGGGAAGGGAGTGGCGTGACATTTTGGCTCCTAGGTATTTTTCTCCAGCTTGTGAAATAAATTTAGTCTCAGCTAATACTGAAATTAGCAGCAGATGGTGAGCTCCGGTCCAACAGGACGTGGAGACTTGCTCCAAACGGTTCTAGCTCCTGTTATCCCTTCCCCGTGCGCTGCTTGTGAACATCCTAGGGCGAGTAGCTGGCACCCCACGCAGCATTTCTTCCTTCCTTTCCACTACAGGAAATGTGCATAGTCGACGAACCTTTAGAGGAATTCACTTCGCGGCATAGCTTGGAATGGAAGTTTTTATTTTTGGATCACAGGTTTGTGAAAAGCACAAGGTATTTGGGTTGGATTCTTTTCAAGGGTCGTTTGCATGAGCCCTTAAAGGAGAAGGACTCCCAGAGTAGGAAAGGTCCTGCATGGCCCATGGGGAGGGGGACTCCCCTTCTTCCACGTTTGTGTCACTCACGAGATGGTCTGTGTTCTGGCCAGAGCCTCAGCTCAGAGGATGGTTCTCTCTCGGGGCCAGGAAGACGGGAGAAGATGAGAAAGAGACCAGTCATCTGATTTCTTCCAACGCCCTTTGACCCTGTTGCCCAATCCTCTCTTTCTTTTGTCACGTTACAGCTGAAGAACTAGAAATCTCCCTGCTTACCTTTAATTTGGTATTGCCTTTGGCATTGGGTTGACCCAGTATTCAGCTGCTGTTAATGATCAGTAGTGATAATGTCTAACAGTATCCAAGCCAGGTTATGCCAAAGGAATGGAGTGTTTAAATGTCAAAAATGTCCAACCCTTTGGGAAGCACAGCCTCTCTGGTTTTGACCATGGCATTTTTTCCTCCCCTTGTTCTTGGGAAACGAGGCCTCTATGCTGGTCGTAGAATGTGGAGACTGCACCCTCCGCCTCGAGAGACAGGGCCACTTCGGGGGGCCAGCAGCAGGCTCGCTCTCTGATGAAGCATTCGTTCCCTTCATCGCCTTGCAGAGCCCCGCCCATTATAGGATACCTGCCTTTCGAAGTGCTGGGGACCTCGGGCTACGACTACTACCACATCGACGACCTGGAGCTCCTGGCCAGGTGCCACCAGCACTGTGAGTACCACTCACAGTGGGCGCAGGGGCCTCGCACTCGCTCCACGGCAGGGCTCGGGGCCTCTGGGCGTCTGCTCCATACCCGGTTGCTTTTGGAAGTGGAGGACTTGGTCTTCTCTGAAACCATCTGAGGGCACAGTGGGCTTCCTTGTCTGCATTTGCCTGTGTCGGGTTTAAAACCCCAGCACCTTCTGAGGGTCATCTAGAGACACACTATTTAATGCTAATCAAGACAGTAAGGTGATGGACTGGCCTCATGGCCTCGTGATTAGGGGAGCCTGATCGACACAGCCAACCGCATGGTTTGAGTCCTGGGCCCAGTGGCTTGCAAAACACGTCAGGCGCAGGTACATGCATGCCCATAATTCCGACAAGATGAAGAGGTGGAGGAGAAGGGATTGAACTGTCACCGTGCCCCACTGGGGAAGTGCGTTCTCCCTCTGCTCTGTCTCTCTGATTCTCTCTGTCAAATGCACCCTCTGGCAAAGTTCAAAATAAATAAATAATAAAAGAAACTAGTGAGGCCCAGCCATGGTAGTGTGCACTGTGATGTCGCTACGCTGCTGACCAAAGCCACACGGGAAGCCTGTACCATTTCCCCCCAAAGGCAGGCCAAGTGGTATCCTGTGTCCCTCTGAAAGCTGAGCACAGTGGTGCGTACCTGTAGTCTCAGCTATGGGGAAGACTGGAGGAGGAGGGTGACATGGAGAGACCCTGTCTAGAAAGAAGGAAGGGAGGGCGGAAGGGAAAGTAAGGCAATGCAAGGAATTTGAAGTGATACAATACATTTCAAAGACAAAATACTGAATTCATGCAACCCTTCTTTAGCCAGCAGGCATGATTGGTCGCCGGCAGGCCAGACACTGAGTTAGGACAGAAATAAAGAGGACCAGCATCTGCTTGCTGCCCTGGAGGGCCAGGTCCACAGGGAAAGCCAGAAATGGGTGACTTAGTAGGATGGTGTTGGTACCTTAAAGGGGAAGTGCACGGGGTGCTGGGGGCGGGGGTGGGGGATCAGGGAGACCTGTCCCACAGCTGGGGAGGGATCAGTGAAGGTTCTCTGCACCCCCGAGGGAAACATGCTGACGTAAGGGTTGGGGCTCCTGGTGTAGGCAGCTTGCCCAGGAGCTCCCTTAGTGAGAGGAATCAAGAGCGAGCCACCTAAGGGAAAAATGGAGGAGACCGGATGTGGCATGACCACGCTCCGTTAGAGGGTGCTTCCTCCCCCCTCGCTCTCCCTACCTGTCACCTTCTGGTGAGTGCACGAGGCTCTAGAAGAATTTTCGACTTCCCTGGAACTGTATAGTCAATGCCAACGTAGGTCTGAAAGGAGCTTTTTTTTTGAGAGATTTTCACTGTAGGGCGTGTGCGCTCGCCAGACAGACAGAGAGAGAGACATAGAGACAGAAAGCGAGAAATCACCCCCCAGGGGGGATGGTCACGCCGCAATCCCTTCTCCTCCATTCTCCTCTCCGGATCTTGGTCACGCACGCACACGCGCCTGGCGTGGTTTAAGCCACAGGGTCCGGGACACGAACCACGGTCGACTACGTGGGAGTCCAGTGACATAGCCATTACGCTAACTGCTGGTTCCCTGAAAGGAGCTTTTGTAGTAATGTTGTCCTCTGGATCCTGATACATTGCCTTTTAATAGAGGCCTCGTCTCAGTACTGTCTGGAACTTTCTCTTTATGCTGCTCTTGTTTAGCAAGAACAGGCTTAAGCTCCATCTGAGCAGGCTATGAGAATGCACAGCTAATCTTTACCTTACCTAAGCGTTCACCCTTGCTGGGGCCAGACAGCAATGCAGCAGTAAAACAGGCTGCTGCGTGGGAAGGCTGCGGCGTCACCTCCGGAGACCACTCTGGGGACACGTGCATGTGTTTGCATGCTCACAACCTAGGGCTGGCTGGAGAAGGGGTGGATGGTGGTGTGAAGACACTGTTGAGGTCCTGTCCCTCTTTTCTGTCACTCATGAAAGAAACAAACTTAATACTTTAACTCCTTGTTCCTTAGGAATGTGTCCCGAGGGCCAGCTGCTAGGTACCAAAGTAGCTGCTAGCCTTGCAGAGCCTCAGCCTCCCCCACGGGGGCCTGAATCAGAGTATCCATTTTAACAAGATCCCCAAGTGATTTGCAGGCACATTAAAATGCTAGAAGCACAAAGGCTATAAACCTTTAGCTGCTTCCATTCCCCTAACAGACAGAAAGGTGCTCAGGTTGGAGAATTTCATTCGGCATCTGAAAGACGTGCCCGTGGCATGGCACGGCATGGTGTGAAGTGGGCAGGACATTCCCGTTCCGCTCAGCCCTCGCCTCTCCTCTTCAGCATTTGGATCCTCTACAACAGTGGCTTCTTCTATAGCCATAAGGTTCCTGGTTAAGATTTCTCTTACCTATTTGCATACAGAGGAGGTGCTAAATTTCAGGCACAGGTGGTAATACCAAAATTTTCTTTCTTGACCCATCACATACCTTTCCACCAGGCACAGGTTGATCAGCTCAGTTTCCATTCTGTTCTGGACTCCCCTAGAGAAGCCGCCAGCAGACATAACCCACAGGGGACTCCAGACAGCTCTGCAGCAGGGGGACAACCAGGGTGGAGGCGTCTGTACTAAGCTCTCTTTATTATCGAATTGTGCAGACTGAGTTTGAGCTGCCACCTGACAGCCGCAGAACCCATCCAGAGCTTGTAGCTGTCAGGTCTGTTTTCCTCCAGTTCTCTCAGTGTCTGGAAGCTCTTCCCTGTGCGAGGCTCCTGCAGTTCCAAAGCCAGCTCCACCTGCCGTGGGAAGATGAGCACCAGGAAAACCTGGGCCTCTTTTTAATTAAGTCTTCAATTTGGAAATCTGCCTGCATCCACCCTTATTTGAGGATCTGTGAGCTGTGGAGCATCTGGGAAAGTTCGTGCATCGTTTGTGCAAAGTTTGTGCTTAAGAATTCATTATAGTTTGCTATCAGCCTGATAGTCACTTAAAATACCAGGCAGTGTGCTGCTGGTTGGTGATGCAGCGTGAAACACAAGGCTGTGGGAGACTGACCCACACAGGAAGGACCCAGGTTCACTTCCAGAGGCCTCCCTGAGTCCTCCAGGCACATGCATGCTTGTGATTTGGAGCTGGCCGAAGCTGGGGGTAGACTGTGGTGTCAAGACCCTGGTGGAGATGCTGTCTTTCTGTCTGTCTGTCTCTCTCTCTCTCTGTCTCTCACACTCATAAAAGAAAGAAAGAAACTTTTAAAAATGAGCACCAGGAAAACCTGGGCCTCTTTTTAATTAAGTCTTCAATTTGGGGAACCAGCAGTTAGCGTAATGGCTATGTCACTGGACTCCCACGTGGTCGACCGCGGTTCACGTCCCAGACCCGGTGGCGTAAAACTCACGCCGGGCGCATGTGTGTGCGTGCCCAAGATCCTGAGAAGAGAATGAAGGAGAAGGGATTGCAGCGTGGCCATCTCCCCTGGGGGGTGATTTCTTGCTTTCTGTCTCTATGTCTCTGTCTGTCTGGAGAGAGCACACGCCCTATAGCAAAAAAATCTCTCCAAGAAAAATAAATAACTGGCAGCTTACTTTCTCATTTTCCCTTTCTCTCTGTCTCTGGTCAATTAAAAAATAAATAATGGTTGGGCCCAGCAGTTGGCGTAATGGCTATGTCGCTGGACTCCCATGTAGTTGACCGTGGCTTAATTCATGCCAAGTGCATGTGCATGCATGCCCAAGATCCCGAGAGGAGAATGGAGGAGAAGGGATTGCGGCGTAGCCATCCCCCCTGGGGGGTGATTTCTCACTTTCTGTCTCTCTCTCTCTCTCTGTCTTTCTGGTGAGTGCACGCACCCTATAGCAAAAACTTCCCCAAAATAAATAAATAATGGTAGCAAATAAAATTAAGGAAATAAATTGTTCTTTTAAAGAAATACAGTGCAACTAGAGGTGCACTTTGGGGTACTGTCATGTTGAAAGCTTCTATTTTAGCACTAACTCTTAGGGGGGAAAAGCATTTCAGGTTGACTTTGTTACATGCAGAATCCACTCTCGACCCGCAGTGATGCAGTTTGGCAAAGGGAAGTCGTGTTGCTACCGGTTCCTGACCAAAGGCCAGCAGTGGATCTGGCTGCAGACCCACTACTACATCACCTACCACCAGTGGAACTCCAAGCCCGAGTTCATCGTGTGCACGCACTCGGTGGTCAGGTACGCGCGGGCGGTGGGGCCTGGCTGCAGCCTTGCAGTGCCTGGGAGTGCCGTGTGAGGCCCCTAGCCCCTGAGGCAGGTCAGCTGCCCCCTCTGCACGTCCAGGTTGCTAAGTATCTGCACCCAGAGCTCAGGGGCCTTCTGGGTAGGCACACACCCCTCCCCGTTCTCTTCTCCCAGGGCTAAGACTTCTTTCAAGTTTTCAATCTGACACCTTGAAAGCCTCTTGAACTCTTGCAGGCTGGCAGGGTCTTACTTAATAAGTTACTGCTTCACTGACCTACTTACATATTTTCCCCTCCTCTCTAGCCATCCCCCAGCCTGCCCTTGTCGCTGTGGGAGAAGAAAATTAAAATTTCACCTCTAAATAACTCAGACACAAACTCCCCTTTATTTTTAATGCTTTAGAAACCCCTGCTGGCAACTGAGGCAGGGCTGTGAAAAAGAGCCACGCTACTGGTGGGAGAGGCTTCTGGCAGGTCCTGGAGAGGCCCAGGCAGTCCTCAGCATGGGTGGGTGAGCAGGGCTTCACGGGGAGGTGGCACGTCCAGCCGTTCGCTGACACATCCTGAATGCAGTCGCCCTCCCAGAGGTGAAGCAGCTCACCCTCTCCACCCACCCCCCGCACGCAGTCACACACACACTGTAGACACTTGAAGAACATCAGCCCGTGCTGAGCAGAATCTCGAGAAGAGCGAATAACCAAGGGTTAGGTGGACTGTGTGTGTATACATGTACGTGGCAGATGGTGTAGACCTGCACGTGTGTCTATACCCACGCACAGTCCAAGCTGATCACTCTTCTTTAGTCTGCGGGGCACAAGGCAGAGGAGAAGCCCTCTGCTCCTTGGACAGTGACCCGCTCCCACGTACTTACATGTCGTGCCGCTGCACTCAGAGACTGGGTCTCCGATTCCCTGCCCACCGGATGCTCCAGTGGTGTCTGACTGGCCAGCGCCCCCACACCACCCAGCTGGACCTTTGCCAGAGGGCCCCTTTGTGCCCAGGCAGGCTGGGCACCATCAGCACCTTGATCTTCGGGCCTACCTCGACCCTGCCTTGCCTCTCCATCCTCCACCCCACCCCCAGGTGATCAAAGGGCACGCTCAGAGCGTAGTGAGCAGAGTGAACCTGTGGGAGACAAGCAGCCCAGAGGCCCAAGGCCCTCAGCCGGCCTGCGTCTCCACTGTGCACCGCCGTGTCGGATCCACTCACCCAGGCTTTGAACAAGTGGGCCATGGGCTGGAAATGGGATGGCTAAGAAGAATTTGTGTCATGCTTCCATACGCGTGGTCCAGACTGAGCAGGTTTCAGGAATACTTCTAATTACTTAAAGGCAGAAATGTGCCCCATAGATGAAAATGTATTTTTAAAGACTTATATTTGGAGATTTCAGGGGGAGGGAGGAGAACAGTAATGGAGGAGAGAAGAAAAACATCCTGGCAATGAGGTTATGTTGAATGTAATATCAGAAATCACTCCAGTGGAGTTGAGGGAGCAAATGGAACTCGTTCTCTCAAACAAGGGATAGACCAGGCTCTTCTGTGTAGACTATTCTGGGAGCAGGTATTACGTAAGGAACCCTGTGTGTCTCCCAAACCCATTTTGGTGTTTCATTCTGGAATGTTCCACCTCCACTGTGGTTTCTTCATTTGCTGAATAGTTACGCAGATGTTCGAGTGGAGAGGAGGCAGGAGCTGGCTTTGGAAGACCCACCATCCGAGGCCATCCACCCCTCAGCACTAAAGGTATGTGCCTCCCTGCCAGATGGGCAAAGATAACATGGGTTAGGTAGAACCTTCTGTGAAGTGTCATCATAAAAACAGTAATAATGGGACCAGCAGTTAGCGTAATGGCTATGTCGCTGGACTCCCACGTAGTCGACCGTGGTTCAAGTCCCGGACCCGGTGGCTTAAAACTCATGCCGGGCATGCCTCCGTGTGTGCCCAAGATCCCAAGAGGAGAATGGAGGAGAAGGGATTGCAGCATGGCCATCCCCCCTAGGCAGTGATTTCTTGCTTTCTACCTCTCTGTCTTTCTCCATCTTTCTGATGAGCGCACACACCCTATAGCAAAAACCTCTAAAAAAAAAAAAACAGTAATAATAACAACAGAGCCACTTGTATCTATTGAGAACTCTACTCTGGTAGTGTTCAAAGCGGTTCGGGGTATTTTCTTATTTACCTGATGACCTCTGTGTGGAGTAGGTCCCAATGTTGGCCTTGCTCTTCAGATAAAGCACTGGGGCATGCAGAGAAGTTAGCCATGGGGCCAGGCAATGGCACGACAAGCAACGCCATGCTGGACCCATATGGGAGGGTCCCAAGTTCACGTACAGATGCCTCCCTGAACACACGCTTGGCACACGCACACATGCCGTGATCTAGGCGGGCTGAGACTAAGGATGGATCTTGGTATGAAGACCCTGTTGGGGGTCTGCCTCTGTGTGGGTGTGTGAAGAAATTAATAAATAATTTTTAAAAAGAGCTATGCCTCTGAGGGTGCTGAGGGTTAAAACTCATGGAGCTGGATTGAAAACAGCCTCTGGACGCAAAAGTATGGCTTTTTAAACTTTCCAAGAATAGCTGCCATATGTCCACTTCCCATCTCTCCTGCTGATCAAAAGCTGGAGCCATCAAGTCACTCCATAATCCTGCCCAGGCGTGGAGTAGCTTGAGCGCCCCATCCTGGCATCAGCTTCAGTGCTGCTGCCCTGCCCAGGACTCGGGCACTCTATGCAGCTTCATGGCATCAGCGAGACGCACTTCCCACCTCCGTGTCTGGGGATCTCGGCAGCCATGTTGGAGCCTGCCCTATCTACTTAGGAAAGCATTTTGCTCTACAAAGTCTGTTAGCTCCTTCCTTCCCCACTCCTGAGCTCTCTGGTCCCCTCTGGCCAGGCTTCTCCTAGACTCTGCTCCTGGTTTGTCAGTCAACACAAGGGAACCTAGAAAACTCTGCAAGTAGACCAGAGCCCTGTTCCTCAAAAATCACTCTCCCAGCAGGCACAGATGTCATGAGAAAAGAAAGCGAGAAAGCTAGTAAGGGAGGGAGTGTGTATTTCATCAAAGCTGAGAAGCTATCAGCCAGAAGATCCACCTTTATCTCCCACTAAGTGTTTCCTACTAAGAAAGACAAGATGCCAGGGCCAGCAGGTGGATGGTGGTTAAGGCTCTGGACTCCCATGTGGACAAGCATGATTCGAGTCCTGGGCCTGGCAGCTTGAAACTCACACCGGGCACATGTGCATGCGTGCCCAAAATCCCAAGAAGAGAGTGGAGGAGAAGGGATTGTGGCATTCCCTTTCCTCTGTCTCTCCCACGAGCACACATACCCCATAGTAAGATTCTCTCAAAATAAAGAAAGAAGATGCTACCAAACAATCTGTGAGAAGGGTTTCCTCCATCCATTGAAGGGCACATTCCAACCTCAGATAGCTTAAAACGCTCTTAGACTCAATGAAGTCTAAGTTCCAGTGTGCCAGGGGACCTGGAACCTAGAGCCTCTGGCCAGAGGCTGGTGTGGCATGATGACTCAGCCTTTCAGCCTGTCTGTGATCAGACGAGAGCATCTCTTATTACCCAGAACAAGCTGGGAGAAAGGAGAAATCACCTCTAAAGATTGCAGAGCAGTGGTCGGCGGCTTCGCAGCCTCCCGACTGACACGCTACATGGCAAAGTGCTCTACAGTGATTCATCACCAGCATGCCAACACGACACAGCTGTCACTGTGCATGGAAGGGTTTAGTACCTGGCTCCGTCACGTAATACATCATGTGTCAGGTCAGAGCACAGAATTAAGCTGCTAATAGGCACATGCTAGACACGCCATATATCAGGATCGATGAACTGGCATAACGTGTTATCATCCAATCGGAAATTCATCATGGAGGGCCTGACCCTTGGGGAATCCTGGAGCTCTGTGGAATGTCTTTTCGTAAAAATGCACATGTATACACACACAAATACAATCTCAGATGCCTGGGTAAGAACGCCTTTTACAGTAAAAACTCTAGGGCAGTGCTTTTCAGACAATCTGTGGTAATGGACTAATTGGGTTTGTTTCACTTTTGAAGTTTATTCATTTCTCCCAGGAGCAAGAGAGACAGAGACAGAGACACAGCACCTCCAGTGGAATCCTGACGGCACGGTCCACTCGCAGCCTCAGCCAGCCCTGAATCATGGGCACATATGGGCCCGGCATGCTCAGGGAGGTCTCTGGACACAAACCTGGAACTTTCCACTTTCCTTTCCTTTAGCCCTGCCAAGCATTGCCTTTCACCACTGCGCTCTGCCCAACCCCAAGTTCGTTTGTTTAAATGACTGGTTTTCATGAGAGTTCGTTAAATGAGAGACACATTTTTTTAAGTTTATATGTTCATAAGCAAGAGAGGCAGAAGGCAGGCAGCCCCCTGCTGCCATGACCCGTCGCAGCCTCAGCCAGTCCAGATCACGGGCTCATGTGTGGCTAGTGCTCTCAGAGTGGTCTCTGGGCCCAAAGCTAGAACCCACCCACCTAGGTAAACCTCACAGAGCTTCGTTCTTACCCACCGCACTTTACTGCTGCACCATTTGCCAGCTAGCAACACACTGTGTGTGTGTGCGTGTGTGTGTGTGTGTGTTTTAGAGGTTTTGCCATAGGGCACGTGTGCTTGCTGGAGAGAGACAGAGACTGTGAGAGGGAAAGTGTGAAATCGCCCCCCAGGGGAGATGACCATGCCGCAGTCCTTTCCCCTCCATTCTCCTGCTAGGATCTCGGGCACGCACATGTGCCTGGCATGATTTTCAAGCCACTGGGTTCAAAACTCAATCTACAGTCAGCCATGTGGGAGTCCAGCAACGTAACCACTCTTCCCTCTGCCGGCCTCTACAGTTATTTTTTCATTTCAAACATTTCCCACACTTAGGTCTCTGCTGAGCAGCACTATTTCACAAATGGCTGTGGTGGGCCAGAGGGGGCATAGTGGTTAAAACGCTGGACTTATACATGGTCAACCATGGTTCAAGTCCCAGCCTCAGTGGCTTGAAACTCATGCTGCATGCATGTGTGTACATGCCAAAATCCTGAGAGGAGAATGGAAGAGAAAGGATTGCAGTGTGGCCATCCTCTGGGGGGTGATTTCTCACTTTCTGTCTCTCCAGTTGAACACACCTGCCCTATAGCAACAATCTCAATAAAAACAAAAAGGCCATGCATGGTTCAGCGACCCCAGTTCCCAGTTTGCAGGACTAAGCAATACCGTGGTTGAGCAAAGTCTCAACGCCAGCCACTGCCACAGCACATCCAGCCACGTGCTGAGGTTCTGTTTGCAACAAAGGCATGCAGCTCCTGTGTCCATCTCTCAGCCCCACCTGCACACAGTGTCCTCCGCTGCAGCCATGACTCGAAAGACAGAATAGCCACGTAGACTCACGCATGGGCCTTTGTACCCGAGACTACAGGTCACAGAGCCTGTGATGGCCCAGTGGATGCCGGCAATTTCTAGCCTTCTTTTTTTTCTTTTTAAAATATATTTATTTATTTTACGGGAGAGACTAGCATCGTCAATAGGATCTCACACCACAGTCCCCAACCTCAGCCGTCCCCAACCTCAGCCTTCCCAGCCAGCCAGCCAGCATCCTGGTACACATACCCACCATGGACAGGTCAGCCTGGGAACCGAACCCCAGCCTTCCACAAGGCTTCCAGCATCACCGAACGTTACCCTGCCACTGCCCCCACAGCGTCCCTCATTTAGTCCTAGGTAGGACTCGGGCTCAGGAGACTGATCGCTGTGTTTCTTCTTTAGCTGAAAAGCGATCACGACCCACATTTTCCTGTGCCTGCGACACCTCAGCCACGGCAGCGTGGGGGCGTCGGCATCAGACGTCCCGTTGGTTTGTCACCACGCTACATTTGAGGCAGAGTCATCCTGGGAGCCAGGATCAGTTAGGACAGAGGCCAGAAGAGAGGAGCCCACGGGCCCCTGGCCCATCCTGCATTCCAGGGCCCTGAGGCTACAAGAATAAGTTATGGGAGGGAGCCTAGGTGGCGCCCCGAGAGGCCTTGGTTTCATCGGCTGTGTTAACACTAGAGCACCAACAGCTTCCTTATTTCTAGAACCTGACCCCGCCCCTCATCTCAGAAAGCCAACATTGTGGGTGGTAAAGTGTCATATTAAGGGAAAAAATCCACTGCAAAGGCAGGGGTGAAATTCTGAAAAATCAAAATAGGCCTCACCACCGTATAATACATTGCTCAGACGCTGCCCTACAAGCCTGGACCTCAGACAGGACCCAGGTTTGTTTCCTGACCCTTCGTAAAGGGCAGGTGCTGAGTCGTGTGCCTGTGGTCCCTGCAGCGCAGGAGGCTGAACCAGGAGGGCTGCAAGCTCAAGGCTGACCTGAGACGGAGCAAGGCCCTGTACGGAAGAGAGCGGGCATGATATGTGCTCCCCTAGGCTCAGCTGGGGCTGAGGAAGGAGGTCCTGACGTGGTTGGACCCTGCACTTCAGAAAGAAAATCGGCCCAGGCAGGTGGTGCAGTCCATAGCATACAGACTGCAGTGTGGGAAGCTGTATGACCTTCCAGGGTTCAGATCCCAAGGTCAGCCTAACAGTATTCTAGGTGCATGCAGATCTGAGGACCTGGAGGGCCGGGGAGAGGGGGTCGTGGTGTGACAAGACTCTATTGAGGGTGCTTCTCTAATGTGCATCTGTTCTCTATCATGCATTTTTAAAAGAAAATCAAAATAAAAGGTAAGGGGGACCAGCAGGTGGCACAGTGGTCAAGGCACTAGGCTCCTAATTGGTTGACTGTGATTTAAGTCCTGGACCCAGCAGCTTGAAAATCAGTCCAGGTGTATGTGCATGCATGCCCCAAATCCCACAGGGTGAATGGATAAGGGATTGCCATGTGGCCATCCACCCTAGAGGATGATTTCTCATTTTTCCTCTCACTGTTTATCTCTGCCTCTCTCTGACAAGCACACAGGCCCTATGGTAAAAACCTTAAAAATAAAATTTTAAGCTAAAAGAATTAACATTAGGTCTTAGAAAAGCCATGATATATTTTTACGTAGAAAAACAGAAAAATACCTCATGACTTTTCCGACAGCCCAGTAACTACTGCTAATGGTCTACAAGCCTCTTGATACCTTTTAGATTACATAAATGTATACCTTCCACCAAGGTATATTTAGAATTGTCCCCAGACAGGTACAGAATTTGTCTCCACAATTCCCATTTTTTTCTCTATGATAAAATTCAAGTCATATCACTTATTCATTCACATCACCTTTTTTCCTTTAATGAGAGTGACACACACGTGCATTAGAGAGAGACGTGCCCTTGACAGGGCTCATTATGCCATGATCCCTTCCCTGGCCCTGTGGGTCCTCAGAATCCTGGGCGCTTGTGTGCCCCGGTGTTGTTTTCAGGCCAGCCTGGGGATCCAAGCCCGTGGCTGCCACCTGGTTTCCAGCCTCGCAGGGCACGTGCACACCCCAGCTGGCAGCCCTTGGGCCTGTGCCCATCGTCCTGATGCCAAAACATGGACTCTGCGTGTGTGTGTTTCAGGACAAGGGCTCAAGCCTGGAACCTCAGCCGCACTTCAATGCACTTGACGTGGGCGCCTCAGGCCTTACCACCACTCACTCGCCGTCAGCGTCCTCAAGGAGTTCCCACAAATCCTCGCCCACAGCCATGTCAGAACCCAACTGTGAGTGCCCTTCCATGGAGGGGAAGTGGGTGAGGGGCCCCTCAGGCAACTCAGAGCAGACGGTGCTTAGGAAGCAGGAGTTGCCAGGCCGTGACCTCCTTGTTTCCTTTCCGGCTAACTTCCTGCCTCCTGGCCACCTCCCATGCTCTGGGATCCCCACCGCAGTGCCAAGCAGAGCCGTAAAGCAGGTGGCACGCAGGTCAGATAACTTGGCTACTTTTAGAACCTCTGGAGATGGGGCCAGTAGTGGGCGGTAGGGGTTATTTGTGGTGTGTTCCACCTGCTCCCAGGCTGGGTTTCTGTGGCTAAGCCACTTGGGTTCAGGACAGACTTCCTTCGTCAGAGACTCCAACCAAACTCTGGTGGTGTCAGGTTCACTGTTGTCCTTGTTCCCTGTTTTGATAAGAAAGATGCTAATGAGACCAACAGATGGCATCATGGTTATGTCACTGGACTCCCACGTAGTCAACCGTGGTTCAAGTCCCGGACACAGTGGCTTAAAACTTACACCATACACCAGGCATGTGTGCATACATGCTCAAACTCCTGAGAGGAGAATGGAGAAAAGAAAAGGAAAAAAGCTAGTATGTATGAGAGGACATTAAAAAGCTGTGGAAAAATAGAATTGAAGCACAACTTTAATCACGTGCAAAAACACTTGCAGTCTACGCATGGTTCCTCACGTGACACCCTTCCCCCGAACTTTCGAAGCCCCCTCGTGTACCAGGAGCGTAATTAATTGCTTCCTTACAGCCACTCCGACCAAGCTGACGGCAGAGGCCAGCACCACAGCTTTGCCCAGATCGGCCACCC
>NW_006204133.1:5160524-5163162 GCF_000334495.1 Tupaia belangeri chinensis
ATACTACAGGTCACAGAGCCTGTGATGGCCCAGTGGATGCCGGCAATTTCTAGCCTTCTTTTTTTTCTTTTTAAAATATATTTATTTATTTTACGGGAGAGACTAGCATCGTCAATAGGATCTCACACCACAGTCCCCAACCTCAGCCGTCCCCAACCTCAGCCTTCCCAGCCAGCCAGCCAGCATCCTGGTACACATACCCACCATGGACAGGTCAGCCTGGGAACCGAACCCCAGCCTTCCACAAGGCTTCCAGCATCACCGAACGTTACCCTGCCACTGCCCCCACAGCGTCCCTCATTTAGTCCTAGGTAGGACTCGGGCTCAGGAGACTGATCGCTGTGTTTCTTCTTTAGCTGAAAAGCGATCACGACCCACATTTTCCTGTGCCTGCGACACCTCAGCCACGGCAGCGTGGGGGCGTCGGCATCAGACGTCCCGTTGGTTTGTCACCACGCTACATTTGAGGCAGAGTCATCCTGGGAGCCAGGATCAGTTAGGACAGAGGCCAGAAGAGAGGAGCCCACGGGCCCCTGGCCCATCCTGCATTCCAGGGCCCTGAGGCTACGAGAATAAGTTATGGGAGGGAGCCTAGGTGGCGCCCCGAGAGGCCTTGGTTTCATCGGCTGTGTTAACACTAGAGCACCAACAGCTTCCTTATTTCTAGAACCTGACCCCGCCCCTCATCTCAGAAAGCCAACATTGTGGGTGGTAAAGTGTCATATTAAGGGAAAAAATCCACTGCAAAGGCAGGGGTGAAATTCTGAAAAATCAAAATAGGCCTCACCACCGTATAATACATTGCTCAGACGCTGCCCTACAAGCCTGGACCTCAGACAGGACCCAGGTTTGTTTCCTGACCCTTCGTAAAGGGCAGGTGCTGAGTCGTGTGCCTGTGGTCCCTGCAGCGCAGGAGGCTGAACCAGGAGGGCTGCAAGCTCAAGGCTGACCTGAGACGGAGCAAGGCCCTGTACGGAAGAGAGCGGGCATGATATGTGCTCCCCTAGGCTCAGCTGGGGCTGAGGAAGGAGGTCCTGACGTGGTTGGACCCTGCACTTCAGAAAGAAAATCGGCCCAGGCAGGTGGTGCAGTCCATAGCATACAGACTGCAGTGTGGGAAGCTGTATGACCTTCCAGGGTTCAGATCCCAAGGTCAGCCTAACAGTATTCTAGGTGCATGCAGATCTGAGGACCTGGAGGGCCGGGGAGAGGGGGTCGTGGTGTGACAAGACTCTATTGAGGGTGCTTCTCTAATGTGCATCTGTTCTCTATCATGCATTTTTAAAAGAAAATCAAAATAAAAGGTAAGGGGGACCAGCAGGTGGCACAGTGGTCAAGGCACTAGGCTCCTAATTGGTTGACTGTGATTTAAGTCCTGGACCCAGCAGCTTGAAAATCAGTCCAGGTGTATGTGCATGCATGCCCCAAATCCCACAGGGTGAATGGATAAGGGATTGCCATGTGGCCATCCACCCTAGAGGATGATTTCTCATTTTTCCTCTCACTGTTTATCTCTGCCTCTCTCTGACAAGCACACAGGCCCTATGGTAAAAACCTTAAAAATAAAATTTTAAGCTAAAAGAATTAACATTAGGTCTTAGAAAAGCCATGATATATTTTTACGTAGAAAAACAGAAAAATACCTCATGACTTTTCCGACAGCCCAGTAACTACTGCTAATGGTCTACAAGCCTCTTGATACCTTTTAGATTACATAAATGTATACCTTCCACCAAGGTATATTTAGAATTGTCCCCAGACAGGTACAGAATTTGTCTCCACAATTCCCATTTTTTTCTCTATGATAAAATTCAAGTCATATCACTTATTCATTCACATCACCTTTTTTCCTTTAATGAGAGTGACACACACGTGCATTAGAGAGAGACGTGCCCTTGACAGGGCTCATTATGCCATGATCCCTTCCCTGGCCCTGTGGGTCCTCAGAATCCTGGGCGCTTGTGTGCCCCGGTGTTGTTTTCAGGCCAGCCTGGGGATCCAAGCCCGTGGCTGCCACCTGGTTTCCAGCCTCGCAGGGCACGTGCACACCCCAGCTGGCAGCCCTTGGGCCTGTGCCCATCGTCCTGATGCCAAAACATGGACTCTGCGTGTGTGTGTTTCAGGACAAGGGCTCAAGCCTGGAACCTCAGCCGCACTTCAATGCACTTGACGTGGGCGCCTCAGGCCTTACCACCACTCACTCGCCGTCAGCGTCCTCAAGGAGTTCCCACAAATCCTCGCCCACAGCCATGTCAGAACCCAACTGTGAGTGCCCTTCCATGGAGGGGAAGTGGGTGAGGGGCCCCTCAGGCAACTCAGAGCAGACGGTGCTTAGGAAGCAGGAGTTGCCAGGCCGTGACCTCCTTGTTTCCTTTACGGCTAACTTCCTGCCTCCTGGCCACCTCCCATGCTCTGGGATCCCCACCGCAGTGCCAAGCAGAGCCGTAAAGCAGGTGGCACGCAGGTCAGATAACTTGGCTACTTTTAGAACCTCTGGAGATGGGGCCAGTAGTGGGCGGTAGGGGTTATTTGTGGTGTGTTCCACCTGCTCCCAGGCTGGGTTTCTGTGGCTAAGCCACTTGGGTTCAGGACAGACTTCCTTCGTCAGAGACTCCCACCAAACTCCGGTGGTGTCCGG
>NW_006204133.1:5163395-5215538 GCF_000334495.1 Tupaia belangeri chinensis
TTAGGGAAACGGCCGCGCCCCAAAAACAAAAACCCTCTCTCAAAAAAAAAAAAAAAGAAAAGAAAAGGAAAAAAGCTAGTATGTATGAGAGGACATTAAAAAGCTGTGGAAAAATAGAATTGAAGCACAACTTTAATCACGTGCAAAAACACTTGCAGTCTACGCATGGTTCCTCACGTGACACCCTTCCCCCGAACTTTCGAAGCCCCCTCGTGTACCAGGAGCGTAATTAATTGCTTCCTTACAGCCACTCCCACCAGGCTGACGGCAGAGGCCAGCACCACAGCTTTGCCAAGATCGGCCACCCTGCCCCAAGAGCTACCGGTGCCTGGGCTCAGCCAGACAGCCACGATGCCGGTATGCGCGGGACCCCAAGCTTCCTGACCGGGGAACGCTGCAGTGGGACGGGGTTGCAAAGACACGGGCGCCATGCCGCTGCTGCCCAGAAAATCAGTTTTACTCAGAGATAGAGAGTTCAGGTGGGGGCTGGGGGTGGGAGGTTCAGTCGTTTAATTGGCAACTAATTTTAAACAGTTTTGTAACAAAATCAACATGGATATATAGCCATAGAATGCAAAATCCAAATGAGTTTTACAGAACCCAGATTCAAGCTCCCAGAGCCTGTGGATGTGCGTGACTAGGACACTCCTATTTTGAATCCCATTTCACGCCTGTGGAAACATCTGAGATGCTTGGCGTCAACCACAGTGTTCCCCGGCACGGGTATCACGCAGTGTCCCCGCCGTGTGCCAGACCTCTCCTGAGTGGCAGGGAGTGAGTGGCAGCTCAGAGGACGCACTGAAGCTAGGCGTGGTGGCACTTGCCTGAGAATCTCAAGTTCAAGCCCAGCTTGGGAAATCTAGTGAGACCCTGTCTCTAGGGGAGAAAAGGAAGAAAAGGCACGTAACTGGGTGTGAAGTCATTGCGTCATCAACAGCCACGTGGCAGACCTCACCTAACTCCGTGGCCTAGAACTCTGATCACTCCTCATGCCCACAGAGTCTGGGTTGGGAATTCAGAAGGGCACTGTGGGGCCATCTGTCTTCTGCTCTGAGCTGTCAGGCGTCCCACCAGCCTAGGCTGGAGAACCTGCATCCTCATGTAGTCTGCACTTGAATGTCCACCCTCAGCCAAAGGCTGGGTTCAGCTGAGACCACCATCAGCCACTTGCATGGGCCTCTCCTGGAGAGGCCCTTAGGCTTCTCCCCACATGGCAGCTGGATTCCGGGAGGAGACTTCCAGGCAGCCAGACAAAAGCTGCCCTGACTTCTATGACCTAGCCCTGAATTCTGCTAGCGTGGCCCCTGTGAAGCCTCTTGGCCAAAGCAGTCACAAGCTCCCGTAGAGAGGACCATGGACCTGCTCTTCTAGATGGGACACTACCCGGCTAGACAGCGGGGCCACATCCTAATAGGTGCCCAGTTCCCGCTGCCCATCCTTCACCAACCCTTTGGCAATGGAGTTCACGTGCCATGACTCTGCCGGTGAAGCATGCCCTGCTGGGGAAGCTTGGATGGCACTTCTTGTTCTACTGCTGTCTTTCTCTACAGCCACCCCCAGGTGCACGTGTCACCCATGACTGCCTTTCTGCCAGGTTCCTCCCCATCCGGCATGACTTGCCCGGCACCAATGGTGGCCCGGGTCCTTCCTGCCAGCTGTGCAGGGGACACAATTAGGAGAGCCCCAGCCAGCTGTGGGGTCATCTCTGTGCCTGGGATTTCAGCAAGCTCTCCTGTTGGCATTGTCCCCTGGTACTGTCCTGGGTGACACTTACCTTGCAGGCTACTTTGTACAGTCACCAGGGACTAGGGGCATTTGAGAACCACTTCGGAGGAGTCCTTTTACTTTTTATTTAAAAGCTCCGATAGCCATAGGGTTCATTTCTTCTTTCTACATTTCTTCTGTCCACCCCCATCCGGGCCACTGAGTGGCTCCCCTCACCTTCCAGGGCCTCTGAGATCACAGGCGGAGGCTGGTGAGCTTGCCCAGGCTTCATCACCTGGAAGTATTCCTGGGTGAGGCATGCATGGTGTGTCCGTCCATCCGTAGGAGCAATGCCACTCGCAGATCTGCCTCTGCTTGCATCCCTGCACACCGGGGTACTGCTGGCCTGCAGCGCAGGAGTGAGCAGTCTGAGGGAAGGGCAGCCAGATCACCAAGGATGCAGCAGAGCAGGAGGCAGGCGAGGGAAATGGGGCCAAGCTGCCAAGCTTGGGCAGGTGGCGACAGCCTCGCAGAGCACACCATGGTGGGAGTTGCGGACGCCGAGTGCTTCCATGAGCCTGCTCGAGGGCCACCGCACGTGCACGTTGTCAGCTCTGACTTCGTGCCTTGCTGGGATGCAGCAGAAACAGGTGCCGGTACCCGCTGGACGTCTGGACTTTCAGCCAGAGCACTCATCCACCCAGAGACTGCACCCCGGGCCTGGAACCGCCGGCGCAGCGTCTGTTAACAAGCACCTTTCTCTCCCGCAGGCTCCTCTGCCGTCCCCGTCATCCTGTGACCTCACCCCACAGCTCCTGCCTCAGACCATTCTGCAGAGCCCACCTGTTCCTATGGCACAGGTGAATCTAGGGCTTGGGGCAAGGGCAGCTCTTCCTTAAGACCAACAGTGACTCTTCTCGAGCCTGTGGGTGTGTGGGTGCAGGTGGGCACCAGGCTCTTTGGTACCAACCAAGGCCGTGGCGTGAGGAATGCTCCTCCCAAGGGGCACACGGGGTCCAGTGGAAGCCCAGACTTGTCCCTGCACATGCCCTCCTCCATGCCATTCTCATCCCCGTCAGGTACAGCCTCCGAGTTCTTTGTCCCAGTGTGTGTGTGTGGACACACGTGCACATGTGTGTGGTTTTTTTTTTTTCCAATCCTTTTAATGATCCTCATTCGTCTCTCTGCCATTGTATGACATTCCTCTCATTTTGTAACATCCCCAAATTGGGCATGATGTTTTAGAAAAGGTCCACCTTAAGCTGAATGTCATAGGAAGACTCTAAGAGGATCCAAAGCTGTGAGTCCAGTACTATAAATATCATCTTATTATTATTATTATTAAAAAAGAAGGATCTCAGCTTTGCTGAGTAACTCCTTCCTCATCTCAACAACACTCAGTGCGTCACTGTTGGGTCAATCAGTGAGCAAGGAGTTATGGAGGCAGACCTCCCCGTAATGCAGCTCTGGCTTTCAGTGCTCAGAGCTGGAGGGCGGCCACTATGGCTGGACCTGTTTAATGCAATCCATAAGCCAGTGTGCCTAGGGAAGTCAGAGGTGGCTACCGGGGAGAGGTGACACTGAGCTGGCTCTAGAGTAGGAGGGTACTGAATGTAGAGAAAGGGGCTGGCGGGGAAGAGACCCAAGGAAGTTCTCCAGCAGGGAGCTGGGAAATGCTGGCATGCTGGGCCTGGTGAGAGGCTGAAAAAGCAGGGGCCATCAGCCTGTGGTCCTGCAGGCCGATAGGCTGCTGAGGCCACAGAGCGGACTTTAGTTTCTTTACGGGGTATTTAGCTTTGCCCCAGTCCCTGGCCACAGCTAGACCTGGATCCCGGGCAGCAGCAGTGCACCAGCACCCACCACTGGGCTCACAGCTGCCAGAGTGCTGGCTTCCTTGTCTTGGTGCAGACCTGTGACCACTGATGAAAACTAAGCAAGGACACCTGCCCCTCGGCAGCGCTCTGCGGTGTTCCTGGGGGTTTGCAAGAACCAGGCTTGGGGAAGGATGAGAATGCTGCTCACTCAGAGTCTACTGATTCAAATAGTCTGCTTGTATCTGCTGGCAAAGAACAAGAAAAATAATGTTTCCCTCTTCAAGTCTCCAAAGCATGTTAGTGACTTTTTCAAACCAAAGACACATGAAATAAGGATTCCTTTAACTACTGGGCCCTGCATAGTACATAATTCTTATTTATAAGACATAATCATGTGATTAAGGCCCTTTGGGAATTCTAGTTTTTCATTTATTAAGCTTCATATTGCTTAATAGTACCCACTCTTAGTCTGTGAGATATACTAAAAGCTTAATCATAATTACGTTTTTCTAATTGCTAGAAGGCGTGCAATTCACCAGGGAGAGAAGGGGGTAGGGAAAAGTACCCATAATGGGGCCTGGCCACACTGCAATCCCTTACCCTCCATCGCTCCATCCTGTTGGGATTTGGGACACGCACGCACACACATATCTGGTATATTTTTCAAGCCACCAGGGCCAAGCTTTGAACCACAGTCACCATGTGAGATCCCACTGCCTTACCCACTAGGCTTCAGGGCTCACCCATGGTAACTATTGAGTTGTCAGCAAAGTCTGACATATTTTTTCTATGTTTTTATACACAAAGATGTGTCATGATTTTCCGACCACCCGATACATTCTTAAAGACATTCTTCCATTGTACCGACCTTCCAAGTCAGTCAGACGGTATCCTGGTACCGACCCCATATGAAACAGTGACATTTTGCAAAGTCCTGTGGGGAGTCGGGGAGAGAAAATGCGAAATCCGGGAAGTGGTTATCTCGGTAACTGGTAGTTTCCACGAAGCCTCTTTTGCTTCATACCGTGTTTCTGAAATGCCTCTTGAGTTAGCGTAGGTCGCTTTACCCAAGCTTGGCAGCCCAATGGTCAGGCATCCGGCGTGCCCTGAGAAAGCCAGGATAACGCCAGGAGGCCTCACGCTCCCTAAGGGCAGTGCCAGCGCCACTGGACAGCGCCCTGGGCTCGCCGCTTCCTGTCTGAGCCCACTCAGCCTCCAAGAGCACCTCCACTGGAGTGGGAGGTGTGGCCCTGGATGTGTTTTGACTTTGTGGAACCCACCATAGAAGCTGTGCTGTGTTTTGTTTTGTTTTCATTGAATAGTTGCTTCAGCTTATTCGCTTGCTCAAATTCTCTTTCGAAATCCCAGCTGAGTGCTCTGGTTAATTACATTCTGCGACACTGTCTAGGGCAGTGCAGGTCTCTTTGAGCTCATGGGTAGCCTTTTGCTTTTTTATTTTTGTAATTATAAGAGGGTGTATGAACTGGCCACAGAGACACGAGGGACGCAGGGGGAGAGAGCATGCCTTCATGGGACAGTGTCACGTTCCCTCGTCCTCCGTTTCTCTATCCCCGGGACTTGGCACACATACACGTGTGTTGGCGTGTCTTTCATGCTGCTCGGACTGGCATTCAAACCAGGGTCAGCCACATGGGATCCAGCTCCCTTAACTGCTAGGCTAGGAGGCCAGACCCATGGGTAGCTTTTCAAATGAAGTCTGACATCAAAGTGCTCTGACTGGGACCAGCAGTTAGCGTAATGGCTATGTCACTGGACTCCCATGTAGTCGACCACGGTTCACGTCCCGGACCCGGTGGCTTAAACTCACGCCGGGCACGTGTGCATGCGTGCCCAAGATCCCAAGAGGAGAATGGAGGAGAAGGGATTGCGATGTGGCCATCTCCCCTGGGGGGGTGATTTCTTGCTTTTTATCTGTCTGTCTCTCTCGCTCTCTGTCTGGCGAGCGCACACGCCCTATAGCAAAAAACTCTTTAAAAAAAAAATGTGCTCTGACTGAAGTGGGCATGAGTGCTGGCAAAAACCTTCTCGGGAGCCTCCCGCAGCTCCCGAGACCAGGAGTTAGCACCACCCAGCCATGTGATCCCAAGCAAGTTGTGCAGCCTCTGGGCATGGCTGACCGAAGTTGAAATATCAGTTTGTAATTTTTATAAAATCATGTCCTGAGGGCCAGCAGGTGGCATAGTGGTTAAGGCAGTGGACTCCCACATGGCCAATTGCAGTTCAAGTCCCTGACTTGGCGGCTTGAAAATCACTCCAGGCAAGTGTGTGTTGCATGCTCAGTCTTGAGAATGAAGGAGAAGAAACTGTGGTGTGGCCATCCCTGGGGAGGGGTGGTGATTTCTCTCTCTCTCTCTCTCTCTCTTTCTCTCTTTCTGTCTCTCTAGTAAGTGCATGTGTCCTATGGCAAAAACCTAAAATATAAATGAATGAATGAATGAGTGAGTGAGAAAATCATGCCCTGGTTCCTCAGCCTTCCTAGACTACAGTTTGTAAACGAGACCTACAGATCAGTCGGCCTGCTGTCATGACCAGCCACAGAAGGGCTAGCACAGGGACCCAGGGACACCCAGCTCTGGGTCACAGCCCCTGCCGCTGCCCACCCTGACACTGGGGAGGGTGGCTAAGGGATGGGAAGGGACACGCAGGGGCTAATCAGGAGGGCGGCAGGATGTGTCTGCAGGCTGAACTGACTTCTCTCTGGTTATGTTTCTGGACCCCACCTCGAAGTTTTCGGCCCAGTTCAGCATGTTCCAGGCCATCAAAGACCAGCTGGAGCAGCGGACGCGGATCCTGCAGGCCAACATCCGGTGGCAGCAGGAAGAGCTGCACAAGATCCAGGAGCAGCTCTGCCTGGTCCAGGACTCCAGCGTCCAGGTGAGGCCCTGCCGACCAGTCCCTCCCCTGCCGCTCTGGGGCAGGTCCTCAGCTGCCTGCAGGACTTCCTCCAAGAGCCCTCCACACTGCCTCGTTCCCTCACATCCAGGCTTTCTGGGTTAAAAAGCACACTGGGACCTGCAGGGGCAAGAGCAGGGACCGTCCACCTCCCTGCCCCACCTCCAGGCCAGGCCAGACGTGAGGTTCCCATGATGCCCTGCTTCCCTGCCCCTCACTCTGGTGAGCACATACTGCTAGTTTTCCATCTGCATTGTTTGTTTGTTGGTTTGCTACAGAATGTGTGTGCTCACCAGAGAGACAGAGAGAGGGAGAGGAGAGAGCACCCTCCTGGGGAATGGTCATGCCACAGTTCTCCTCCATCCTTCCCACCCTTCGAGATTTTACATGCACACACGTGTCCGCGGCATGTTTCTCAAATCCTGGACAGGACTTGAACTGCACACTTGGCCATGTGGGACCAGGTGAGCCAACCACCAGGCCGCAGAGTAATCCTGGCCTCTCTGCACTGTCATTTGTGCTGGTGTTTCACCAGTATGGATGCTTGTCTTGGTCCTGGGTTGGAGTGCCCAGGACCTGCATGCCAAGCCTTCAAAACATTCTTGGAAAATGGGTGTTACAGGGTCCAGCAGTTAGCATAATGGCTTTGTCGCTGGACTCCCATGTAGCCGACCATGGTTTGAGTCCCAGACCCGGTGGTTTAAACTCACGCCAGGCACGTGTGTGTTTGTTCCCAAGATCCCGAGAGGAGAATGGAGGAGAAGGGATTGCGGTGTGGCCATCCCCCCTGGGGGATGATTTCTTGCTTTCTGTCTCTCTGTCTCTGTCTGCCTGGCGAGTGCACACACCCTATAGCGAAAACCTCTCCAAAAACAAAAGTAAAAAGAAAAGAAAATGGGTGTTATATAAAAAAACTGTATGACAGAAAGTTCTGCACCAAAAGAAACGTGTTCTTTCCTTCCATTTTCCACGAACTTTCTGAAGTCCCCTCATGTAACTGCTCTCATGGCTCCTGGCCCGGGCTGCCACCGAGGGAGATGGAAACAGCTGTGCTGTCGGCTTCTCACTCAGTGCGTGAATCGGGGGAGCCGGGGATGAGGAAATCTGAGCTGTGGCCCGAGGGGCACGCAGAGGGACGGGCTGGCTCCTCCACACCACGCCACATGTGGCATGCCCGGGGATGCTCCACATGCCCTGACGGCCGCGGCTCTGCCTTAGAGAGATTCTACCTGGAGGAAAATCACATATTGGATCTCTTTCGAGAATAGGTTATTTTCACCAACTTGCACTCACATCAGTCCAGGATTGTCTTCGAAAGGCAGCATTTTCCCTCTGTTCACTGTGAATGGGACCTTACCTTTGCAGTGGGATTTTCCAGAGAGCTAACCTGGGAGTCAGCCCCTCAGTGCTTGCCACCCCTGGGAGGGAGATAGACAGCGGAGGAGGGAATGCTGGGAATGGCCAGAGCATCGTCCTGCCACTTTTCCCTTCATGGTCTCTGCGACCCTCCCCTGGTCACCACAGCTCTGCCCAATCTCCATGAGTCCATGCACGCTGAGATTAGCACCTGATGGTGCAGGTTTTGGTGGGCAGCAGGCATCCCTCCCAGCCATCCTGCCTCCCAGGGCCCCCAGCGCCTCTGCCTGGCCCCCGGGGGTGTTCCCGGCAGGCTTTCCAGACCCCAGCTCCCACTGCACCACAGTCTGGCCAGGGCTGGCTCCACCCTCACCAAGCTGCTCGCCACACCCCGGGCAGCTGTGGTGCCACAGCCTTCTCTCCGGGCCAGGGCCACACCCACCTCCCTGACCTCCTCGGGGACACCCCATAAACCAACCAGGGACAAGACTGTAGCGTGTCCTGAAAAGAAGGGAGTCATCGGGGCGTCCCGAAGTACAAAGCCCACTCGTGGATACTTCTCCGGTATTTTCCTCCCATCCTTACTGGTAGCCCAGAACTTCAATACTTTAATTTTTTCTAAGATGTATTTATTTATTTTGTTATTATTTATTTTTTTAATTTGACCGGAGAGAGAGAGAGAAAGGGAACATGAGAAAGCAAGCCACCAAGTCTAGGATTAAAACTGTGATGGCGTATGTGGGAGTCCAGCACCTTACCCATCATGCCACCTCCTGGGCCTCCAATACTTTCATGGAATTTCTACACTAACAGGAAGGGAGAAGCTGCTAAAAGCAAGGTAGGCGTAGAGACGTCCTCCTCACTGCCGGGCTTTGCTACTTCCTGTTTTTTCAACGTTAAAGCTCGATTTTAAAATAGTAGGTGAGAAGGTGATTGCTTCCACTTTCTGTTATAAAGATGTATTATTGGGACCAGCAGGTGGCATAATGATTACATTGCTGGACTCCCACATAGGTGACCACAGTTCAAATCTCAGACCTGCAGCTTAAAACTCATACCAGGCACATGCACATGCATGCCCCAAATCCCAAAAGGAGAATGGAGGAGAAGGGATTGGCATGACCATCCCCCCCCAAGAGGGTGATTTCTTGCTTTCTGTCTCTCCGGCGAGTGCACACACCCTATAGCAAAAAATGCTCTCTTAAAAAAAAAAATAGTTTATTTTCCTCATGACCCATGCGCGTCATCACCCCCAAAGTGCACATGCCACGCAGACCTCAGCTCTGTCGGGGAGGGTGTGGAAACCGAGCCTTCGCTGTGTGCTTCCCTGCTTCATTCCTGCAGCCTTATCTTTGCAGTGGAATTTTCCAGACAGCATGGAAATCCACAGATAGAGAGAGAGAGAAAGGGAACATGAGAAAGCAAGCCACCAAGTCTAGGATTAAAACTGTGATGGCGTATGTGGGAGTCCAGCACCTTACCCATCATGCCACCTCCTGGGCCTCCAATACTTTCATGGAATTTCTACACTAACAGGAAGGGAGAAGCTGCTAAAAGCAAGGTAGGCGTAGAGACGTCCTCCTCACTGCCGGGCTTTGCTACTTCCTGTTTTTTCAACGTTAAAGCTCGATTTTAAAATAGTAGGTGAGAAGGTGATTGCTTCCACTTTCTGTTATAAAGATGTATTATTGGGACCAGCAGGTGGCATAATGATTACATTGCTGGACTCCCACATAGGTGACCACAGTTCAAATCTCAGACCTGCAGCTTAAAACTCATACCAGGCACATGCACATGCATGCCCCAAATCCCAAAAGGAGAATGGAGGAGAAGGGATTGGCATGACCATCCCCCCCCAAGAGGGTGATTTCTTGCTTTCTGTCTCTCCGGCGAGTGCACACACCCTATAGCAAAAAATGCTCTCTTAAAAAAAAAAATAGTTTATTTTCCTCATGACCCATGCGCGTCATCACCCCCAAAGTGCACATGCCACGCAGACCTCAGCTCTGTCGGGGAGGGTGTGGAAACCGAGCCTTCGCTGTGTGCTTCCCTGCTTCATTCCTGCAGCCTTATCTTTGCAGTGGAATTTTCCAGACAGCATGGAAATCCACAGATACTCAAACCAGAGAACATTCCCTCAAGCAGCCTGCTTTCTTGTTTCTTGCAAATCTTAAAGAAATATGTTCCAAGATGTGACATTTGTTTTTTTTTTTAAATGTATAATTCAAGTGTAAAGAATAACCAGGTGGTGTGATGGTTAAAGTGCCAGATTCCCACATAGCCACCTGTGGTTCAAGACCAAGACCCAGCAGCTTGAAAATCACACTGGGTGCGTGGATATGCGTGCCCAAAATTCTAAGAGAAGAATGAACAAACAGGACTGTGGCATGACCATCCCTCTGGGGGTGATTTCTCACTTTTCCTCTCTCTGTCTCTGGCAAGCACACATGCCCTGTGACAAAAAGCCTTGGGGAAAGAAAAGAAAAGAAAAGAAAAGAAAAGAAAAGAAAAGAAAAGAAAAGAAAAGAAGTTAGGGGAAAGTACTCCAGGCCTCATGCCCCCAAAAGTGGAGAGTGACACGACTTTAGGTTAGGTATCTGTCGAAGCCTAGTGGCACGAGGGGTCTCTCTATACCATGTCTCCACTGTGTATACTTCTGGAACGTTGCGAATACGTTTATCAAAGTAACCAGGTGTTAACCAGAATTACTTGCTTCTGAAAATTAGAAGTTTCTTTTTTTAAAAACCGTTCTTTTAAATTTTTTTTTAAATGGAGGAGTATTTTATTTTGTGCATGTTTCCTATGGAATTGAAGTTGTCTTCTTAAGTCATGGAATTCTACGTTACGGCTGATAGGACAAGCGGGATGAGCACAGCAGCAAACCAGGATGGTCCCCTGCTCCGCCCCGGCCCTGGTCCCCTTCCAGATCCTTTATTCCCACCTCAGAGGACTTTCCTACTCTGTCATTGGCTCAGAACTTTCAGTAAGGCTCTGAGTGCATGCAATGCTTGCTAAATAGGATTTTCTTTTTCTTCCCAAAAAGATTGGGTTATGAAGGGGGACAGGCCCTCTAGGGCTATTGGTGTTTGTACCCCGGTGGGGAAACCAGGGCCTGCGCTGGCCAGAGCTGTTCTCCAGAAAGACCCATCAGCCCCTTCAGGCAGTGGAAGGCTGCCTCTCGCTCTCTTTTTGAGAGCATGCGCGCCCTCTGCTGGCTGCTCTCAGAAGTGTCTAAAGGACACCTGTAGCAATGGCGAATGACACGTTCTTTGGTTGCTTTTCTCATGGATCCTTCCACCCATCTTCCTTTCCATTCATCCATTTGTTGTTCTGTCCAGCCACTCATCCATACATTTACCCACCCCTCCCTTACGTACCAGCACCTGGTTAAGCACTGTGGAGACAAAGGTAAATGGGCCAGGGCTTCGGCATGGTAGTGCAGCCAGTATTCCGTTACAGAACACCAGCAGAAACAGCGTGCAGAACCTTTACTCGCTTTGTCATTTACTCGCTCATTTACTAATTCCATTCATTCCTTTATAAATACTTTTGATAGGCCAAAAAAAGTAAAAGAATAGAAAATTTTCTTTTAAATATTGTTGCCATTATCCAACATTTATTCACCACGAACTGCTTCTTGGGTACTTTATATGCGTTAATTGTATTTACTCCTTTATGAGGTGCGTGCCATTAATGTCACTGTTTTATTAATGAGGAAACTAAGGCTTGGAAAATGTACAAACACTGCCCAAATCTTAAAGGAATATGCTGTGAGTAGGGTGGGGCGAGTCAGAACTTTATGTATGAGTGTCATAAAGTTGGTCCCACCCAAGCTCTAATCAGAAGGTAAGTTGTATCCTTGCATAACAATGTATGGTAACTGGGCTAACGTATTAGGGTTGCTAAAGTGATGAAGCATTAAGTTTCCCCGTATGCTTTAAACAAGCCATATTATAGAAATTTTATAATTATCATGATAATCAGTATGAATTTTGTTATCTAAAATGTCTCAGACACCTAAGAGGCTACAATATATTAACCTGATTTTTCGTTGTTGTGTTTTTAGATTTTTTGGCTATAGGGCATGTACACGCAGAGACACAGAAGTGGGGGGGGGGAGAGAAAGTGAGAAATCACTCCCAGGGGGGAATAGCACACCACAATCCCTTCTTCTCCATTCTCTTTTCAGGATTTTGGGTGCACATGTAGATGCACCTGACATGTTTTTCAAGTCACCAGGTCTGGGACTTGAACCTATGGAGTTGGCCATGTGGGATCCAGTGCCTTTTTCAGATTTTTGCCAGAGGGTACACACACTTGCCAGAGAGAGAGAGAAAAGGTGAGAAATCACTCCCCCAGGGGGGATGGCCATGCCACAATCCCGTCTCCATTCTCCTCTTGGGATCTTGGGCATACACACACACACGGTGCGATTTTCAAGCTGCTGGGTCTAAGACTCAAGCTGCTAAGACAGTCATATGAGAACCAGTGCCTTAAACCCCATGCCACCTGCTGTCTGATTATTTTAATTTGAAAATGTAAGAAAATTGAATAAGGTTTAAAAATAGTGCGCAATGTGTGTGTGAGAAAGAGTTTGGTACATTTGATTTAAAGCAGCTACCTAAGTGCTTAGAAAGTTTTCACTTCTTAGGTTTATAAATCTGCCTTGTTAGGTATGTGGGATGTTTGACGGATTCCAATAGAGTGATTAGTAAATAAGTTACTTTGGTAGATAATGTTAAACTTACAAACTAACTTCATAAGTTAAAAAGAGTGAAAGCTGGCTCTTTTTAGACCAAATAAGACTTGCAAATCAGAGAGGACTTGTAAGTTGACTGTAAATGTTTAAGAACTACAACTTTAATGACTACCATAACCATTTAACTAAAGACCTGTACCTAGCTTTGTAAACAAAAGCTCCCCTTGGGCACTGAGATGATCCTCTGATGTTATCTGTATCATGATTCTTGATGCATAGTCTTCCACTCCATCCCGTCATTTGCTTTGAGGGTTTTGTTTTGTTAAAGGGTGAAGTGTGCTGATCAGAGAGAGAGAGAGGGAAAGTGAGTAATCATCCCCCAGGGGGATAGCCTTCTCTTGGGATTTGGGGCATGCAAGCACACATGCCCAATGTGTTTTTCAAGCTACCGGTTCCAGGACTCGAATCATGCAGTTGGCCATGTGGGCTCCAGCTGCCTTAAATTCCATGCCACCTGTTGGCCTTGCTTTGCATTCTTTAAGAGCAAGGCTCTCTCTTCCTAGCATCTGGCATTTTAACTTCAGTTCCTGTATTTGGTGCAGTCCATCCTCGTCCCGGTATAGAACTGACACGCTGACATGTGCTGAGTGACAGAGCAGGGTTGGAAAGGTGGTTGTAGAACCACGTCACACTGAGGCTTGAAGGCACGTAAAGACCAGTCAGCTCAAGTGCCCCCTTCACAGATGCCACTGAGCCATCTACCAGAGGCCCGAGGTCGGATCAAGTGCCCTTTCCACCACACTGCTAATCTGCCCAGCTCCCTCTCATGCCCCCACCCCGAAAGAGAAGCCTGCAGCTTTGAAATGAGGACGCTCTGTCAGCTGAGCGGTCAGGAGCTGTCTCGGCGCCATCCTCCCAGACTCAGTCCCCACACGGTTGAAGAGGAGGATTTGCTGCAGTCCCCGCTGCCTGTCCTAATTCATGTGTCATCGTCTCTGTGCTTATTTGCCTGCCTGGCAGCGCAGACACTGAGGTCATGGGGCAGACGAGCCATCTCGGCTGACAGCGCTGGGTTGAAGGTTCTCAGCAGCGATATGGGTGCAGACCCTGGTCCTCGGTCAAGGCCAGGCACGAGGCCCAGACCTACTGCAGGGACAGTGCGGCCCATGCTGCAGGATAAGCAGTCCTTCGCCACCATGATTTACGTCATGCATTCTACTCACAAGGTGGTTCTCCCTCTGAGAAGAAACTGATAAGCCAAGCTGAACTCTAAGTTATTTTCATTACTTACAGAACACTGAGTCCAAGCTTCTTTCTTTTCTTCTCTTTTTTTCTAAAGTGGTTTTTGTCTTAGGGCACATGCGCTCACTGGAGAGAGACAGAGAGACAGAGGCAGTGAGGAGGAAAGTGAGAGGTCACCCCCCAGAAGAGATGGCCGTGCCGCAATCCACTCTCCTCCTTTCTCCTCCCAGGATCTTGGGTATGCACGCACACACACGTCCAGCGTGAATTTCAGGCCACTGGGTCCAGGACTCGAACCACAGTGTGCGAGTCCAGCCATATAGCCGCTGTGCCATCTGGTGGCCCCTGCGCTTCGTTCACACTGTTGAACCTCAGTGACCTGTGAGGGCAGACACAGTGTCTGTCCCATCCACGCACTCTGCCTGGCGTTTGCTGTGTCGGGACGCCCAGGAGAGAAAGTGGACTGTTTCTAGGGAGGTCGGTGGAGAGAGCACGAGCCGACCCATGACCCATCTCTGACTGCTGCGGGAGAAGTGGGAGGGGAGGTACACGGGAGGGCGCCCTCCCCTAAAGCACTCCCGCTCTGCTCTCAGATTTTCACGCAGCAGCCAGTGTCCCTGAGCTTCAGCAGCGCTCCGCGGCCCGCGGCACAGCAGCAGCTGCAGCAAAGGTCGGCTGCCGCGTCCCAACCCCAGCTCGTGGCGAGCCCCCGACTTCCAGAGCCGATGGCCTCCACCCAGGTCGCAAGCCAGCACCTGCTCAGAGAGTCCGGCGTGATAGCAGCCCAGGTACCTGTGTCCTTTCTCCCGCTCCGTCCTGGCCCCCAGAGCGGACGCGGTCTGCAGGCCGAGACAGCCTCCTTTCCCGCAGCTGGTGCCAACTGGAAACCTGCAGCACATGGGCTGCGGTGCACTGCCCTGGGAGCTTTGCTTTGCTTTACTTTCCTCTTTTTTGGGGGGGAGAGGTTTTTGCTATAGGGTGCGTGCACTCGCCAGACAGACAGAGAAAGACAGAGAGATAGAAAGCGAGAAGTCACCCCCCAGGGAGGATGGCCATGCTGCAGTCCCTTCTCCTCTTGGGATCTTGGGCATGCACACACATGCTCCCAGCGTGAGTTTTAAGCTACCGGGTCCGGGACTCAAACTGCAGTCGACTACATGGAAGTCCAGCGATATAGCCATTACACCAACTGCCAGTCCCTTACTTTTCTCTTTGTAAAGTCACTCGGAAGCCCCAAGTTGTGTTGGCCTCCTGCTGTGCAGCGTTCCTGTCGCCCTCAGTCCTGTCTTGCCCTTGAAGAAGTCATATGGCTTTGACAGGGAACCAGGGCAGGTGGTGAATGAGGCCGTCCCAGGCACTCCTGGCTCACAGCCGTCTGTCCCCACACGCATGTCCTCAGACCCTATCATCTACTCCTGGGTTTACCCATTACCCTCTCAGGCAGCCACCTCTGGTCACTGTCTCGTGACACAGGACCACTGTTCTCCTCTAGGTTCCCTCGGTTCCCTGTCAAACCCTTCCCTTGCAGCCACTTCCACTTATAGTGAGCCACCAGTGGCCTTGCAAGCTGACAGGGCTGCCAGTGGGTAAACAGCACTTAGTGTGAGTGGCCTCAAGAACTCCTGAGCACCAGCTTCTGGGAGGTCACAGCTTGAAAGGCAGCCTTCCCTCAAGCCTGTCATATCACACATGCTCCCAGGGCTTCAGCGAACGCCCGCTGAGCTCCTCCAGGCCCTGGAGCCTGGAAGCGAGCCAGAGCTGTCCTTGACCTCAGGGAGCTTGTCCTCTGGGGACCCTCCCAGGTGGTGTGCAGCACGATGTGATGAGTCCATGTCTAGGACAGTTGGTCCATCTTCACCCAAGTTGTCTTAGTCCACTCTTGTGTTGCTAACAGAAATACCTGCGACTGGAGGATTCCTGAAGAATAGAGGTTTATTTGCCTCACAGTTCTGGTGACTAGCAAGTTCAAAGGTGTGAGGCCGATGTCAGGCTGGCCTCTGGTGCTCAGCAGAGAGGATGGTGGGTGTGTACCGAGGGACGCTGGGCACTCAGCTTCCTTTACAGGAATGGATCTATTCTCAGAGCTAGCACTCCCTCTGTCTGCGAGACAGCATCAGTCCATCATGAAGGTGATGCATCCATGGTCCAGATGCCTCTCACTAGGCCTCACCTCTTAGAGGCATCTCCTCTTCCCAATGACATTACACTGGGGACGACATTCTAAAGCATGAACCTTTGGGAGGGACACACCATTACCCAGGCCATAGCACAAATGTAAGGCTTCTGCATGAAATGCAACTTTCTGATTCAAAATGTCATCACGAGTGAGAATAGCCAGGAATATTTTGGAAAAGAAAACACTGAAGAAGGCTTTCCATTATCCGCTATTGGAAGATTTTATAAAAGAATGCTGGGACCAGCAGTTAGCATAATGGCCATGTCGCTGGACTCCCACGTAGTCGACCGATGTTCGAGTCCCGGACCTGGTGGCTTAAACTCACCTGGCCTGTGTCCATGCGTGCCCAAGATCCCAAGAGGAGAATGGAGGAGAAGGGATTGCAGCATGGCCATCCCTCCTGAGGGGTGATTTCTCACTTTCTATCTCTCTGTCTGTCTCTATCTTTCTGGTGCAAGCATGCATCCTATAGCAAAAACCTAAAAAATAATAATAAAAAATAAAAATAAAACAAGAATTAAAGCACTGTGGTATCACCATATGAATGGACAGTCAATGAAAGTCCAAATCCCAAGCGCAAAGCCACGCCCTCTCCCTCATTCATTACTTCACTCAACAAATGCTACCGAACACTCAGTGCGTACCAGACACTAAGTTCTAAGCACTAGGGGCAGCAGCAGAGAAAAAGTTAAAATGATTTCTGTTCCAGTGAAGAGAAAGAAAAATGAATAAAAGTGACAGTACGTCACGTAGCAACGTGGGAAACTGGTGAAGGAGGGCTGGGGGTTGGAATGTTACGTAGGTGTCCTCCCCAAGAGGATAGTCGATATTTGCTTTATTTATTAGGTATTTATTTATGAGTATCTTCAGGGAGAAAGACAGGTACCCCCAATGGGGTCGTAATGCCACTATCCATCCCCCAGCTTTAGCCAGCCTGGGTCACAGGCTTGCACGTGCACCTGGCATGCACAGGGAGGCCCCAGGACCCAAACCCAGAACCTTCCCACCTGGGTCCAGCATCATAGAGTGTCATGTTACCACCGCACCACCATCTGGCCCCAGAGAAGAGAGTATTTGATCCAAGACCTCAGGGGGTGAGAGAATGAGCCCCATCAATATCGGGGGAAGAGTATTCTGCTGAAGAGCTTAGCAGGTGCAGAGGCCCTGGGACAGGAGCTGGTCTAGGAGTTGGAGAAACAACAAGGTCCACATCTCCAAAATGGAATTTGTGAAGCAGAAAATAGTTTGGCTCAATGCACGTTTGTTGCTTGCCTACTGAGGGCCTGCCATTGTCCTAGACTCAGAGGATTCAGCTATGGTCCAGTGGGAAAGACAGTCACAAGATCAAGATAATTCAGTGTATGGTGGGTAGACCCCTCGTTCAAGGAAAGGCGGGGGGTGTGACCTGCAGGGTTTTCTGGGAGATGAACCTGAGTCAAGCCCAAGTGTTGCCTTTTTCGTTAAAATGATGCTCCAGGGCCCAAAGCTGCTGAGGAGCTCACAGGTGATGCAGGGGGGCAGCCGCACGCTGAGCAGCTTGACGTCCCCATTCAGCAGCGCCACGGCTGTGCTTCCCCCAACTCTGAGTCTGACCACGCCCGCCTCCGCCCCCCAGGATGCCAGCCAGTGCCAGCCCAGCCCAGACTTCAGCCATGACCGGCAGCTCAGGTGGGCAGGCCGTCCTTGTGCGGGGATGACTGAGGCATGGTTTTACGCGGTTCATCTCAGCTCTTTCTCTGCTGTAGATGGAGCCAGAGTCCAGACAGACAGGTGCTAAATGCTCTGTCGCTGGTCTCAGCCAGGGGTGCAGCAGGAGAGGGTTTGGAGACCTGATGGCCAGAGGAGGTGACCACCGTGTTCATCATCCTCTGAGAGCAGAGGTGGAAGTGGGGATCAAGTTGGCCATGAGGGCCCAGCCAGGCTGCAGCTGCATGGCCACGGGCCCGGGCTGTCTAGTCGCGCTGCTCAGCTTCACTCTTTCTCTCTGTGTCTCTCCGTCTCTCTGCTCCCAGGCTGTTGCTGAGCCAGCCCATCCAGCCCATGATGCCTGGGGCCTGTGAGGCACGGCAGCCCTCGGAGGGCGGCAGGACCAGTCGGCAAGTCAAGTACGTGCCCCTGGGTGGAGGGAGGAGGCCAGGCTGCCCTGAGGGCGCCACGCTGCCTGAGGGTGTCAGGCTGCCCCATCACGCCCCTCCAGGCCATCAGCGCTCAGCACGGGCCTGGCACTAAAGGCAGGATCAAAGAGTGCCAGCCCTGAAGGCTCTGTCGGTCCCTTCTATGGCTCAGGGCAGCAAATCCCCGCATCTGAGCCATCTGAGACAACAGAGGTTTATTTGGCTCATGATTTGCAGGTCCAGTGTCTAGGGGCCACCTCGACAGGGGCTTTCCTGTCCGTGAGACCTCAGGGCCATGCCAGGTGTCACAGTGTGGAAGGACAGGACCTCGTGCCTGTGTCCACACATGTGTCTGTTCTGGTTTCCTTCCCTCTCCTTATAAACACCGGAACCCAGTTGTCGAGCCCTGTTGTTGATGACCTAAACCCTAACCTTCTCCTAAAGCTCCCCCCCTTCAATACCGTGAAGATGGTAAGTCTCTTTCAGCACCTTCCCAGTGCAAATTCCAACACATGAATTTGGGGGGGACACCCAGACCATAGCAGGGACTCTTCCCCTTACCTTTCTTCTGCTGACCCTTTAAACAGATAAAATCAGCACTCCATGCTTAATTCGGGACCTGAATGGAACAGTTAATTATACCCTCTAATCTGCAGTCCTCTCCGGACCCTCTGAAGACCTCCAAGCCTTCACTCTGGTGACGACACTGGTGAATGTGGCCCCAATCATCACCCCAGCAGACCCACCCACCCCCCAGGACCCTCCTGCAGGCACTTCAACTCGCCTGCTCCTTGCCTCCCACACTGGGCCTGGCCCGTGAGACACTGCAATGTGGGGCCTCTGCCTTCCCCTCCAGAACCCCACTTCCTCAGTGTCTTCTACCCGGTACCTCAGGGCTGGAAGCTGCTTGGCTCAGCTGCTTAACTGCTAGGGACAAGGGTTACTGGAGACAGATGGGTGAACAGTGCGACAGCTGCTGGAAAGTATCTTCCCACCCTTTAACACGAGGCAGAATGAAACTGTCTTATGGACACCTTTTTCGTGTAAACACTGGTTTCTTTTGTGGCCTGAAATTCACCAGAACAGTGCTAGATAGTGAGGCTGGGGGCCCGCATGCGGGACTGTCCCCTCCAAGTCCTCCCTGTGTCTTCCTGCAATGCTATTAGTAGGAAAGGCACCGTGGCCGAGCATTGCTGAGGGTCAGGGCCTGGCGGTACTCACCCATTTGATCGAATAAAAGCCCGAGGATGTGGCACCTGCTCCTTCTTTACCAATAAAGAAGCTGAGCATTGAGGGTTTGAGGGGCCTTCTCGAAGGCAGACTACATAGCCAGCTGACTTCAGGGCACAGGTGCCTTTTGGCTCCCTGAGTCTTTCACGACCACCCTGCTGGCCCTGCCTCAGGTCTCCCCACAGCCTCTGAACAACTTTCCCAGTAGCCTGTGTCCCTTGAGACCTTCTGGCCCGCCTTTTGGTCACGGAGGGTGAGGAGAGGCATGCGCTTGAAGAAGCTGGCTTTAAGGTCCTCGGTGCATGTGCATACTTCAGAAGGGGAGTTGTGCTTCCGTCTGGATTTTGTCATTTCTTCCTAATGATCCCAATAAGTGGAAACAATCATTCTTGTTACATCACGTTTCAAAGATGTGCAAAATGCTGTGAATAAGGCAAAACTGGACATTGCTTTGAGAACTCAAACTAATAATTTATACCTGCCCATCTCCCCAACTGTCCCTTCCCAACACAAACAACTATCCTCCAGGCATGTCAGGATCTGTCTCCCACACAGAGTGGCCCTCTCGGGAGACATTTGAACCCTCAGTGCTTGTTCCAGATGACCCCATGAAGGAAAATAACAGCTCTAAAAACACAACGCAAGAGGCCTCCTTATAGTGCCTCTGAGCATCTAGAATCATCCAGACCTTTCTTAAATGGCACTTCTCCAGCCCTAATTAATGGGTCATTCTTATCAACCCCTTTCTTTTCTGTTCTTTAATTGTGGGAAAATATACATAATATTTACCATTTTAACCATTTTTTAAAGTTCATTTATTTCGAGAGAGAGAAAGGCATGTTCAACAGGGTCACATGCTACCGTCCACCCCAGCCTCTCTCAACCAGTCAGGATGACGGTTAAGCGCATGCGGGCTCAGTGTGTACAAGTCGACCTGGGACCCCGATCTTTTACATGGCTTCTACTATGGCTGAGTTTTGCACTTCTGCTGCACCACTGTCACTGGACCCTTTCAACCATATCTACATGCACAATTCAGCATTAAGTATATTCACACAGTCGTGCAACCACCACCACCATCCGTCTCCAGAATGGTTCCATCTTCCTGTTTCCTTAGCCCCACCCCCTGGTAACCACACCTTCTGTCTCGATGAATTTGATTATTATGGGTCTCTCATAGAAGAGGAATCATTGCAATATTTTCTTTTTGTTACTAGCTTATTTCACTTAGTATAATGTCTTTAAGATTCATCCATGTCGTAGCATGTGCCAAAAAATTTTCTTTTTAAGGCTGAATAATGTTCCATTATATATGCTACATTGCTTTATCCATTCATCATCAATGCTTACCGGCCTGGTTTCCACCTTTTGGCTATTATAAATAGTCTACTTTTTTTTAGAGGTTTTTGCTATAGGGCACGTGTGCTTGCCAGACAGACAGACAGAGACAGAGAGAGAGAAAGCAAGAAATTACCCCCCAGGGGGGATGGCCACACCGCAATCCCTTCTCCTCCATTCTCCTCTTGGGATCTTGGGCACGCACGCACACGCGCCCGGCGTGAGTTTTAAGCCACTGGGTCAGGGACACAAACCACGCTCGACTACGTGGGAGTCCAGTGACACAGCCATTACGCTAACTGCTGGTCCCTATAAATAATATTTCTATGGATATACAAATATCTGTTCAAGTCCCTGCTTTCTGTTCTTTTGGGTGTATACCCAGAAGTGGAATTGCTGGATCATAAGGTAATTCTATGTTTGATTTTTTTTTTTTTTGAGGACTCCCCATACTGTTCTCCACAGTAGTAGCACACATTCCCACCACTAGCGTCTGCGTTCCAACTTCTCTCTCCCATCTTCCCTCACACTTGTTCATAACTAGTGATGTTGAGCATCTTTTCACATGCTTATTGGCCATCTGTATCTTTTCTTTGGATAAATGTCCTTTGGAGCCCGTTGCCCTTTTTTTTGTGTTGAGTTGTTTTTTTGGTTTTGTTGGGAAGCAGTAGCAATTCTTTGTATATTCTGAGTATCAATTCCTCATCAGATATATTATTTGCGAAAAACTTCTCTCATTCCGTGGGTTCTCTTTTCCCTTTATTGATAGTGACCTTTGACGTATAAAAGGGTTTAATAATGTCCATGTTACCTTTTTTTCTCTCTCTCTTTCGTTACTTGTGCTTTGGAAGCCTTATCAATTCCTCTTTCTTAAGGGATATTTTTCTCCTTCTACATGAAAACAAACAGGTATCCACAGAGTCAAGCTATATTTCACAATCCAGATGTGCATCCCGCTAGCAGCAGCGCCTCAACTCCTGTTCTGCTGATGGGGCAGGCCGTGCATCACCCCAGTTTCCCCACCTCCCAGCCATCATCCCTGCAGCCCGCACAAGCCCAGCAGCAGCAACCACAGCATTACCTGCAGGTGGGTGCCAGCCCAGCAGGGCCCCGAGTGGTCTAGGGAGACAGAGCAAAGCCCCAGAGCCTGAATACCAAAAGGCCTTTCCCATCTTTGCTTTGCATTCTGTCCCTAGTCTAGAAATAAGCCCCAGGAAGATTTATGTTTGATCATTTTAATTCTTAAGATTTATGATATATATGTGTGTATGTGTGTAATACGAGAAATTAAGAATCAGCTATGATGGTCCATTTTTTAAAGTAATTCTTATCGAGATTTTGCATCTTGATATATCCATATTTTTTAAGCAAAAATCAGATGTTGATGACTGTGTTTGTTGGACTTTTAGTGTGTTTATAGACAAAGTCTTATATGCAGGCAAAATTAAATCATATTTAGTTAAAGATCCATTGCACTTTTTTAATAAATATGATAATGTTGTATGAAATTGGAACTTGCCAGGAAAATTTGGAACACATTTATGTGTGGTCACTACTGACAAGGCAAAGATTACTTCAAGCAGGACCAGCAGTTAGCGTAATGGCTATGTTGCTGGACTCCCATGTCATCAACCGCGGTTCAAATCCCGGAACCGGTGGCTTAAACACACAGTGGGTGTGTATGTGTGTGTGTGCCCAAGATCCTGAGAGGAGAATGGAGGAGAAGGGATTGCGGCATGGCCAGCCCCCCTGGGGGGGTGATTTCTCACTTTCTGTCTCTCTGTCTCTCTCTCTCTCTGGCGAGCGCATGTGCCCTATAGCCAAAAAGAAATAAAATAAAACCTCTCAAAAAAATAAAAAAGAAAATGATGTGTGAGAAGGCAGGGATGGTGTAGGGGAGCCTGAGAAGTCTCCTGCATGTTTGTTTGGTGGTAGCAACAGATGCATTGCAGGCACCTGCTGCATGCAAGATGTAGGCTAAGCATACAGAGCTCTTCAGCCTGCTGGCTGCGTGGAGTTAGCAGTGTGCAGTCGGGCTGTGGTTCTGTGTGAAGCAGGAGCACTGTGGCAGGAACGCCTTTGTGGAGGAAGAGACTCTGAGAGGAGGAGGGTCAGGAGGTGCCTGCAGCAGAACCTGATGCCCCAGGATATGCCCAAATGTGGGAGGAGGAGTGAAGGCAAGGGGACAGTGTTCCAGCAAGACAGCCTGAGCCAAAGTGCAGGGGCAGCTTTAAAGGCAGGGGCAGCTGGGACCAGCAGATGGCGTAATGGTTACGTCACTGGACTCCGATGTAGTTGCTTGTGGTTTGAGTCCTGGATCTGGTGTCTTAAAACTCATGCTGGACACATGTGTGTGTGTGCCCAAGATCCCGAGAGAATGGAAGAGAAGGGACTGTGTCATGGCCATCCCTCGTAGGGGGTGATGTCTTACTTTCTCTCTCTCTCTCTCTCTCTCTCTCTCTCTCTCTGGCAAGCACATGCACCCTATAGCAAAAATCTTTCTTAAAAAGAGGAGGAAGGGGAACCAGCAGTTAACATAATGGCTATGTCGCGGGACTCCCACGTAGTCGACCACGGTTTGCGTCCCGGACCCGGTGGCTTAAAACTCACGCCGGGCACGTGTGTGTGCCTGCCCAAGATCCCGAGAGGAGAATGGAGGAGAAGGGATTACGGCGTGACCACCCCCTCTGGGGGGTGATCTCTCGCTTTCTGTCTCTATGTCTCTCTCTGTCTGTCTGGCGAGCGCACGCGCCCTATAGCAAAAAAAACCTCTCAAAAAAAAAATAGAGGAGGAGGAATGGACAAGGAAGGGGGAGAGAAGATTGAAGCTTCCAAAGTCAGGCTTGGACCAGTTGAAGTTCTTTAACTTCAGAGCAAGTTGTTTCCTAAGAGGTGCTGGGGAATGGCAGAATTGGGAATGAGCTGGGGGTCAGGGACCGGCAGCAGAAGGTGCACAGACTGTGTGTATTTGGATTCCGCCCTGTGTTACTGCACGCGTTCTCCGGCTCTGTCACCCTGATACATGCAGGCTACATGTAGCTCATGGGCACATGTTTATGGACCCATTCCCTGAGCCCCAGTGCCAGGCCTGTTGTGCCAGAAGGACTCCAGTGTGGACAGAGACTGGGCCTCAGCAGTCACCCCACCTGGTAGAGCCTAGGGCTTCTCCACCACACCACCAGGTGGTGTGCTGTCTGCCGGCTCTCCGTGTGACCCCACCACAGGAGGAGCATGCTGTAGTCTGACAGCATGGCAGCATGGCCCGGTTCTCCCCACCACTGGAGGGGGCCAGTGAGTCACAGAACCTCCTCTGGACCCTCTCTCTTTCCTTCCCAGGTCCAGGCGCCAACACCCTTGCACGGTGAGCAGCAGGACTCGCTACTTCTCTCCACCTACTCACAGCAGCCAGGGACCCTGGCCTACGCACCCCCGCCCCCCTCGCAGCCCCAGCCCCCACGCCCTTCCCGAAGGGTCAGCAGTCTGTCTGAGCCGTCCAACCTCCAGCAGCCGCCCCGGTAGTGCCCTGGCCCTGCAGTCGGGACAATCAGCTTTAACCAATGGACGAGGGGGCAGCCTGGGAGACGGGGAGAGGAGTGCGAATGGGACCCTTGGTGCTGGCGCACACGGTGTACATTTCGGGCCTCCTGATGGTCGCCAGCTCCGGAGTGCAGCGGCTGCCACAGTGGGAAACGGGCAGGGACACTGGTCACATTCCTCCGGTCTCCAAGGTTCTCGGGAACACTCTACAGCCATACTGGACGGGAACTGAGTGCCCCGTGCCACATCCTCACTCATAGACCTTCGGAGATGGAGTATCGCGCAGCACCCGGCCCGAGAGCGCACGGTCTCTCTAGCCCACTGTGGCCCGTCCACACGTGCTAGGTGGCCTTCGCTGTCTTGACCGGCTTTCCTTTCCATTCGAGAAGGACTGGGTCAGAGATCTATTAGAGAGAGAGAATAAAGAGATTATTTTTCATATTTTAAATGGTTGTTTTTGTTTTAATTTGCACAGCTGCACAGAGGAAATAACTTAGGCACTTTCTGTTGTTAAAAATAATAAGGTCTCCTGACTTCATTTGGAGACCACAGTAACAAAAGCAGCCCACCTGTCAGATAGCGAAGCTGGTTGCTCTTAACCACGCTTAGATCCACCCCCTCCAGCCCGAACCCTGTCAGAATGAGCTCTTCACCCCATGCCTGGCTGGTGGTGAGTTTTTCTCCCCAATAAAACACTGGACAGTTTCCTGTTTACTTCGTTGGTTGCATCTACAAAGTTAGACTCAGAGCAAAGCACAATCATCCCGCTCGAATTGCAGGGTTCTGCTGAGAACCTGCTAGGACTCTGAGGGGAGAGGTTTCACACGCCAGGCAGGCCGGGGGAGCTCTGGTCCCCGCAGAAGCCCCACCATGTCGGCCCTTTGAGTGAGAATGCTGCATCTTTCTACATATCTTTCATGATAATACTGAGGATTGGGCTTTCCTTTTCAAATGCACTTTGCTTTTTTTCTTTTTTGTATGTTTTGTTATGTTGAGAAGTTTCTAAAGAAAAGATTTTATGTAATTATAAGACGAAGGGTAGTGAATTGTACAGCTGTTGTAATAATGACCTATTTCTATATAAAATAAAATTGTATGGATTATGTGTAAATTATTTTGTATCTGAGACACCAGTTCCTTTCCCAAATATAAAAGTATAAAAGTTTTCTTGTGTTTTTCTGTGAGTGAACTTTTTGTAATAAATTAACGAATTTGTACAATTCCTCTGTCCCTTGTTATACATGCATGCATATATCTTTTTAAAAAGAAATGGTTTATTATCATCATTATTATTTTCTTTGTAATTTTGCTACAGGGCATGCACATGCACTCACCAGAGAGACAGAGACAGAAAGAGAGAAAGAGAGGGAAAGTGAGAAACCAAGCCATCAGGTCTGGGCTTCAAACCATGGTTGGCCATGTGAGAATCCAGCAACCCAACCACCACGCCACCTGCTGGCCCCATGCATATGTCTTTTCATGGGTGAACTTTTTTTCTAATTTCAAGATGTTTCAACAACCATCTAAGATGTGGAACATGTGACGCAAACGACCCACAAGCCTGGTGATGGCATTCAGGTTTTTGAGTTGAATGCCTGCATTTGCCCATCATGTTCCTGATCCTTCAAGTTTGTGCCACAGAAACAATGGTTTATGTAGAAATGATAGCAAAATAATCAAAGACACTCCAAGTTATTGGGGACATTGCAACCTGAAGACAGATGATCTGTAGAGATGACCAAGACATCCTCCATCAAAGCATTCATTCAAAGCCCAAAATTAGCTCACCAGGCTGGAGTTCCAGGGGCTCTCACTGCTAACATACCAGTCACATGGGCAGGTGGTGTGCGCATCATGTGTGTAAAATGTGTGCACAGGCCCAGCTGCTGTGGCACAGCAGTGGCACAAGTAACCTGCAAGGCTAGATGAGATATGGTTCCTGGGTTGGCCTGAAGACATGCCGGGCGTGCAGTGGGCATCCAGGATCCTGAGGAGCTGGAGGGCTGGGGAACAGGAATCAAGTGTGATGAGACACTCTCAAAGAAGTTCATTTTCCCTCCCTTCTGTCTCTCCCTCCTGCATGGACACTCTCTTATCATAAAAGAAAAAGATGTGTGCACACACATCAAGTTGGGAGTGACATAGCAACTGCATCTAAAAAGTTTCTTCCAGGCCAGCCCCATAGCTCGGCAGTTAAGGGAACCAGATCCCACATAGCCAATCATGGTTCCAGTACCAGCCCCGGCAGTTTGAAAAACATGCCAGGCATGTGTGCATGCCTGCCCAAAATGCTGAGAGAAAGGAGGAATAAAGGAAAAAATATTGAGGCATGATTATGCCCCTTTGAGGGTGCACTCTCTCTCTCTCTCTCTCCTCTCTCTCTCTCTCACACACACACACACACACACACGCACACGTGTGCAATTAAAAAAAAGTTTCTGCCAGTGCAAATATCCTAATCTTAATGACTCTGCATTACCCTACCTTCCTGTAGGATGCAAAGACCCAGGTTCCTGATGAGATCATAGAGCCCCTGCTCCAGCCCTGAACCTGCCTGCCTCCAGCCTTCTGGAGGTATACTGTGGCTGAGAACCACTGGAATGGCAAGGCCCTTTCCAAGACCAGGCCCGAGAGAGAGTTCCTTTCCTGCTCCATCACTAGCTCCACACTTCCACCTCCTTTGTAAATGGGATAGACAAAACCTTGTTCCATGGTCCAGGAAAAAAAAAAACAAAACAAAAGCAAGTTCAAATATTTTGCATGCACTAGGAACATTTGCTCCCTTAGGGAACCAGAAATGACACTCCACTTTTTTGTTGTTGTTGTTAATTCGCTACAAGGCATGTGTGCTCACTGAAGAAGACAGAAAGATGGGGGAGAAAGTGAGAAAATGGCCAGGGAGGATGGCCACACTGCTGTCTCTTCTCTTCCATTATCTCCTCTTGAGAGTTTGGACACACATGTATATATGCCCAGCATGTTTTTCAAGCCAAAGGGTCTGGGACTCAAATCATGCCTTCAGCCATGTGGGATCCAACCACCTTAACCCTTAACCACAGCACTACTGGCTGGTCCATGAGCCCCTTTTTAAAACAAAAACTATGTGAAACTTGATTCACTTTTTAAAGAGATTTTTGCTACAGGACACATGCACTCACTGGAGAGATAGAAAGCAAGAAATCACCCCCTGGGGGGATGGCCACACTACAATCCCTTCTTCAGTCTTCTTGGGATCTTGGGCATGTACACACAGATGCCTGGTGTGAGTTTTAAGTCCCTAGATCTGGGACTCAAACTGCAGTCAACTACATGGGAGTCCAGTGACATAACCATTACACCATCTGCTGATCCCATGAATTAACTAATTCTTTAATGTCATGTTTTGTAATTTCAAATATTTATAGATCTGAATTTTTATAAATGAAGTTGCATTTTAATTGTATTTTTTAATTAATTGGCTGACAAAATCCTTCTAAGTAGAACAAAGTTTTTAATGGGCCCAGTACATATCCCAGGGTTTTCTAACTGGAAACCATGAAAAGAGGATGGAGTGTACCATGCTACCAATTTAATGTGGCTGTGTTGCAATCTTACACATGTTCCCAGTTTGGATAAACTCAGGAATCTCTTATTGTGTAATATTTCTGTAAACCCACACACATCATGGGTAGTATAATCCCTTAGCTCTTCCTTCATTAAATCTCGCTCATTAAAAGGCTGTTTTATAACCCTGTCCTATTTCCAGAAAAAACATAACCTTTCTATTTAGAAAACTATAAAGTCTTGGCTTATAGGAAGTGATTGAAATTGCAAACTCTGGAGTATGCCAAGTTTAAGATATTTTCAACTTAATTGAAATGTAGTGTCTCTGTCTCTAATGACAATAAAGTTCATTAATGTAAAAATTGCCTTATACACACAAAACCTGCCTGAACTGGCTGACTGTTAGTTCTAAGTCATGGCATTTTACATTCTTGCCTAAATTACCTGGTAAAATCTGAGTGGTACAAATTCCTTCAGTTTCTCTCTTCATTTTGTGTAGACACAGCTTGAAGTCTCAAAGTCCGCATGTATTTCCTAGAGAAGGAACTAATTTGGATCCTCCAGAGAAATGATGTTAATTGCTTTTGGACAGACATGTATGAACTTCCTACTACACATACAGCTTTATTTTTTCTGGGGAAAACAGCTCACTGGAAATGAAAAAAAAAAAAAAAAAACTCTTCAAAATTTTGCCTAACCACATTTAGGCATATCTGTTACATTAACTCCTTTTTAAATGATACCTACTTTTTTTCATTTCCACATCTTAAAGCATGAAGCCATAAATTCATGGCTCCTTATAACCTGTCTTTGTAATAAACCACTGTTATGATTTTATTTGATTCTCTGCACAACTTGAGAGTTTTGCCCGCACTTTTTTTTTTTTTTGGAGAGGTTTTTCGCTATAGGGCGCGTGAGCTCGCCAGGCAGAGAGAGAGAGACATAGAGACAGAAAGGAGAATCACCCCCCCCAGGGGAGATGATCATGCCGCAATCCCTTCTCCTCCATTCTCCTCTCAGGATCTTGGGCATGCATGCACACGTGCCCGGCCTGAGTTTTAAGCCACCGGGTCTGGGACGCGAACCGCGGTCGACTACGTGGGAGTCCAGCAACATAGCCATTACACTAACTACTGGTTCCCACCCGCACTTTCTTTTTTAAAGGATTATTTCATTGTATTTATCATTAATTTTTTATTTGCTACAGGGCATGGGTGCTCACCAGAGAGAGGGAAAGTGAGAAAAGCAAGCCATCAGGTCTGGGGCTCAAACTGCAGGTGACCACACCACCTGCTTGCTGCCTGACCTTTGCCCTTTATTTGGCTTCTTTATATCTTTTTAGAAATTGCTCATCGGAAATCAGGTTTCAAGTTTCCTTCTAGAAACAACATGATCAGGGCCCACCTGGATTTGTTTTTTCATGCCCCAATGCACAGTTAATTTATCCTGCAAGGAGTCCTGATTAATTTTAGTTTAAGGGTTTTTTATTTTAAAAATCTGGGTTCCTAGAATGAGAATGAGGGCACTACTGGGCGAAAGTGCTGTTTCTGTTCCTGTTAGTGGATCATTCTGTCGTATAGAGCGACAAGGTCATGAAATCACATTGATTGCTCCTGTGTAACAGATTAGACTCTATTACATTATATCCTACCTTTGTAATGTGGTTTTTGTTAGCTAAGACTTTCTCCTAAATTGACATGCCATGTGAAATCCGTTTTGAAATGGCGATTTCATTTCAAAGACATCTTGTGCCATTCCTCTCCTCTCTGCCCCTCACCCATGCCCCATAGCAGCCAGGGCCCAGCAACAAGCCTCCTGGCCAGCCTCAGACCCCTGCACACCACCACTGGACCCACCTTCCTTGAGCACTGGGCCCCTTTCCTTTTAAAAATGTCTCAGTGGTGCTTCTTGGCCATGTTCCACCGGGCCTTCCTAGAGCTCAGCTCGAGGCAAAGTGGCCAGGTAGGACCCCCTCCAGCCCATAGGGTGTGTTGCCCCCTAAGAGTGGTGAGGACTAGAATGCAGCCCGTCCACTCCTTTCTTCCTACCCCACAGGGGAGCATTCAGATCTTGTTTCATTTTAAGGATTGTTTCATCTCATTTAAAGTGATAGTTTACTTTTAAAAGTAAGACGGCATGTGATCACTACGGCTACCAGGAGAGCTGTAAAGCACAGTTCCCATTAAGTGGTTTTGGTCTCTGCGGGCCCAGCAGTCACCGGCCTGAGAGCGTCCCAGGCAGGCTAATGATTTCCCGGCTTCCAACCAAATTACGTTTATTAAATGTCTGTCCAGCCTTTACTGAGTTGACTTCTGAGGGTTGACAGTTTGTAGATTTCCTTTCCATGTTCGCCCTCTCCCACTTCGCCTCCGCTCCTTTCCGCCCAGGATAGCAACGACCCCCATCAGAGGTCTGCCTTGCGCGACGAGAGCGCAGGGGGACGCGAGGACCACGCCGACACAGGCGCAGTAAACGCTGGTTGAACGCAAGAGTGAATGACTGGGAAAACACAAGAGCGTTTCCTCTCCCTGGCCCTAGTCCCATCCAGCGATGGGCCTGGGTTCTAGCTTCCTCCGAAGACTTAGACAAAAGAGCACAAATGCCTTCCCGCAGAACTGGAGGAAAACCAGCTAAAAGATGCCCAGGGTAGACAGAAGCGAACTCGCGGCCTCACTGCTCCGTGGAGCGCAGCCCTGCCCACTCCTACCCTGGCGCGTGCTATCTACGTCACAGCCGCGCCTCTGGCCGCCGGGCGACCCGGAAGTTGTGCCTACGGCCCGGCTTTCCTCCTCCCACAATCCTCTGCGTTCTTTCTTTCCAGCTTAGGCCCGGCAGAGTGAGTATGGCTGGCGGGGTTCTGGCTTCGGGAATCCGGCTCCATCCTCCCTGTGCACTATGCTGCTGGGACGGCGGGGTCCCTGCCAAGTCGCCTGGGACTCCGTGTTCCGGGGAGATCGGGATCCGTGCTGCGTTTAAGGGCTGCAGAGCTTGGGAGGGAGTGATCGGGCTTAGGGAAGCTGGGGCCGCAGGAGTTTCCGGGTCGGTGGCGTCTCGGGCGCGGATGCTTGGGCTCCAGTCTTGGCCTTACCCAGACGTGGACTGTGGGGGTCTGCCCGGCCTCCGCACCCACCGCGCCCAGGGGAGGCCGCGCGAGGCCTCGCCCGGAGGGAGGACTTGGCACGGGCATGTCCCACTCCACTCTGAGCCTCCTTGTCGCCGGCGTTTAGATGGCTCCCGCAAAGAAGGGTGGCGAGAAGAAGAAGGGCCGTTCTGCCATCAACGAGGTGGTGACCCGGGAATACACCATCAACATTCACAAGCGCATCCATGGCGTGTGAGTAGACTTGCCGTGGGCTCGGCGCTCGCGAGCTCGGGGCTGGTTGTCACTCGGGCGTCTGCCGGATCGAAGAGAGGCCAGGTGGTCCTGGAGCCTCTGGTGTCCCCCAGTTCTGTGTCGTGTGTACCGTGCGTGGGGTTTGCGGAGGTCGCAGCGTGCTGCTTCCAGGTTTACGACGGGAGAAGTTGCGCTTGACTGGAGGAGGTTTCCAGAAGTCAGTTTTGGAAAATATTCCATTTTAGTAATAAAAAGAGGAACACCATTAACTCTGGGCCTTAGGAAAATTGCAGTTAAAAAAAAAAGAGAAAAAGAAGCTGTGTCCATGCCACAATGCGAACACTTGAAAGGGATTGTTTTCGTGCTCTGACCACACCGAGGGGTACTAATACTGGCTGAGTTTTAATATTAGAAGCAAAAATGACCAGGAGAAACACGAGTGGTCCGTGGTTGTGGGTATGTGACCTGCAGGAATTCATGGGATTCTTTGGGGTGGCCTAGTTCTTGGTTTTCTGTGAGGTTTGTGTTTGATAAGGTCCTTCCCAGTGTGCCCAGGGTGCTCACTGCTGGAGAATACATGTCTTACTTCACATGTGCTGTTACTGGGGGGTTCTTACTAGGAGAACGTTATACAGGGTTCAGGCACCCGAAAGTGGAGCAGGAATTCTTGCACTTGGCCAAGCAGACTCTCAGAGCAGCTAATGTAGCCAGGGATTTAAAGCATGGCAGCATTTGCCTTGGGCATGGCATCCCAGCCAAGGGCTAGTGTGTTGTTGAGGGACGTCATGTGTGTAGTCTTATTTGGGGTCTGTGAGATCACTTCTGGGTCTGAAGTCAGTGTCTTTCAGGGGTTACCCTGCCTGTGATGAACCGGGCTCCCTGCCTAGCACTTCATGTGGGACCTGCATATGTACCTGGGGGTGCACAGCAGGCGCCGGTCAGCAATGGTGGGGAGGGTAGACAAGGATTTAGTAAGAAATTGTTTAGTTAAAAGGTGGCAAGTGCAAGTCGGGTGCGGTTTTAAAAGCCCCACACGTGAGAGTGTGTGAAAGCTCTGCAGGAGGAGATTTTCCGGCCTTGGCATCTTGTACTCGGTTGGAAAAGTCCCACGGGAGGTCCGGTGGTTCCACAGTCCTGTTGTCCTTTTTGCTACTTTACTAATTGCTCCTCGGTCTCCATTCCTCTTAAGGTCGAGGTGGTCCCAGCTTTAGTCCATTTCTGTCTGTACTTGGGAATAGCAACCCAGATGGGGCTTCAAACACCCAGCTGCTGTTTGACATCTCTTGTAGGTGTTTCACACTGCACATGGTCCCACCAAGCTCCTGGTGGCTGTCTCCACCCCCACCCCCCTCAGACTGTTCCTCTTGTGGATTCTCTATTTTATTCATTAGCAATTAGTACATCCTCTGGGCTCTACCCTTTGAATACACCCATGACATGACCAGTTGATCTGATTTGCAGTCATACCCCCCCTTGTCTCACACCAGTGGTGACAGTAGCAGCTCCTTACTGTTCCCCTGTCCAAACATCCCTGAAACATGCTACCCAAGTTGTATGCATGTATTCAGACCTTGTTCAGTGTCACCTTTGCCATCTTAAACTGAAGCTTGTAGTCCACTTCCCTAAGGCTGTCTCCTCCCTGCTCTGTATAGGCTCAACAAAGCTGTCTGGTGAGCACATGTACCCTATAGCAAAAACCTCTCAAAAAAGAATAAAAAAAGAAAAGGGGTACTAACTCAGGATTTTGAAGTCATAAGTTAATGCTCTCAGAACAATTGGCCTGACATACTAAGGGCTCCACAAAATTAACTACTGTCTTCAACACTGGAGAGAAAGTCTGTACATTTCAAGCCCCTGCTTTTAAGCATGAGTTAGTAGTGTTGGTCAGATCTGTGTCAAAAACACGTACTGTCATAAGATACAACATAGAACCTGGTTATAATCACATATTAATCCGAGGACACTTGGTGGTATTTTCATCTGTGAAGATGGATTATGTATCCTGTCCCAAGTATTATACTAGGTGTTGGGCATTGTACTGATGGGAAAACAAATTGTTCCTGCCTACTCTGAGGATTAGGGTTTTCTTTATGAAAATGGACATGCCATTATATGTATCTCATTTAATTTTGTGCTCATTTAATTAGTTAATTCATTTGTGTTTGGATCTCAGGGGCTTCAAGAAACGTGCCCCTCGGGCACTCAAGGAAATCCGGAAATTTGCCATGAAAGAGATGGGGACTCCAGATGTGCGCATTGATACCAGGCTCAACAAAGCTGTCTGGGCCAAAGGAATAAGGTACTATGGTTAGAGGGGATTTCAGAGACACCAGCTTAGCTAGCTCACTGTGCGTAGTCTGCGTGAGTTCAGTCGTTTGGTTACTGCGTGTGGAAGTGTAAATACTGTGAGGGGCTGGACAGTGGTGCAGCAGTTAAACATGACGCTCTGAGAGGCAGTCTCATGGGAGAATTCTGGTTCACATCTGGAGACCTCCCTGAGTACAAGAGTTGCTTGCTTGTCCCTGATCTGGGGGTGGATTGTGGCATTGGGGATACTGTCTGTCTCTCTGCCTATCTCTCTCCTGTGAGAAAGATGGAAAATTTTAAGAATATAAAGGAAACAAATACCTACCAGTGCCTCAAAGTGAGAGCTGGTATCCACAGGGAAGCCCTTTAAAGTGGTGTGAGGGAGACCCAAATGCAGCCAGCCCTGTGAAAATGGGCAGAGTATAGCATGAGCAGACTAAATAGGGTCTGGAGCAGGTGGTGAGGCTGGAGTGAAATTGACTGGGATGCTCAGTGGATGAGGATGGTGGGGAGTTGGGGGGTCAGACCATGAGGGATCATCTTTAGACATGTGAAGCCTACCATTAGGGCAGTGGTTCTTAGCCTGGGGCAGTTCTACCTATCACCCTTGAGAGGGATTTTCATTGCCACTACTAGGAGTTGATACAGGCCAGGGACCCTGCTAAGCATCCAGCCCAAATGCCAGTAGTGCCAAGCTTGGGATGCCCTGCTTTAAGGTGGAGAGACGAAGGTGGTTTATGTTGATGAAGAACATCGTTGGGTACAGAATCAAAGTGGGGTACTAGCTAGAGGAATAGCAATAGCGTAGACATAGACTGGTGGTTCTGAGACCTGGGAGGGGGAACTGTCTGCATCTGGGTACTAGTTAAACCCTAATGGGATGAGAAGTGCCGAGGCTAGGACAACACCTGTCACATCCTATGGTCAGTAAAGGAAAGAGACTGTCTACTGTAATGCTTCTCAGAAGCTGGGTGCAATAGGGTGAAGGTTGTGTGCATAAAGTAGAGAAACAGAATTGAACAGACTTCTGTGTTAAATATAACCTGCAGAGTTTCCAGTGTCTCCAGATTTAGATTCAATGTTGAAAAATCCCCTACTAGGACTTCTGTTACGGTAAAGACAAAAGACCCTACAAGCGTGGACCTATGTATTGTGCTTTGGATTAATAGGGTAAATACCAGCTCTGGCTGCTTTGACACATCTCGTGTTACCTCGAGATGACCACGTTTAGCGTTTAGGTGGGGAAGGGGGCGTTTTATAGGGGACTGGTGAGTGGCTGGTTGATCAGATTAAAGAGCAGAGCATAGAAGCAGGATATGATAGCTGGTGGCTCTTGAAAGGAGGCATTGACTTTAGCAATATGTTTCTATTTTTACCAGGAACGTCCCATATCGAATCCGTGTGCGGTTGTCCAGAAAACGAAACGAGGATGAAGATTCACCCAACAAGCTCTATACTCTGGTGACCTATGTACCTGTTACCACATTCAAAAGTAAGTTTTACTGCATCCACCAAAGCTGTTCAGGTGACTTTAGGAAAACATCTTTACCCTTCTTTGTAACTGGAATTAACCTGTTCAGCAGATACCTCCTGTGCACCAGTAATCCTGGTAGCCTTCCAGCAGGGATATGAGTAGCAGGCATAATCATAGCTTTTTAAAATTGTCTTTGTGGAAATTTTTAAATTATGGAAAAGGGGGGGAAATGCAAAATAGACCATGTCTGGTTGTTAAAAGGCCACCAAGAATTGACCACTAGTACTTTTCCAGCCCCTCCTAGAAAGGTTTTTGGGGTGTTTGAGTAGGAAATGTCATGTGTGGGTATGGGAGTTGACTGGCTTTTGTTTCTTTTGCAGATCTACAAACAGTCAATGTGGATGAGAACTAACTGCTGATTTTCAAATAAAGTTATAAAACCAATTTCTTGTTTTGCTCTTCTTTACTAGTTTCAATACCATGTGTGTGTCCTGAAGCAATTCCAAGTTAGGGGGTCATTTGGAGAGCAGTTTATATACTGGTGCCTGTACTGCCTCCCCAGCCCTAGACTCCGTTCCTTGGGCCAGCTCCTAAACAGGGTTTGGCAGTACAGTCTGCCTTGGGAACCACTATTGTAGGTATTTGGGAAATCGGAGGTAAGATGTTCATGTTTTTGCTTGCGTGTTTTGTTCTAAGGTAAACTAGCATGTAGACTTCAATTGCCATTGGCTATTTTTCAGATTTTAAGAAACTAAAATAATGCAGTGTTATTTATTACAATAAACACAGCAATATATTTTTTGCTTCTGTCTATGTTACTCCAAGTATTAAACATTTAATTCACTGCATACTGTACTGAGTGAAAAACAATGGTTTAAAATATGAGTACTCAAAAGTATGGTGTCTACTGAATGGGTATTGCTTTCACACCACTGTAAAGTAGAACCATCAGAAATTTGGAACATTGTGTAAGATAAGACCAAGTCAATACAAAAAGATTTATTAAAAAACTTGGTGGCCAACATTGAAAGCATGGTTTGTACACAACATTTTGGGAGGACATACAAAGTGAATACAACCAGATATATTAAAATGGTTTCAATTACCAGCATTGAAACAAAAATTAGTGCAAAAAAAAGCCAAATATAATTGCACAGATAGTCGCTCTTAGATCTTGAAACTGAAGTTTGATTCTTGACCTCCCATTATCTCAAGCAAAAATTGGGGCCTGTCTCTTAGTCATGTGACAGATCTGATGCTTCTGTTCCAACTGAGAACAAAACCTTGCTAGGTCCACAGCAGAAGCATCCCCTTTGAGCACATCTGACAGAAGTGAAACGAATTCACAGCATCCAGGTACTGATACCCTGCAGCACTAACCACTGACCGTTCTCTTACAGAATAAATAGAAATGCGTGGGGGTTGCATCAGTTCTCTCTCTGGTTGTTTGTCTAGATACCCAGCTCATGAGATGTACCCAGTGAATTGAAGTCTGGGTTTATGGACTGGACAACCCAAGGAGCAGTCCGGTCTGGGCTTTGGTATTGCAGATTCCAGTGTACAGCACACACAGTGAACTGCTCTTTTGCTAAAGGTTACTCAACTTGAACTCAGGCTGTGATTGGCGGCTCATTTCAAACGTTTTGAGACTGTATTGATTACTCTTGGCATTTTCAAGTTTGGATTTGATTTCTAGTGGTTTTTCAAAAAAATTTACTAGTGATTGTTCAGTCAGAAGTGACGCTAAAATATGTTCAAGAGAGACAGTCCAGTCCCCTTCTGCCACAGGAAATGCCGGGGGATCCTGGGGAGTCTTGCCAGTGTCTGCAAAGACGGAGTCCTGCTCAGGAGAAGGAGCTGAAGCCTGCAGCTCCTCTGTGCACTCCTGGGAGCAGCTTCCTGAGCTGCTGCTGCGCTGCCCCACCTCCCCGATCTGCAGCAGTAGAGTGGTTACTGTGGCAATGGCCTGATACAAGTCATTTTCTTCTGGGTCCTCATGGAACATACTGTACAGAGTCTTACAAAACTGGATAAATTCTCTCTGGAATCAAAAAGAAAGTCCACATAAAACAGCATAACCAGAGACTGATGTAGTAAAACTTTGTTCTTGGAGAACGCCACATCTTTGCAAGCAGAATTGTCTTTTCACTCAAAACACTTGTTAATGATGAAAGTGTGCTTTTTTTCTTTAAAGTAATTATTAAGAAATGTGTAGACCTTCCAAAAGGATGTGCACCTTTTTGGTCAACCAGTCAACGTGTAGGAATATTCTAAAGAAACTAGAAATGTCCTTTAAGTTTAAGCTAGAGTTTGTAATAGAAAAACATTGGACCTGGCCTCATAGTGCACTGTTAAAGGAACTTGGATCCCATATGGCTGACCAGGCTGTGAGTCCTGGCCCTGTTGGCTTGGAGGGAAAAAGGCATGAATGCCAGGAATACGGTGGGATGGAGACTAAGAAAAAAGTTTGGCCAGCCCCCATTGGTTGAGTGTGCATGCACTCGTGTGTGCACACAAATGCCCTCAGCATGCATGCATAAATAAAGACAAATGGGAAACCACTGAAAACAGCTGAAATGCTAAAGTTTTGGCATGTTCACCTGGTGGGAGTACCATGCAGGACCTAAAGGTAAAGTGAAAAGAGTGATGCTTCAAGTTTTCTTAAGTTACAGATAGTGCTGAAATTGAGAATTTTTTAACGGATTTTTGGTATGAAGTATGTGTGCTCACTGGAGAGACAGAGACAGAAAGCAAGAAATCACACACACACCCCAGGAGGGATGGCCATGCCACAATCCCTTCTCCAGGGACTTTGGACATGCACACGTGCCCTGTGTTTCAGGTCATCAGGTCTGGTACTTGAACCGTGGCTGACTACATGGGAGTCCAGCAATATAACCATTATGTCATCTGCTGGTCCCAGAACTGAGAATCTAATGTAGGTGCTTTAGGTGGGATTTAGATACAGTTACTATAGGAGTAGGAAAATGGTTGAGGATTTTAACAAGTAGATGATGATTTGGAGAAAATAACTATTGAAGTAAGACCAAGTATTGGCCTGTTTTTATCAATTAGATTAGCAAGTTACCACCACAACATAATACACATTTTAAAAGACTGCATTGTACAACACACTGTTCAATCATCAGAATGTTAATGGTTAAGGTGCTAGGCTCCCATATGGTTGACTGCAGTTCAAGCCCTGGACCCAGCAGCTTGAAAATCATAGCAGGTTCATGTGTATGCATTCCCAAAATCATGAGAATGAAAGAGATTATAGCATGACCATCCCACTTGGGAGTGATTCCTCACTTTGTCTCTTTAATGACTGTTATTTAGCCATTCCACAACATAATAGACATTTTACAAGACTGCATTGGACAACACAGTGTTCGATACATCAGAATGTTAGTACTGACAACTCTAGGTAATGAGATTTAACTCCCAAGTAGAATGAAATTGAAATCAATTGCCCAACAGTAGAAAAGCAACATTTCCCAAATACGCTATAGCATACTAATCCTTGAAAATGTTTTGTGGTCAAAAGAAGCTGAAAAACATTGCACACTGAGTTCTGTTCTTGAAGGTACACAGTACACAACACCAAGCCCTATAATAAAGGAACATTTCTACCTTAGGCCTACATTGCTCAAACAAAAACTACCACCATCATATGGCACTTGAGTGGAGCATTGGACCTTTCCTGGAAAATGCTCAGGTTTTAGAGACTCCTATCAATACTATGTTTTATGTAGTCGTAATAGTATGCTAATACTCTTTCACAGAGACAGAAAGCAAGAAATCACACACACACCCCAGGAGGGATGGCCATGCCACAATCCCTTCTCCAGGGACTTTGGACATGCACACGTGCCCTGTGTTTCAGGTCATCAGGTCTGGTACTTGAACCGTGGCTGACTACATGGGAGTCCAGCAATATAACCATTATGTCATCTGCTGGTCCCAGAACTGAGAATCTAATGTAGGTGCTTTAGGTGGGATTTAGATACAGTTACTATAGGAGTAGGAAAATGGTTGAGGATTTTAACAAGTAGATGATGATTTGGAGAAAATAACTATTGAAGTAAGACCAAGTATTGGCCTGTTTTTATCAATTAGATTAGCAAGTTACCACCACAACATAATACACATTTTAAAAGACTGCATTGTACAACACACTGTTCAATCATCAGAATGTTAATGGTTAAGGTGCTAGGCTCCCATATGGTTGACTGCAGTTCAAGCCCTGGACCCAGCAGCTTGAAAATCATAGCAGGTTCATGTGTATGCATTCCCAAAATCATGAGAATGAAAGAGATTATAGCATGACCATCCCACTTGGGAGTGATTCCTCACTTTGTCTCTTTAATGACTGTTATTTAGCCATTCCACAACATAATAGACATTTTACAAGACTGCATTGGACAACACAGTGTTCGATACATCAGAATGTTAGTACTGACAACTCTAGGTAATGAGATTTAACTCCCAAGTAGAATGAAATTGAAATCAATTGCCCAACAGTAGAAAAGCAACATTTCCCAAATACGCTATAGCATACTAATCCTTGAAAATGTTTTGTGGTCAAAAGAAGCTGAAAAACATTGCACACTGAGTTCTGTTCTTGAAGGTACACAGTACACAACACCAAGCCCTATAATAAAGGAACATTTCTACCTTAGGCCTACATTGCTCAAACAAAAACTACCACCATCATATGGCACTTGAGTGGAGCATTGGACCTTTCCTGGAAAATGCTCAGGTTTTAGAGACTCCTATCAATACTATGTTTTATGTAGTCGTAATAGTATGCTAATACTCTTTCATGAAAGAATACTGTATCCACAGTGGCCCCAAATACTTGTATCACCCTCACCAGTCCTCACCACCTGGATAAATAACATTTGATATAAAACCTCAAAAACATTGAGTGTGGCAGCCTCCTTATTGAAAGCTCTGAGTATCTATCTGGAGTATCTAAGTATCTGAAGTCACATTTAAATATTTTCTTAATTGCCAGTGTTCTCCCAGAAGTTATGAGATCCTTGACTGGAGGTAGAGGGACTCAAGCTTAACGATCAAATCAGTCATCTGACAAAGTAATTTGGGGAAACAGTTCATTTTGCACAGAAGAAAATTCATACCTGGCTCATTTTGGGCAACTCTTTCTCAGTTTTATCTTTTTCTTTGGCTAAATCCTTAATCATCTGCTTCAGCTGTTTCTGATAATCAACTGCATCACCTTGAGACAAAGGAAAATACATAGTTTAATTCAATGAAAGCAAAAAATACAGCAGGAACTCCACTAAAGTTCTATATAAAGCTGAAAAGCGATTTAACTGCAGAGTTTGTTTTCTAATCTACCATGGATGGGGGATGAGGGGCTTAGGTAGCTGAAGAACTTGCTACAAGAGGACCCAGGAACAGCAAGAAAAGATAAAGGGACTTGGTGGTGGGGGTAGAGCAGTCACCCACCAGCACTTCCACTAGGCAGGCTTCCGAAAGCAGAGGGCTATGTGAATCCACCCAGTGAGGGAGAAGCAGCAAGAGTGGGAAGCAGCGGTGTCTGCCCAGGAGAAGAGAGCACTGGAAAGAGGTACTTGCCATTGGACTTCCCCAAAACAAGGGGTCTTGACGTCGACAACAGAGGGTTCTTTAATGGTGACTGGCTGTCTCGGTCATTTTCAGTGAGTGCTTAACAAAAGAGAGAGATTTAAATTGAACAAATTTTCTGTCTAACCAAAACTGACTATAAGATTTTTAGGAAAGAACTAAAGGTTAAGCAGTTGATCCAATCCATTTCCACTAGATGGCACCCAAGCTTCGCTCCTTTCTGCTTGGAGGTAGGTTTCCAGTAGGTGTTGGTTAGTTCGTTTTTTTCTTTTTCAGATGTTTAGGGTTTTTCCCTTTAACAAAGATAACTGTGTCCCTTTTTTCCAGCTCTGCTTGAAACATGTTAGTCCTACATTGTGCATGTGAGAGTCCACTGAGAAACTGAATAGGAGGAAAGCCACAAGCCTGAACATACTTGGGGCAGTTGGATGGTAATGGTTTCCCAGGCAAGAGCTGCCAGGATGCCAAAGAGTTTGGTGCCCTTAAATGCTCTAACAGAAGAACCAATACACACAGATCCTGGTGGGAGCCTGGAGAAGAGCATGATGAATTCAGGGCGGTGGGCGAGCTTCCAGAAAGGCAGGTAAAAGAACACTGAGAGGATCTGGAAAGGCCAACCAACTGCCCAAGCTCTGCCGAAATGGCATATACAGAAAACAGCCTCATCTGGGCTGGGCAAGGGGACTGTGGGAGAAATGTGGAGCCTACTGGAGAAATTCATTCTATTATCTACTTACAATCAGAAACACCGAACACACTGCACTGAGGGAAACAGTAAATACTAACTTTACGATCTAAATATCCTTTCAGTCTTTTAAAATCAGAAATGTGAACTTACATAAACTTATTTCTGCATTTTTATATATGCAGTGAGTAATTCCAGATGACAAAAGGATTGGAAAGACCTATTTAAGTTTTCATTGTGTCTCACTTCAAGGACTGCACTGGTTAAAATGGGATAAAGGATTTACATTTAGTTATCTGAAACTCCCAGTGAAGGACTTCTGTTGTAATGTGGGTGACATCATCACTTGAACAGATACCACCTGCATGAAAGTCTCTCGTTTCTGGCATGAAGGACCTTCATTAGTGTGCTTATTTTTCACTTTTTATATCAGTGTCATTACGACTGCAATCTGATCACTTTCCAAATGAGATGCCCGTGAAGGGAAGAAAGCCAGTTCTACCAGAAGAGTCTTCTCTCTTATCTCCGGTAGGGTACATACACTGCTTTGAACACAATTTGGCCTTCAGGTGCAGTTGAGACTGTGCAGTCATCAAAGATCCCATTCTCCACCACAGTTACTCCTTGCAAAAGCATACAGTGCATCCCTCCGCAGTGGTTGGGAACAGCAACCTAATTACAAGGCCAAGGACTTGCATTTGGATAAGTAGGAATTCTTTGATAACGAAGTCATTGATCAAAAATCACCTTCAACAGGTTTCTCAGGCATCTACTGGAAGAATATCACTTAGGATACAACTACTGGAGGCACAGATTAGAAATCCAATTTCTTAGTGGCTTCTTAACCGTTTGGATAACACCCAAGATGGTCATCCTGGTCTTCTATTGTTGAAAAAGTTTCCATGCAACCATTTACTTTCACAAAAGATTTTTAAAGAAGTTTCAATATTCTACACTCATATTTCCAAATCCTCCAGTGGCATTTTCAACACAGGATCCCAATCCAAAGCCAGAATAGCTGTCATTTAGCGAGTGTAAACTGTCATCGAATCAAATATGCTAGCGGTGGTTGACACTATTAACCTGGAACTGGGCTATCAGTTTTGTATCCTGTGAGAAACTGACCTTTGCAAATTTCCTCAATACATTATACATTTTCTGGATCACTGTCAACTCCAACTGAATCTTCAGAATGACTGTTTCCAATCTCAGGAAGTTCTTAATCCTGGCTGGATCATCATTTAGCTTATCTCACTTCCACTTCATTTTCCAGTAGATACTCTGACCACTGATACATTCTCATAGCTTACAGAATTTCTCACCAGTATTTTATAGTATAACCATGAGAAAAGGCTGAACACAAAGTCAAGAACCAACATGGTAAGTCTAACTCCAGTGATAAACGTTCTCATAGGCGAACAGGAGTTAGTCACAGGCCCTGTATCTCCAGTCCTGTGATGTTCATTTTAAACACATAATACCCCTTTCATAATGTTAGGGTGCTCATCCTCAGGAAGTGTGCTGTGAAATCTCTACTGTAACAGTGCCTGTCACCTCCTCTGCAGGTGCTCTTAGCAGAGCAGGCCACTGTGGAAAACCTTGTGTATTTCTACTTGTACTGCACAGATTGAGAAACTAGACACATTCTGTCAAGAAACAAAAGGGGGGGGCAGCAGTTAGCGTAATGGCTATGTCGCTGGACTCCCATGTAGCTGACCATAGTTCAAGTCCCAGACCTGGTGGCTTAAACTCATGCCGGGTACGTGTGTGTGCGTGCCCAAGATCCCGAGAGGAGAATGCAGAAGGGACTGCGGCATGGCCATCCCTCCGCCCCCCGGGGGGTGATTTCTAGCTTTCTGTCTCTCTGTCTCTCTCTGTCTTTCTGGCAAGCACACGCGCCCTAGAGGGGGAAAAAAAAAAAAAAACACCTCCCCAAAAAAAAAAAAAAAAAAGGTAAGGGTCAGCAGATACATGGCTGGACTCCCATACGGCCAACCGTGGTTTGAGTCTCAGACCTGGTGACTTGAAACTCATGCCGGGCATGTGTTGTGTGCATGCCCAAGATCCCAGGAGGAGAGGAGAGGAGATGGGATTGTGTGGCCATCCCCCCCGGGGGTGATTTCTCACTTTGCCTCTCACCCTCTCTGTCCCCTGGGTGAGCACGCTCAGCCTAAGGCAAAATCTTCTCCAAAAAAAAAAAAGAGAAAGAAAGAAAGAAAAGAAACAAAAAAAAGACCACTTTACTGAGGTTTTAGCACACTCAGGACTATTACGGGTTTTTTTACTAGCCAGTGGACAAGAGGGCTTATTAGAGAGGCAGCAGTGGGAGGTGGACACGCCGATCCTCCTTCTCCATCCCTCCCTCCTGTCAGGGTGTGGGGCACACTGGCACACACACACCCAGCATGTTCTGCAAGCTGCCAGGGCTGAGACCCGGCTCCCACTGCAGTGTTTAATCACTGTGTTGGGGGCTGATCAGGGACTTTCGGTGTCAGTTTTCATACTGCAATGGCGACGTGCAGTTCCTGATAAGGACTTTCAGATAAAGACCCCTTCAAAACAGACTGTCAGGCAGACAGTGATGCAGTGGAAAGTTCTTGGTTCAGGGCCCAGGAACTCCCTGCGCACACTGAGCATGTGCATGCCCAGCCTGGGGTGCTGAGACTGGGAGGGAATCGGTGTGAGGACTCTGTTGGGGCCTCTCTCACTCTTGTCTCTCTTTCTGGGTCTAATGGGAGAAATAACTGAATAAACTTTTTAAAAAAAACAGACAAAAATTAAAAACCAGAATGTAACCATCAGTAAAAAAAACGGACAAGAAGGTGGAAGCAAATGGCATATTTCTCTGCATGATGGAGTCTTTCTTGTCACTCCTGAGTATCTTAATGGTCTAGAGCTTTCAGGTGCGCCTGGAGCATGTGATCATGCCCGGTGTCAGCCCCTCCCCTTCTTCCATAGCACACGCAGTGTCGACGCGGTTTGGCTCATGTCGCTATGTTCTGAATCCAGTCAACACTTCCCAATGTTAAGTATTTCAGAATGACAAAGTGTCCCTATTCCCAGACAGATATTGCTGTTCTAGTCTATAATTATGTTTTAGGATTTAAATAACACTGACTAAACATCACTAATGAAGCATTTGCAACGTTTTATTCTAAGTTGAATTTTTGCTTTGAATCCATATTTTTCAGTACATGTTCATACAATTTCATGCACTCGTTTAGTTTGCTTAAATTAAGTTCATTTAGGTTAACATTTTATCAGGTCATCGGAAAAGTCATGACTTATTTTTCTATGCAAAAATGCATCATGACTTTTCTGGTGGCTCCGTAAGTCCTTTTAAAAGCCAGTAACCATTCTTAACCCAAATTGCAAGCTGGAATTCCAAAGATAGTCCCTTTTAATTCAATTTCCTGACAAATCACTTTCTTTGGGCAGCAAATACACTTGGTTACTGTAGAGACCTACAATGAAACCTCTTTCTGCACATAAGCTGAATACAAAGGCTGGAACAGCTTGAGTTTTACTAGATACAACTGTTTTTTTTTTTTTTTTTGTTTTGCTTGCTAGAGGGTGCATGTGCTCACCAGAAAGAGACAGAAAGAAGAGGGGGAAGAGGAGAAAGCTTACCCCTTATGAGGGATGCTCACCCCCCTTCCTTTCTTCTTTTGGGACTTCAGGCATGCACACACACATACTCAGCATATTTCTCAAGCCGCAAGGTCTAGGACCCCAACTGCAGGGTTGGCCATGTGGGATCCAGCTGCTTTAACCACCAAGCCACAGGGCCAGTCCTCACCTGGCTTTTTTTAAAGTTTATTTCCTCCATGAGAAACAGAAAAAAGAACTCCAGGGAAACAGGCAGACACTCCTGCCGAATCTCCACCCTGCAGGTCAGCAGCAGTCTCGGCAGCCTGGGTCACAGGCACTCGCACACACGGTATGAACAGGGAGGCCGTGGATCCTGCAGCATTACCACTGCTCCACTACCTGCGCCGGTTCAACATCACATGAACATTCGTAAGAACATCATTCAGGGCCAGCAGATGGCGTAACTTGGACACCCATGTAGTTGACCGTTATTCAAGTCCTGGACCTGGTAGCTTCTAATTCGTGCCAGGCGCATGTGCGTGCGTGCCCAAAATCCCAAGAAGAAAATGGAGAAGGGTGCAGCGTGACCATCTTCCCTGGGGGTGATGGGCATATGCACACCCTTCTATTATAGAAAGCTGATTTTCTTTAGTGGCTTCTTTTGGGCATAGGATGCATTCACGCCAGAGAAGAGAGAGAGGAAGAAATAGAAATCACTCCCCAGAGGGGATGGCCACACGACAATCCCTTCTGCTCTCAGGACTTGGGGCATGCATGCAAACATGCCTGGCCAGGTCTGGGACTGGAGCCGTGGTTGCCATGCGGGAATCCAGCGTCTTAACCACACTACCACCTGCAGGCCCCAAAGCGGGTATTTTTAAAGAGAATTGTTTTAGACTATTTACATCCTTAAGACTTTTAACTACATCAAAAATTCAAATATTAAAAATACACTGAATGGGGCCAGCAGATGGTGTAGTAGTTAAAGTGCTGGACTCCCACATGGTCATTTAAATGAAATGACCTAAAGGTACTGTGAGTCTTCCTGCCTCAGGAAATTGTTGTTTTCAAAGTTTGTTTCTTTTACTCATGAGAGAGAAACTGAAGGCAGATGCACACAGAGATAAGAGAAAGAGAGAGACAGGCCACTCTCAGCAGGGTCTGTCACACACGCCCTGATCTGCTCCCCACAGTTCACATCCAGACACAGCGGCTTGAAACACACCAGTCACATACGTGTGCATGCCTAAAATTCTGTGAGGAGAATGGAGGTGAAGGTATAGTAGTGTGGCCATCACCCCCAGTGGGGTGACTTCTCACTTTCTGTCTCTCCGTCTCTCACTGTCATTCCGGTTTGTGCACGTACCCTGTAGCAAAATTTCTCAAAAAAAAAAAAAAAAAAGTTGAACAAAATAATACATCAGATTTTTTGGGGGGGCCCCTCTCAGGGTCTTGGGCATGCACACACATGTGCCTGGTGTGCTTTTTGAAGCCACTGAATCCAGGACTTGAACTGCAATCGGCCACATGGGTGTCCAGCAACATAACTGCTATGCCATCTGCTGGCCCCAGAACTTTTCTATAAATCTAAAACCATTCTAAAATAAAAAGTTTACTTAAAAATGAAGAAAACTGAATACAATACAATCATTCACATTCTGTTTAGGATGACTATTCAATAGATAGAGATGATGATGACTATGAAAAGATGATGATAAGGGGACAATTGTGCCTGTCTTCTATGTTAGTGGGAGACATTGGAAACATCTGTGAAAATTAGAGCAAATTAAATCAAAAATAAAACTCAAGAGCACCCGACAGCAATAAAACTTGAGACTGTGAGGCTGACTCGCATGGGGAGGTTCCTGGTTATGTCCAGAGACCTCCCTGAGTATACTAAGTACATGCTTGCCCACGAGCGGGGGTGGCTGAAGGCTGGGGGTGGAATGCAGGGTCAAGACCTGGTTGAGGTGTTTTCTCTCTCTCTCTCTATCACTCATAGAAGAAATAAGTAAACTTTTTTTTTTTTTTTGGAGAGATTTTCACTGTAGGGCGCGTGCGCTCGCCAGACAGACAGAGAGAGTCAGAGACAGAAAGCGAGAAATCACCTCCCAGGGCGGATGGCCACGCCGCAATCCCTTCTCCATTCTCCTCTTGGGATCTTGGGCATGCACGCACACATGCCCAGCGTGAGTTTTAAGCCACCGGGTCCGGGACGTGAACCACAGTCGACTACATGGGAGTCCAGCAACATAGCCATTACACTAACTGCTAGTTCCCAGAAATAAGTAAACTTTTAAAATAAGTAAGTCGTAGTATATTGGCATAAAGATAGAGAACTTCACCAATGCTACGAAGACGTTCTCACTGAAGTAATAAAGGGCCCCTGGGAAGGTGGAGGAGGGTTGGGTGTGGCCAGTACACAGTTTCTCAGGCCAGAATGCACCTACCTGACAGTTGAGTTAACAGCTGATTCAGGAAGAGGACCCAGGGAGCCCTCAAGTGATCTCCATGTGCATGCTCAACGTTTGCATATGCTTTCATAGTTGCAGAAGCCCCAGGGTCTGCCACACCCGCCAGCCCCCACAGGCTCCTGGGTGAGAAGCTCTGTCACGGGCACCATCCCACACAGAACCCCAGCACTGGGGCCTGGAGACCCTCTGCAGTTTCTAATCTGCTAGTCCTAAAGATCCAGAAAACATAGGAAGGTGTTCTTGTTCTTGTGAATGTCAAGGCTGACCTCATAGGTTTCAAAACAGCCTCTGTTCCTGGTTACCACTGCTTAAGTTGGAAGGAAACAGGGTCCACATACTGGAAAGATGAAAGGATCCCTCAAGATCAGCAGTCTAAAACAACCACTCAGGGAGCCAGGGTCTGGCCCCCAGTACATTTCAGGCGGGCGGTTCTCAAAGTGTGGTCTTGGACCTAGTGAGTCAGAAGTCTGGGGTGGGCCACATAACCCAGATAAAGAAGGCCTCCAGGTGATTCTGAAGCTCACTCCAATTTAGACACTCCTGCCACAGAGAGCAATCCTTCACACCTGTCATCTGAAACCCCAAACCAAACATCTGTTGCCACAAGTCTAAACATCGCCGCATCGCGGTGCTCCCGGCCAAGGCAGAGTTGCTGAGGCCAAGCACGGCCTGGCTGGTTTTCACTCGGACGGTCTTACCTGGAGGGATGTGAAGCCTATACAACAGCTTGATTTTCTCATTCATTTCTCCATTATACATAACATCTGCAAAAAAATAAGAGGGAGAGCAAGAATGAGCTGATGCAAATGGTTAGGACGCCTGTCGTGACAAACTTGCTGTGGAGACAGCACTGGGCGAGGCCAGCACTTGTCACCCCCACACCCCTCGCCCCAGGCATGCACCGTGTTTGAGCTGCACGGTGATCGTGAGACTGTGGTCTGCCGTCAGACCTTTGGAAATCTTTCACTTTTAGGGACAAAGGTTAGGCATGTGGCTGCCAGCATACCACTGCCACACCCTGGTGCCCAGGAGAAGGCGTGCAGAGGCCTTGTAAGTTAGAGCCTGAGCCCCTCTCCCCACCCCCTTGAAGGAGGCCTACAAATGGGAAGAGAACCCGAGGAGAGCCTGCCCAGGGATATTTAAAATTCACCAAATCATGCCAGGCCAGTCGCAGACCATCTCGTGGTGTGGCTCTGCCCGCTCCAACGATCCCCTCTGTTGGCAGAACTGCACCCATAGTCAACCACTGCGATAGGGACCCACGGGCTTACCCAGACAGCTCACGAATGCTCTGAACTCCACAAGCTGGTCCATGTTGTCATCCAGGAGCCGGAATGTCCTTTCAGCGAGGATCTCTGTGTGGGCCCCGCAGGTCCACGGCGAGACCAGCTGAAACAGGTGTGCAAACTGCAGGGCGTCTATGCGGTACTGCTCGGCGTAGGGCCTGCTGGGGTCATGGCGTGGGGCCATGGGCCTGGGCTGCTCCCAGTAGCAGCTCATCATGTGCTCTCTCTGCAAACGAGAGGAAGACGCCTGAGGGACAGCAGCACTGCAGGGCCCAGACGGCCAGAGCCAGGGCCGCACGGCCTCTCAGCACACCGTCCTCACGGATGATTACATACGCGTCTCACTGCTCGCCCCCACGGCGCGCTAACCACCCAGCTGTCTCCTCGGGACCTGTAGTGCTTGCCCACAGGAACACCAGGGACCTTCAGAAAAGCTCATGGAAAATGCATGCTATAAAAAATAATAATAATGAAAACCTGCATGGATTTCAAAAAAAATCTGCACCAAAATAAACTCATGCTTTAATTCCATTTTCCCATGGACTTTCTGAAACTCCCTTGCATGCATCACTTTTGTCCTTAAGGTCTTTTTTTTCCTCGTAAAATATACATACCATCAAGTTTGCCATTTTAATCATTTAAAGTATAGATTGTTGACAATCATGACAATTTTTATTCATATTTTCACAGAAAATCATATTATTTGAAAATCAAAGAGGGGTAGGCAAATTTACAGGACACAGAAGGAACTTGTAACATGGGTTACTTGCAAGGAAAGGAAGGGAAAATGGGGGGGCAAGACTTTTTACAGCTATTTTTGTGGGGTGGGTGTGTGTGTGTGTGTGTGTGTGTGTAGGGTGTGGGTGTGTGAGTGTGGTTTTAGAAAGGTCGGTGTCACCGTCCTCCTGCCTCAGCTTCCTGGAGCTGACCCCAGGCGAGCACCACCACAGCGGCGTTGCAGAGCTTCCCTGTGGCCTCGGCCACCGGCAGCCCCCTCCATCTGCCCACTGCAGCTGGGCCTGGGTGACTGTGATGCCTTAGGACTATGTCAGCAATGTTAACGCACTAAAGTGGACAGAGAAGGATGAGCTGAATCCCGGCAATGGACTGAACGTGGAAGCAATCAGAACCAGCCCTGTCCCTGTGGACCAGGCGAGCCTCGTCCTAAGTCACCTTCTGGACATCCCAGGTCACAAGCCTACAGGGCCCGTGCAGCGCAGGGCTCTTTACTGTGTCGTCACCCGCTGTGCACGGGCTGGGGGCCGGGAGGGGCAGCGGGGAGCTAATGCAGAGGCCGGTAGAGATGAACCTTTCTCCTTGGATGGAGACCAGAACGCCATTTATAGTTTTACTGTCATTGCAGCCACAGTCTTTAAATAGCCATTGCCGAGCAGTGAAAAGTACCACGAGACCACAAGAACTTTTTTTTTGGAGAGGTTTCTACTATAGGGCACGTGCACTTCCAGAAAGACAGAGAGACAGAGAGACAGAAAGCGAGAAATCACCCCCCAGGGGGGATGGCCACAGTGCAATCCCTTCTCCTCCATTCTCATCTTGGGATCTTGGGTATGCACGCACACATGCACGGCGTGAGTTTAAGCGACAGGGTCAAGGACTCGAACTGCAGCAACTACATGGGAGTCAGCGACATAGCCATTATACCAACTGCTGGTCCCAAGACCACGAGAACTTCTAAGTATGAAATAAAAGCCTAATACTCTTCCATTCCTAAACACTCCGGGCACATTTCCATATGTATGCATGCATACTGTCATGCTAAAGGCCCATGATGTGCAGATGAAAACAGCTGTGATATAAGGGCCAAAGGGCTGATGAGGTCATTTACCTAGAATCCTGCCGGAAAACGAACCAACAGAAAAACAGGCAAAAGATACAACAGGATTGAAAGGAAGTTTACAGTTGGCCAATAAACTTCGGCAATAGTACTCAGCCTCTTTAGTGGGTTAATAAGTTTACATTAAAATTAGATGCAGTTTTCTACCAGACTAGCTAGGTTGTGAAAGATCCACGATATTAAATGCTGCATGGGCATGGCGTGTAGGGAAATGAGTCCCCTTAAACACCATAGGTAGAACTGTACTTGGAAAATTCAGAACTACCCCGGCAGTTCTGACTAAAATGTGGTCTGTACACCCTCCGTGATCCAACAGTTCCACCTCAGGGAACCTGTCCTGCAGGAACAGCAGCACGGGGCCCAGATGGACACGCAGGGTGCTCAGCCCCGGGTGCTTCATAAAGTCGCAAAACTAGCAACACAGAATGCCCCTCAATAGGTGAATGGCGAGGCGAATGGTGGTTCCCAGCTGGCGGCATGGTGTTTAAGGTGCTGGATCCCACATGGCTGCTCTCACAGTTCCCAGACCTGGCGGCTTGAGAAACACACCAGGTGGGAACCAGCAGTTAGCGTAATGGCTATGTCGCTGGACTCCCACGTAGTCGACCGCGGTTCGGGTCCCGGATCCGGTGGCTTAAAACTCACGCCGGGCGCGTGTGCGTGCGTGCCCAAGATCCCGAGAGGAGAATGGAGGAGAAGGGATTGCGGCGTGACCATCCCCCCTGGGGGGTGATTTCTCGCTTTCTGTCTCTATGTCTCTCTCTGTCTGTCTCGCGAGCGCACGCGCCCTACAGTGAAAATCTCTCAAAAAAAAAAAAAAAAAAAGAAAAAGAAACACACCAGGTACGTGGGGGAGATGGAGAAGAAAGCATTGTGGTATGACCATTCGCAATGGCAGGGGGGCTTTCTCACTCCCCCGCCTGTCTCTGCAGGCGCCCTCTGGCAAAACTAACTAATAAACCCTAATTCGAGCTCTGTGTAGTCATTCAAAAAGTGTAGCACAGTCTCACTTTTACTCAGGGGAAAATAGAAGACGTGAGTGCGTATATACTGTAAGCACGTGTGTGTCTGCAGATACAGCAGACAGGAGAAATCAAGACAGATAGGGAAGCCCTCCGCCACGTTACCACAGTAATTACCGGCACAGGCAGGGTCTGAGGGGCAGTCTGGGTAGGCCCCTTTCATTCTAAGAAGTTTCCTTTGTCTTTTTTCAATATCGAAGTAGGTCTAATTTTCTTGGCTTTGTTTTGTGTTTTTCAAAACAATTTTGAAAACAAAAATCCTACCCTGAACATGGATGAAAACAAAATAATATTAGAGAGATTACATGCTCTCCAGGGCACCTGGCGGTAACTGGGTCTGTGGGGGACACAGGCTCTGCTTCGGTCCTAGATGTACCCAGACACCAGTTCTGTGACTATACCGTCCACACCCTACTTGGTAAGAGAGTAACAAAGCTGTTCTCAATCTGAGAGAAAAGGAGACAGCACAAATCTAAATTTACATAATTTAAAGGATGGCTTTCAACCAACAATAAAAACAAATTTCATGGGAACAGCAGGTGGCGTAAAGGTTATATCACTGGACTCCCATGTTGACCACGATTCGAGGCCCAGATCCGGTGGCTTAAAACTCACATCAGGCACATGTGCATGCGTGCCCAAAATCCCAAGAGGAGAATGGAGGAGAAGGGACTACAGTGTGGCCGTCCCCCTGAGGGGGTGATTTCTCACTTTCTGTCTCACTGTCTCTCTCTTGTCTCTCCGGCAAGTGCACGTGCCCTATAGCAAAAATCTCTCAAAACACACACAAAAAAAACAAGTTTCGTGGAACCGCCATCTTCCAGTAATTAACCAAA
>NW_006204133.1:5216105-5256030 GCF_000334495.1 Tupaia belangeri chinensis
GAGAGACAGAGAGAGAGAGATGGAAAGTGAGAAAGCAAGCCACCAGGTCCAAGACTGAAACTGCAGTTGGCCATACCTTCAGCACTACACCACCTGCCGGCCCCAAGCACTGCACTGTTAACACAGAGTACGGGAATGGGCATGTTGCAGATTCGGAGATAGATGGAATGAAGTAAAGGAATGAACTCCTTATGAACAACTTATCACATATTTATAAAATAGTGTAAGGGGATTTCTATGTGGCTCTTTCTCTAAAAATGAAATTCTGATTCAAAACACCAGACCTGAATGTAAAACTCAAGTAGAGGACATCACGAACGAACCAAGTTTTGTTTGTTGGTCTGTTTGATTTTTTAGGTTTTTGCCATAAGGCACATGCACTCACCAGAGGCAGGCAGACAGACAGAGGAAAAGCGAGAAATCATCCTCTAAAGGGATGGCCATGTCATAACCCCTTCTCCATTCTCCTCTCAGGATTTTGTACACGTATGCACATGTGCCCAGTGTGACTTTTCAAGCCGCCCAGTCCAGAACTCAAACTACAGTCAGCCGTGTGAAAGTCTAGAGCTTTAACCACCATGCAACTTGCAGGCCCATTCCTAACTAAGTTGGTTTTTTATAAATAATTATTTATTTTTAATTTTATTTATTCATTCATTTATTTTAATTTGAAAAGAAACAGATTTATATATATATATATATATATATATAAAGAGAGAGAGAGAGAAGGAAAGTGAGAAAGCAAGCCACCAGGTCCAGAACTGTGGTCGGCCACGTGGGAGTGTTCAGCGCTTTACCAACCATGCCACCTGCTGATCCCCCTAACTAAGTTTTAATGCTTGTCTAGGAAGTCACACCATCAAAGCCTGGAAATTCAGAGAAGGTCGAGACCATTAGCAGAGGAATCTGAGCAGCTGTGATGCAGCCATGAGGCTGGCTCTGGGCCAGGAGGAGGGTGAACTCCCAAGGAGGACCCGTGGGTTGTGCCATAGACTCAGAAACTTATTTCCCTTGGACATGCATTTTGAGAGTTATCATGTAGTTGCAGGTCTTTTTAGCTTTTGTTTGTGGTTGGCCCTACATACGTGAAAGACTTGTAGAGTTAACTACAAATATGAGAATACATTTCATTAAGTACCAACCACACGATTCATCTTGAATAGGAGAGATACGAATAGGAAATAAACAATAGCCATTCAGGACCGACTTATCTAAATATTTTCCCATTGAAGAATGGCAGGATGGTACTTGACAACATGTATCTTTATTGTTAATTTGAAGCTATCTTTTAAATGACATAAAGCTGTATTTGCAATGTCTCCTAATTTCTCAGATTGAGAATAGTCCTAAATAGAAGAAAATCTTTTGAAGCTTAAGAAACATACAGTTGTTCCGCCGCTTTCATGTTTCCAGTATTCCCATTTTCCTCCTTGAAAGCCAAAGAGCGGCTCAGGGGTTGGGGCACCAAGCAACCTTTGACTCTACGTTTTGTCTTCAAGCACCAAAGGAAACGATGAAACATGCAGACAGGAGGTGCTGACAGGAGACGGGCCTGCTGGCTGGTCTCACATCCTGTCCACAGGCGTGCAGGGAGTAGGAATCTACAGGCCAAGAACCCACGAAAAGGAAAGGCTCCTCCAGACACGGGGACCCAGACTGTGAGGCCCCTCCCTGCCTGTTTGCTTGAGTCCCCCTTCCCCGGGGAGAGCTCTGGAAACCAGGCCGTCTTCCAGCTGGGGTACCTCGGGCTTCCTTTCTGCAGCCGTGCTTCCTCCCACTTCTCTGCCAAGGTGGGAAGAGTAGACCAATGTGTCTGCCTCCCTTCCCCATTTTTGTTTATTGTTTTGAGCAAGAAAACATCTAGCAAACACCTAGCCTGAAAATGTTCTTTGCAGGGTGGTTTAGGTAGCATAACTCAGGACTCCAAATATCCAAATATTAGAAATCTGATTACTACGGAAGTGTTATCCATACAATAGACTAACAATTTATTCAGAAACATTGGCTGCAGCTGAAAAGGCTGTGAGCAAGGAGGAATGTCAGGGTGAATGGACTGCTCCAGCTCCTGAGTTTACTGCTGCTCAGCCTGAGGTCGCAGACTGGTCTGAAGGCGTGCAGGTGCCCTCTGTGCCCACCCAGCAGCTCCCTACTGAAGACTGGAGTGCTCAGCTTGCCACTGAAGACCGGTCTGCAGCCCCCACTGCTCAGGCCACTGAACGGGTGGGAACAACCACTGGATCTTAAGTCTGCTCTTCAGACTCTTATACAAAGTGGAAATAGGGTTGATAAGGAAAATAAACAACAGTTTATAAAAAATAAGAAAAAACCTTTTGACTCTCTGAGTAGCACCATGGTGGTTGGCAAGAATAAGCGCCTTAAGAAAGGTGGCAAAAAGGGAGCCAAGAAGAAAGTGGTTGATCCATTTTCCAAAAAAGATTGGTATGACGTGAAAGCACCTGCTATGTTCGACAGAAGAAATATTGGGAAGACACTGGTTACCAGGACTCAAGGAACCAAAATTGTATCCGACGGCCTTAAGGGCCGTGTGTTTGAAGTGAGTCTTGCAGATCTGCAGAAATTCAAGCTAATTACTGAGGACGTTCAGGGCAAAAACTGCCTAAACTTCCATGGCATGGACTTCACCTGTGACAAAATGTGTTCCATGGTCAAAAAATGGCAGATGATGACTGAAGCTCATGTTGATGTCAAGACTACCGGTAGCTATTTGCTTTGTCTCTTCTATGTTGGGTTTACTAAACAAGGCAACCATCAGATAGGAGGGCCTCTTATGCCCAGCATCAGCAGGTCCGCCAAATCCGGAAGATGATAGAAATCTTGACCCGGGAGGTGCAGACAAATGACTTGAAAGAAGTGGTCAATAAACTGATTCCAGACAGCATTGGAAAAGACGGAGAGAAGGTCTGCCAGTCCATCTACCCTCTCCATGACGTCTTCGTCAGCAAAGGCAAAATGCTGAAGAAGCCCACGTTTGAATTGGGAAAACCCATGGAGCTTCACGGTGAAGGTAGCAGCTCTGGAAAAGCTACTGGAGATGAGACAGGCGCCAAAGTTGAACGAGCTGATGGATATGGACCCCCAGGCCAAAAATCTGTTTAAAGTTCAGACTTTTAACAGTGACAAATAAAAAGTCCTATTTGTGACAAAAATATAAATGAATTAATTAATTAAAAATAAATTAAAAATTGAAGACTGTGAAGACTACTTCAAGGGAAACAGAATATGAACTAACCAGCAGTCTTGCCACACAAATATAAAGATAAATATACAGGTAGCATGGGATGGGACGAGAGAATGAGCATTAAAACGTATTGCCAGGTGATGGCTTCGACAAGGATCGCTGTTTCATCCACTGTGGACTAGGAACCCAGCGCCCATATTATGAAGACAGAGGAGAACCGTGAAGACGGGATCACAGAGGTCTCTCAGCAGAGCACAGCAGACTACAGGGGCTGTCCAGATGCTGAGCTGGGGCCAGGTCCCAGGGAAGATGTCGACCCTGGCTAAGAAGGGAGCTGCTGACAGAGGTGAGGGTGAGAGGTTTCTGAGAGGAGTGAGCAGATGGTACCGACCAGAGCTGACAGGCGAGCAGCCCCAACCTCTGCGGCCAGGGGCAGGTGCACGCAGACCCCTGCAGGCACAGCATGCTCCCCAGAACCTGCTGCGCACCTGCAGCTGGGCCAGGCTAGGGCCTGTAACTCCCTAGGGCCTATAATCTCCTAGTTTTCATACCTTAAATAAGTCATAGAGTTCCTCCAGGTCTTCAGGAAGAATTGAGACTTCTGGGATAACAACACGGAGCTTAAGAAAAGAGTAAAGCACAATGGAGTGAATGTAGGCCTGACCCCGGGGTACGCGGTCAGAGGACAGAGGGGACCCTCCCTCCTAGGGTGCCTTGCCCCTGCTTCTTCTACGCGATGGCTCCTTGTCCACCCAAGAGCATCTGGTCCTTTCTGACATAAAGATCGCTTTACAGTATCATTCTCAGGGGTTTTATCCTCAGCCTCTCCCCAAGTCACACTGAAGTGCTGACCAAAGATAGCAAATCGTAACGGCAGTTAAACACAGATATAGCCAAACAGGAAGTGCCTTCCAAAAAACAACTTCCTTATTGCAGGCCATCTGCACTAGGCATTTGATATACCATATCTCATTCGTTATCCCCGTTTTACAACTAGGGAAACTGAGGCTCGCAGTGGATCATCTGCTCTCTGTCTGACTCCAAAACCCATCCTGTTCCTACACTGTCTCTCCCCAATTACGTTTTTAAATCAATGCAAAAAAAAAGAGAAAGAAAAAGCTGGTGTTCTTATGTGACCCAAGGGGACACTCACTCCTCTCCTGGTCAGCTCCGCCCCCCTCCACCCACACCCTGGAGCACCCTCGCGAGGCATCCTCTGCTCACCACATTCTGCTTTGTGGTGTCCTCGTGGCCCTGCAGCACCCGGATCCTGTGCTTACAGCGTAGATGCTCAATCTGCTCCACAGACTGGTCTCCGAATTTCTGCAAGGAAATAGGGGAACACTCACTGAAAGGGCCTAGGTGCACCCTAGCAGAGGAAGCAGGAAGTAGCCAGAAACCCTACCCCCGGGTCTATCTCCAAGGCCCCCTTCTGAGGGGACAGGGGGCAGGGGATGGGGCAGCCACCTCACCTCATAGGAGTCCCGGATCAGGTCAGCAATGTCAGTCACAGGGTAGGGTTCCTGGTCATCTGAGAAAAAGGCATGGTGACTGCCCATGGGGGGGCCTGGGCTCTCCTCATTCTTAATGTGATCTAGAAACCTGAGCACACACCCAGTTAAAGCCAGGGCTGTCCTCTGGGTACCACAGCACCCCACCCCTCCACCACCATCAGACCTACCAGGGCATTTTCAACCACCACACAACACAGGGGAAGGGGCGGGCAGCTACTGTGCTCGTTTCAGAGAGGGGAGAGGTGCCCATACAGCCAGGCTGGTGAAGCTATAGGTTTCTGGGGGCCTGAGACTCTCCAGGGACTAAGCACAACACTCTGTGCATATGTGCAATTTTAAGTTTCCATAATATTCTGAAAGGAAAACATCTTTTAAAATGTCATCCAATCTGCTCCCAGCTAGCAATCTGGTTCTAGTATGACTTTTTTTTTTCATGCAAGCTCACCAAACTCTATATGTAAAATGTCTGAAACCTCCGGCTGGCACCAGAGCCCACTTTTCCCATGTCTCTCCACCCTCATCCAAGCCACCGTAAGTCCATCTGGACTCATGACATTGAATCTTCTTAGAGAAAAGCATTCATGGCCATCCTCTTTCTAGATTCTCACTTGGTGGAAAAATGTAAGAGATGGTGGAATTTTTCACCCCATGCTGCTGACAAAGCCACATGGCAGGCTGGCTCTGTGCCACAGGGTGACAGGTAGGAAGTGGCAGAGTAGAAAGAAAAAACATCCACAGCTAGGGGATGCAGCACCTGCTGCCGCCCTCCATCCCCAGCCAGCCACAGGAGCCAGTGTCAGGCCCACCTGCTCAGGATCATCAGGGCCTGGCCATCGTCCTTGCTGCTGCACAGCTCCTCAGCATTGGCTTCAAGCACAGCCAGCCCCAGCTGGAAGATGGCTTTGATCCCATCATAGAAGAAACAATCTACAACATTCACTGCACTCTCCAGAGGCATGATGCTAAGGAAGAGAGTCAGGAACCAGGAGAGAGAAATGGAAGCCAGGGCTGAGAGGTCATTCATGTGCTCTGCCAATTCTGGGAGGTGCTCCTTGATGAGCTCTTCAAAGACAGACTGGTCCACTTGAGCCCCTGGAAAAGAAGGCATGAGGCTGTGGTTAGGAAGGATTCACATCACTAAAGTTAGCCTGAAATTAACATTACAGACATCTGCCACAAAACAACATTGTAATCAATAATGGACCACATATACTGACAGTGGTCTCCTGAGATTATAATAGGCTGTCTCATCTAGCCCATTACTATATTGCATTAGCTTGAGTGGGCATTCTATGATGTTCATACTATAAATTCACCCAACAATATATTTCTCAGAATGTACTCCTGCTGTTAAGTGACACCTGACCATTCGCTGTGAGAACCAAATCAAGAAAACAGGATTTGAGTCCAAGAAAGGGCCCACATTTAACTGACTTTTGACATTCTGACAAAAGTAATTCAATGGGTTAAGAATCATCTTTTTAAAAAATAGTGTTTGATTAACAAGACAGCCACATTTTTGTGGTGGTGGGAAAAGAACCTCAATCCCTCCCTCACACCATACAGAAAAATGTATTTGAAATGTATCATAGAACCAAATATATAAGTAATATTATGCAATTTTTAGAAGAAAAAGCAAAGAAAGGCAAAATTCTCCTAGGACACAAAAAGTACTAGCCATAGAAAAATCTGTAAGCTAGACTTCATTGAACTAAAGACTGCTGTTCTTTAAAAGATACCATTAACAAAACAAAAATGCAAATATGAAACCAGAGAAAATATTAGTAATACATATGCCTAACAAAGGTCTTGAATCCAAAATAAGGACTCCTTCAACTTGATAAGGCAGCAAGTGGACCAGCCCTGTTCTTTTTTAGTGATTATAAGGGAGCCAAATCTCACATGGTCAACCATGGTTCAAAATCCTGACCCAAGCAGCTTAAAAATACATGCTAAGCAGAAGAGATAGAAGGTAGGAGCTGCTGTCTCACATGTGCTGATATCATTCTACTCCTCACCCATCCAAGAACAACAGGGAGGCCCAAGCTGCTCAGCTTGAGCTCATCAGGGTCCCCCACTCAGCCTGCTATGGGGGAGGAGGGGCTACTCCAGCCTTGCTCCAGCTTCCAAGAACCAGCACCTAGTTCCTGCAATCCCAGAGACAAAAGAGATAGAAAAAGTAATAGGGAGGCCCAAGCCATTTGGCTTGAACTCCTCAGGGACGCCCACCCAACCTGCTCTGGGGGAGGGGCTACTCCAGCTCACACAGCACAGAGTGCTGCGTAATGTTGTCCACTGCCTCACATTACACCTATCCAGCTGAACCTTCATCTACATTGGGAGCAGAAAAGGTTGGGTATACAGAACCAAACACCTGGAAATAGAAGACTTTGGAGGAATTTTTTCCCTATAACTCCCTTAGCAGTAAAAGGAGAGAAACTCCCCTCTGAAAACCTGAACCCAATGTTTCAGAGGGGAATTTCTAGAAAGAAAAATTTATAATGGTTATAAATCATAATTTACAAGAAATTATATGTTTAGAGAGATTGTTGCTATAGGGCACGTGTGCTTGCTAGAGAGACAGAGAAAGACAGAAAGTGAGTAATTACCCCCTGGGGGGTGTCATGTGGCAATCCCTTCTCCCGTCTCCTCTCAGGATCTTGAGCAAGCATGCACATGTGCCTGGTGTGAGTTTTAAGCTGCCAGGTCCAGGACTGAAAACATGGTCAACTATGTGGGAGCCCAGTGACGGTCCCAAATTACAAGAAATATTTTTAAAAAATAAATAATAAGTAATAAAAAACATGCTGAGTATGAGTCTCTGCAGCCCCTAAATCCCAATGGGATAGAGAAATGGAGATGAAGGGACTGTAGCATGACCACACCTAATCTGAGGGTGCTTTCTCCCTTTCCCCCTCTCTAGTGACTGCATATGCCCTTGGGCAATTAAAAAAAAAAAAAATTCTGACAAAAGTAATTCAATGGGTTAAGAATCATCTTTTTAAAAAATAGTGTTTGATTAACAAGACAGCCACATTTTTGTGGTGGTGGGAAAAGAACCTCAATCCCTCCCTCACACCATACAGAAAAATGTATTTGAAATGTATCATAGAACCAAATATATAAGTAATATTATGCAATTTTTAGAAGAAAAAGCAAAGAAAGGCAAAATTCTCCTAGGACACAAAAAGTACTAGCCATAGAAAAATCTGTAAGCTAGACTTCATTGAACTAAAGACTGCTGTTCTTTAAAAGATACCATTAACAAAACAAAAATGCAAATATGAAACCAGAGAAAATATTAGTAATACATATGCCTAACAAAGGTCTTGAATCCAAAATAAGGACTCCTTCAACTTGATAAGGCAGCAAGTGGACCAGCCCTGTTCTTTTTTAGTGATTATAAGGGAGCCAAATCTCACATGGTCAACCATGGTTCAAAATCCTGACCCAAGCAGCTTAAAAATACATGCTAAGCAGAAGAGATAGAAGGTAGGAGCTGCTGTCTCACATGTGCTGATATCATTCTACTCCTCACCCATCCAAGAACAACAGGGAGGCCCAAGCTGCTCAGCTTGAGCTCATCAGGGTCCCCCACTCAGCCTGCTATGGGGGAGGAGGGGCTACTCCAGCCTTGCTCCAGCTTCCAAGAACCAGCACCTAGTTCCTGCAATCCCAGAGACAAAAGAGATAGAAAAAGTAATAGGGAGGCCCAAGCCATTTGGCTTGAACTCCTCAGGGACGCCCACCCAACCTGCTCTGGGGGAGGGGCTACTCCAGCTCACACAGCACAGAGTGCTGCGTAATGTTGTCCACTGCCTCACATTACACCTATCCAGCTGAACCTTCATCTACATTGGGAGCAGAAAAGGTTGGGTATACAGAACCAAACACCTGGAAATAGAAGACTTTGGAGGAATTTTTTCCCTATAACTCCCTTAGCAGTAAAAGGAGAGAAACTCCCCTCTGAAAACCTGAACCCAATGTTTCAGAGGGGAATTTCTAGAAAGAAAAATTTATAATGGTTATAAATCATAATTTACAAGAAATTATATGTTTAGAGAGATTGTTGCTATAGGGCACGTGTGCTTGCTAGAGAGACAGAGAAAGACAGAAAGTGAGTAATTACCCCCTGGGGGGTGTCATGTGGCAATCCCTTCTCCCGTCTCCTCTCAGGATCTTGAGCAAGCATGCACATGTGCCTGGTGTGAGTTTTAAGCTGCCAGGTCCAGGACTGAAAACATGGTCAACTATGTGGGAGCCCAGTGACGGTCCCAAATTACAAGAAATATTTTTAAAAAATAAATAATAAGTAATAAAAAACATGCTGAGTATGAGTCTCTGCAGCCCCTAAATCCCAATGGGATAGAGAAATGGAGATGAAGGGACTGTAGCATGACCACACCTAATCTGAGGGTGCTTTCTCCCTTTCCCCCTCTCTAGTGACTGCATATGCCCTTGGGCAATTAAAAAAAAAAAAAAGATGAAGAAGGTAATAAGTTTTTAAAGAATAGGTTGAAGACTTGAATAGAGGAGACCAGGAGATGGCATAATGGTTACATCACTGAACTTCTGCCTGGTTGACTGCAGTTCAAATCCTGAATCCAGTGGCTTAAAGCTCACACTGGGTGAATACATGCATGGCCAAGATCCAGAGAGGAAAATAGAGGAGAAGGGATAGCAGTGTGGCCATCCCCCATGGTGAGTGATTTCTCACTTTCTGTCTCTCTGTCTCTCTTTGTCTCTGGCGAGCACATGAACCCTATAGCAAAAAACTCTCTAAAACGTACAAAAAGAGAATAGACACTCAGATGATAAAATATGGTTAGTAAGCACAGAGATATAAGTTCGACATCATTAATCATCAGAAAAATGCAAATTAGGACAACCATGATATATGGCTACCCACTAGGAAGGCAAACATTAAATAGACAACACCAAATGTTAGCAAGGATGTAGAGCAACTGGAATGTTCATACATCGCTGGTGTCAGATATGTTAATACATTACATCCACTTTGGAAAGCTGACAGTTTCTTACTAAGTAAAAAAATACATCTAACCTGTGACTCTACAGTTCTCCTCCTAGGGAAATACTTAAGAAAACCAACTATATATATATATATATTATTTTTTTCCACAAAAAGATGTATGCGAGAGTCTTCAAAAAGTTCACAGAAAAATGGAATTAAGGCACAAATTAATTTTGGTGCAAAAAAAAATGAAATCCATGTATGTTTTTTTCTTAATATTCATTTTCCATGAGCTTTGTGAAGACTCCTCATATTCATATGAGCAAATTCAAGAGTCAGACCATGTTTGTGCAGACTATCTGAGTGACCCAGGAGGATTCTATAAACAGAACTAATGACAAATGTCTTGCCCAAATTCCTCAGAGAGAGGAGGAGGTTTACCGATCACCCGGTGGTTGAAGTAATCAGGCAGCATCCGCTCACACACTGCCACCAGCAACCAGAAGGCCTCCTCCTCTTTGGCATACAGCAGCAGCACAGAGGTCAGGATATTCATGGACTGCTCGGGGACACAGAGGAGAAACAGTTACTGACCAGGCCACAGGGTGTCAAGAGACATTAAAAATATAAGCCCTAAGCCAGCCAGTGGTGTGGTGGTTGAGGTGGCTGGATTCCACACAGCCGACTACACAGTGTGAGTCCCAGACCCAGTGACTTGAAAAACATCCTGGGAACATGTGTGTGCATGCCCAAAATCACAAGGGAAGAATGGAGGAAAAGGTATTGTGTATTGCCATGTCCCCTGAAGATTGCTTCCCCACTTTCCCCCTCTCTCCGTCTCGCTCTGGTGAGTGCACACACCCTATAACAACAACAACAAGAAAACAAGCCCAGGCCCAGCCGTGGTAGCACAGGTTGTAGGGTGCCACTGTGCTATGCTGGAGAAGAACAGGAGGCCCGAGTTCCGTTCCCAGACCAACCTGGCCAGGCAGAGTGCTGCACATCTGTAATCCTAGCTAACTGGGGGCAGGAAGAACATAGATGTGGCAAGACCTTGTCAAAAATACCTATCTTCCTCTTTCTCGCATAGAAAAATAAAATATAAAAAAGTAAAAAACTCACAAGCCCTAAAGATCCACAAAAGTGAAGATCTGTAAGTAAGAGAAGTAGTGAGCCCCAGCCACACTGATACCTGTGAGGTGGGATAACTGTGATAGAAGGTCCTCGCAAGATGTGCCTAGCTGGTGACTGGCCACCATTCCATCCCCGGCCCCAGTGAGGAGACACTGGATTCGGCTGCGATGCCTCGGGATGGGAAAGATCTGGCTCTTCTCCACATTTATATTTAGACGCACACACCTCTTGGTTCGCCCATTGATCGCGCTGCTTCTCAGGAAAACCAAGCTGCCCTCTTAAACTAGCGCAAGTCAGAAGATTCTCTAATCTAGTCTTGTGCTGGGTTTTTGCTGCTGTTGTATGACTTTACGGATTCTTGTTTTGTGCTTGTTGCCTACGTCCTTCAATTCAGGAATGGTTCAGAGCACATCCTGAAGGAGAACCATCTGCCCTAATCGTCTTTTCCTCCCCAAAGAGCGCTGCCACTTTGCCGTCCTCCTGCTATCTGGAGAGGTGCAGAGTTCTACTGCGTCCATCCTGCCGCTGAGCTCGAAGGCGCTCTGAGCACTGACTCCACATGCACACTGCTCCGGTGCTGGCTAGGGTTTTAAACCCCAAATTATCAGCCTGTTTGAACAAGGCAATTTCCTTTGGCTGCTATTCAACACCGCCTTTCAGGGAGAGACCGAGCCGGGCAGCTTCCCCCACGGTCCTCAGAACAGGTGGCTGAGAACAGAGCCCAGGCCCTCACCTGGCAGTATCCAATCTTGGGGTTGCGGTGGGCATAGGCGGTCAGGACCCTCCTCAGGGCAGCGATGCCCGTCTCGCTCTGAAAGGCGGGGTGCTCCGGCAGGGAGCGGTGCAGGTCCCGCTCTATCTCCTCTGTCACCAGGCAGCACTTCCCCAGGGACTCCTCCACCAGGTTCCCGTAGTAGCCGGGGTGCAAGGCGAGATCTGTCACTGCGCCTGAGGAGTTGAGAGTGAGATTTCAAGGGGTAGAGATCACCAGGGCAGTGTCACTACGGGGAAGGAGCTCGCTGCGTCAGAGGACCCCAGCGGGGCCTCATGACTCCTGGGACATAAAAATACTGCGAGACAAAAGGACTTCATTGCCACGTGGCCCGGTCCCAAAACAAAAAAGAAAGGGAGCAAAAGAAACAAGATAATGTGTCTAAGTGGGACTTACATAGAGCGGGCAAGTCCCTACGGGAAAGGACTTAGCAGTACGCCCGGAGTTAGCTGAGCCCCCAGGGTGTGGACACTTACGTACCCACACATGACTGTCATGCACTTATTCAACAAGACATTTTTCAAACCTATATTTGAAGCACATGACAAGGAACAAGTATGACTGAGCAAAGCTAGCAAACACTAAGAAGGCAACAAGCTGCCAACCCAAAACTCTGAGGGTCAGGGTCCAGACGCTCAAACCACGGCAGGACAATGCAGGACAGAAACCAGCCCCACTACAGCAAGGCGGGGCTCCGATGTAACATTCTGACTGGATGCAGTTAAAAGATGCCCCTCAGCTCTCCCGTCTGCAGTGACTGATGAGGATCCCTCGCTTTACTTGTTTTTGGTCAGGGGGCATGTGTGCTTGACAGAGAGGGAAGGTGGGAGAGAAAGCATCCTCGGTCGGGATGTGGTCACACATCCCTTCTCTGTTTCTCCACCCTGTCGAAATTCGGGGGACACATGCACACACACCTGGTGTCTCTTTCAAGCTGCTTAGGCTAGGAGTTGGACCACATGGTCATCCATAGGGGATCGGCTCCCTTAGCCACAGGGCCACCCCCATCACCTCTTACACAGTCGCCGTAGCATGCTTATGTAAGAGGCAGCGTTTACACTAAGGCTGTCCCTCGTGCCGCAGTTACTACAGCGTAAACACTACAGTCATCTTCCTGCGAGCAAAGGAGATGTTCTGTCACTAGGAAAAGAGAGCCCCATATGCACTGATGTCCCCAGATGAGAATGTAAGAATGTGGCCCCCAGGAAAACGTGCATCGCACAGTGGAGGGAACCAGGGCGCACAGGCATCTCCGTCAGGTGGTGGGATCGTGAGAAATGCAACCTTTGTTACTCCACGTGCTGTTTCTCAACTAGACATATAAACTGTTCTCATTCAATACACAAATACACAAGACGCTTTACATTTGAAAACAGGTGTTTTCAGTAGCATTGCTTTGGTAGGCAGCTGCAAACACAGGCGGGAAGCAGAGGGGTGGGTGACAGCACAGGGTATGAGGAGGGCAAAGGAGTGAGATGCCCCCACAAACAGCAGCCAAGCCCATGGCTACAGTGCCCAGGAAAATGGAAATCCAGGCCTGAGCATCTTGGGCGAGAGAGGGAGGATTATTTGGGGGAAAGACCAGGTCAAAGAGCAAAGAGGTAATGGGAGAAGGGCCGGCAAGAGGCTGACATGAGGGTGTGAAAGATTCCTGGTTCCTGCCCAGAAGAGTGAGTGGGGAGGGGACAGGTCCCCAGGCCCTGCCTCCATTGCCCAGCAGAGGAGACTGCTTATGTCAACGTGGAGAGACAGAGGAAGCCTACTCAGTGAAGTCATCTCCGTCCGAGGTTGGCATCCTGATGCCATCTGCTACCCAGCAGCCACAGAGTGAGGCCCACAAGGCCAACCCTGAGTGGGTCGAGTGGTGTGGAAGGAAGACACAGGGCAGAAGAGGAGTCTGCACTTCACCTCTGTGGATACCAGGTGTCTTCACAGGAGGGAGGACCAACAGACACTGCACTCCCATGATCTGTGATGCTGCTCGAAGTGGTCCTCCTCCTGTGTCTGCTCCCAGTGCAGAAGCTGGCCTGACGATACCAGAAATACTCACCTGAGAAAAGGAGCCAGAGTCTCCCACGTAAAGATTCCGGGATCCCCATGGCTACGAGCTTCCGGATCTTCTCTGTGCGAAACATACAGACGGTCTTGCCATATTCCACGAAGTGGTCATTCCACAGACTTATTTTTATCTGTTCTCTGGACTGGAAATGGGAAGAGTCTCAATGTACAAAGATGCTCATCCACACGTACCCATCCACAATCCCGAACAGGGCCAGCATTGCCTCTGTCAACAGACGCACCAGCAGTGACAGGTGACGGCCAGATTCGCAGCACTGTCACACCTCAGCACCCTGGACACTCAAGCCCTCTGTATGCAATGGCATAGAATCTGCACATGCCGAGCATATCCTCCTGGGTGTCTAAATCGCCTCTAGATTACTTATAACTCCTAGCAGGATATCAATGCTAAGTAGTTGTAATACTATATTTTAAAACTGTCTGACCTTGTATTGTATTTTGGTCTTTATTTTTCTAAATATTTTCAATCTGCAGTTGGTTGAAAACTCACATTTGCAATCTAGGGACATGAAGGGCCCACTAAATTTTGTGTATGTTTTTATGAGAGAGTACATCATGCACACGAGAGAGAAAAACACCCTGTAACAGGGTCTCATCATCCCAAGTCCCCATCCCCCAGACCTCCAGATCCTCAGGATCCTGAGTGACTGGCCTGCTGTGTTCTCAGGCTGACCTGGGGATCCCAGTCCCCCATAAGTCACCTGGCTTCCAGCACCACAGTTCAGTACACGACGAACTGCGACACCCAGGCTGGGCCCGGTTGCATTTCTGAATCTGCTGCACAGAGCAGGTGCAGAGGTGAATGACAGAGGTCCTGCCTTCCAGGAATGGAGAGCCCAGTGAACGCATTTGCACAAATAAAATGCAACTTCCACAGCAGGGTTGATTAAAACAAGAAATCTGTCCAAATACGAAAGCAGCCCAAATCAGACAGGAGGTGCAGCGGGATGGGGCGCCTGATCCAGCTGCTCAAACAGAGGTCAGCTCAGAAGGTAAAGGGAGGAAGGGGGCGTCAGTCTGTCCTGAGCTTCCTGACAGCCAGAGGGAAAAACGAAAACTGAAAAAAAATTACATTGTTCTCATTAGCAGAAATGAGGCATTCCTCAGGGCCAGCAGTTAGCATAATGGCTATGTCACTGGGCTCCCAAGTAGTTGACCGTGGTTCGAGTCCTGGACCTGGCGGCTTAAACTCACACTGGGCACATGCGTGTGCGCGCCCAAGATCCCAAGAGGAGAATGGAGAAGGGGCCGCAGCATGGCCATCCTTCTGGAGGATGATTTCTCGCTTTCTGTCTCTCTGGTAAGCACATGCATTCTATAGCAAAAATCTCTCTAAATAATAATAATAATAATAAAATAATAAGCAAGTCAATTAAATTATCCCTAGATGACAAGAACATTTTATGCCTTTTAAATGAACTATTTTTGTTTAATTTGCCAGAGGGCATGTACACTAGCCACAGAGAAAGAGAGAGATAAGAGAGGGAGATAGCATCCCCCATGGGGCATGGTCACACCGCAACCCCTTCTCCTCCACTTCTCTCACTCTTTGGCGTTTTTCAAGCTATCAGGTCTGGAACTGGAGCCACAAGCTCAGCCACGTGGGATCCAGCTCCCTTAACCGTCGGGCCACAGGCTGGCCCTAAACAAGCTATTTACACTTGTGTTTAATTATCTGTATTCTCCTGCTCATGCATTTCCTCAACAAGAGCTAACTGAGCTTCTGTGTGTGGGACACACTAGAAGGCCCAGACTATCTCCGATAAGTAAAGCAAACAACAGATTACGGAGGGCCTGAAGAGACCACCAAGCAGCTGGACCTTCACGGCCACCGCCTGGCACTCGCGCTGTGACTGGGCATCCCACTGTCATGGTTCCGCTTTACTTCAAAGTTCAATTATTTTTATATTTACATGATCATAAATGACATTGGATGCAAATTCTCCCCAAAAGAGGAAAACTATAAGTAAATATAAGAAGACTATTTTTAGTTCAGCAAACCTAGAACTGGACAACCCTTTGTCCCAAAAGACAGACAAACAACAAAAAAGAGGAATCTGACAATGAGGTATGCACAGGCAGACAGGAGAAAGCCTGAGTCTGTTCCTAGAACCCCAGGAACAGCCCCATGGTCCCTAGGCCACCAGCCCAGGGCAGCATGAGTGTTCCTGAAGGGGAGGGCAGGGACGGCCCTCATCAGCTCAATGGCCCGCCTTCATTTTCTGCCAGTGCGGAAGACGAGGGAGAGGACTGGCTTCCCATGCTTGCCTGGCAGCCTGAGCCCACCCCTTCCCTCTAAGACGAGGGAGAGGACTGGCTTCCCATGGCTGCCTGGCAGCCTGAGCCCACCCCTTCCCTCTGCACTCCTGAGACCCTGCTCAGCTGGTGCCAACAGGCACCGTGCCCCGCAGCAGCTGCGACCCCTGGGCACCCGCCCACCCCCGCCCTGCACCGGCCAGGGCACAGCTGCCCACCCACCATGCGGGAGTCAGGGCTCTGGCCACCCGCCTGCTGGAAGGCCACCATCAGGGCCTCGGGGGGCAGCTGCCGGCGCTTCTCTTTCCCACTTTCCTCGCTATTTTGAGAAGACACCATGTCAAGGTCCCCAAACTTGTGGTCGCTGCACATGCTTGTGGAAGGAAACACAGGTGACACCTGCACAGCAAAAGAGAGAGACAGAGAGAAAGTCACTGCTTTAACCAGGGACGGTCTGCCTTTGGACGAAAGAACGGAGCAGACGTAAACTACTAAAGAGAGGAAGAGACCAACGTTAGACCCAACGGGACATGATCCTCGGGAAGAAAAGGCCCGCATGGTCTCCCGGGGAGCTGCTGGTAGCGCACAGAGCCTGGGGCCATGCACAACTTCCAGTGTGCAGCTGCCCTGCAGCTGCTGGAACTGTGGCCACTTCTGGAGAAAACAGCTCCAGGGGACAGAGAGACTGCACTTTCTTGTCTTCTGGTACCTGCTTAGGGTGAGAAGAGGTCAAGAATAAGGAGGAAGGGAGGAAGGAGCAGATTAGGCCCCAACAGACCACGGTCCACTTCTGCAGCAGAACCACCTGCAGGCAGCGGAGCTCCTCGCTCAACAAGTCACCCCTGCTCCAATCTGAGGGGCAGGGGATTGGGGCCTCACACCTATGAGGAGGGTGACCTTGTCACCCCTAATCTGTGGGGGCACTCATCAATCCCTCTAACACATGTAGGGGCATCCTGTCAACCTCTGAACCTGGGAGTACCACCAACCCCTCCAGGTTATGGGGTGATTCCCATGGACCCTTCTATTCTGGCACATCCACTCAGGCCACCCAGTGTAGCAGAAATGGCACCAGAATGATGCCATTTGGCACCAGGCTAAGTAGTCTTTAATGCATTTTTCTCATCCTTGAGAAACCCACTTTATGTGACTCCCCTCTGGAGGCCACGAGGTGGTCTAGAGGTGGTGAAACGAGGTCATTTCAATTCACGGCATGCCACAGTTATGAAGGCACATACCATGTCGTCCTTTGGGGAGGAGTCATAATGCACGGGCTGGTTGGCGTGGACCTGCTTCAGCCGCATGAGCAGACTCTCCACCAAGCCGTCCCTGTCCTTGAGCTCGATGAACTGGAAGGCCATCTTGCTCCTGATGCTGACGATGATGGGGTTTGGCAGCAGGCTCGTGTCCTCCATCTTCTCAATGCTCACCACCTGTCACAAACGTGGCCACATGAAGGTGCAGGAAGAAAGGAGGCAGGCAGGCACTTAATCACATATTCAGGAAATTTCCCCAAAGACAAGGAAGAGCCAGAACTGGTGCAAAGGTTAAAAAGTACGCAAGGCAATAGCATCCACAGTCACCGAGAGAGAGAGCGGCCTAAGCTTCCATTGACCAGCGAGTGGCTAAGCAAAATGTGATCTACACATACAACGGGGTATTACTCGGCCTTACAAAGGAAGGAAATTATGACATTTACTACAATATTGAGAAATCTGAAGGATATTATGCTGAGCTAAACAAGCCAGACCCAAAAGGAAAAGATTGTATGAATCCACTTATACAAAGTCAAATAGAGTAGACAAATTCTCAGGAGCAGGAAGTAGAATGATGGTTACTGGGAACTAGGAGAAGGAAAGATGGGAAGTTTTGGTTTAGTGGGTATGGGGCTTCAGATTGGGAAGATGAGACTGTTCTGAAAACGGGTGGAGGTGATGATTACACACACATAGCAAATACACTTAACGCCACTGAGCTGTACACTGAGAACTGGATAAAGCCGGCCCACTCTGTGGTGCAGTAGTACTGCCCTGCTCAAGAGAAACTGGAAGCCACCACGTGGCAACTGCAGGTCAAATCCCTAACCTGGTCAAAATATGCAAGATCTGATGGGTTGGAAGACTAAAGGAAAGGAATCATGGTGTGAACAAACCGTGTTGCTCTATCATGAATAAAGAAAAAAAAATTGTAATGGATAAAATTTATGTCGTGTATATGTCACCAAAAAAAATGTTTTAAGTATGAAAGGCAGCTCCTGAATTTCTTGGTACACTGATAAATAACAGCGTAAAATAAAGACATCTGTGTATAATAATGACCTAGAGGTAGGTGATCACATGAGTGAGAGTTTTGAGTTTTTCCAGAGTGTGCTCAATATGTACGTTACAAGAGGCAAGAACCCTGAGGGCTCCATGTGTGAGAGCTGTGGGAGTTGTCGTGGGCCTGAAATCAAAGGATTAAAACCTGCTCCGATCTGGGAGGAAACTTAAGCTGCCCTCCATTTCCAAAAAGAGGAAGGTTTATAATCCAAACTAAAGGAAGCATTTCTTTTTACTTTTTCAGGAAAGTGCCAAGAGAGTATAAATGCTCAGTAATTGTGGCCATTTATTTTCAAAAGGTGATGCCTATTGTAGGTTGCCTTTTCTTTTTCTTTGATTGCGGGTGACGGGAAAATTCATTCCTCAAAGCTGTTGGGAAAGCTTTAATTGCTAGGCATGTACTTTTTAATAACAGCTTTACTTTAACCATGAGTGGAGGATAGAGTACCATATCTTCACCAGCCACTTCTAGGCAAATCTCAGGTTGCCATAGTAACAACAGAAAAGGACTGGCCAAAGTGGGGGGATGGTTCAATTCAGGCCATGCGTCCCTCAGGAAGCCCAGCAATCCAGATATTCATCTTCAGATGGCAAAGCCTTGTTGTGTGAACATGGCTTCTCCTGTCCCATCTCATAGCCAGCAACTGAAGGTGCAAATGACCCGAGGCTGCTTCAGAAAGCACACAGTAGGGCAGCAAAGGTAAAAAGCAGCATTTACCTCTCTGAGTGGAAGGATGACATTACAGCAGCCGTCTTCTCTGCTGGCAAAGCAGATATAGCTGTCAGAGGTAAACAGCCGCCCTGCAGTGTGACAGCGGCTGAATGGCGTCCAGAGGGAGCAATCCAGGACTGCGTGCAGCTTCTCCTTCCTCGGCAAGCGGAAGAAGGCCCGGAAAAACTCATTCTGTGCTCTGGCTTCGAGGTCCCTGGGCGAGAAGGGAGACAAAATAAGAAAAGCAGGAAAGGGGCCAGTAGGTGGCATGGTGGTTAAGCCACTAGACTCCCATGTGGCCGACCACATTTGAGTCCTGGACCTGGAGGCTTGAACATCACACTGGGCACATGTGTGTACATGTCCAAAATGCTGAGAGGAGAATGGAGGACAAGGAGTTGTGGTGCGGCCATCCTTTTTGGGGAGGAGAGGGTGATTTCTCTCTCTCTGACTTTCCTTCTGTCTCTCTCTGGCACGTGCACACACCCTATGGCAAAAACCTATAAACAAAACAAAGGAAGAGCAAGATACAAAGGAAAACACTTTTATACCCATAGGCACAGCTGATAGTTAAGGGAATGCAAGACGGCGCCATGCCCCTGCAGTGCCTTTGCACATGTGCATCGCACACTCCAGCGTCACAGCAAACGTCAGAACAAGCACTGAGGGCGGGCACCGCCACATGGAGGTCATTTAATAAGTTCCTGTGACCAAATACGCATCCTTTCTGCTATGAGTAACACTGAGAATCACCACAAGACAACTGCATCTGAACATGAAGTATGAGAAGTCCAATAGTAACAATTGTTGAGAAGAATGTGGGAACTCTGAGCCCCTCACTGCCGGTGGGAGCATAAAACAGTGCAGACACACTGGAGATAGTCTGGTTCCTCAGGAGGTTCGAACAGACTCACTGTTTGACCCCAAAATTCTGCTCCTGGCTGTACTAAATGAAAGACCCTCAAAGAGTTCACAGAAAGTGTGTATTGTGAAAAAACTATGCATGGGGTTCACATTTTTGTACCATAATAAAATATTACTTTAATTCTGTCATTCCATTAGCTTTCTGAAGTCTCTTCACATACCTAACAGACTTGAAAATCCGCTCAGAAACTTGTAAGCAAATGTTCACAACGGTATTATTCATGATGACCGAAATATGGAAAAAAATGTCCATCTACTGATAAATGGATAAAATATGGTATATCCATACAATGGAATATTAGTCAACCATGCATGAAACAAGCCAGACACAAAAAGACTAGACATTGCCTGGTTCCACTTACATGAAATGTCTAGAACAGACACCTCTATTGAGACAGAAATAGGGTAGTGATTGCTGAAGGCTTCAGAGAAATAAAAAAATAAGAGTGCTCGTAAGTACTAGGTTACTTTTTTGGGATAAAGAAATGTTCTAAAAATTGATTGTGATGAGGTTGTCCAATTCTGAGAATATAGTAAAAACCATGGAGGTACCCTTGAAAAGGGTAAATGATACGGAATGTGAATTAAATTTCAAGAGCTATTGAGAATGTAGATCTGGGCTGTCATGTAGGAAGTGTTCAATAAACATTAGCTATTATTATCTTTCCAAAAAACTGTTGAAGAATCCCAGTAAAGTACCACTGGAGAGAGGTCCCATCAGGATACATCAGAACTAATGACTGGGTCCAGCAGATGGTATAACGGTTATGTCACAGGACTCTCACATAATTGACCATGATTCTACCCTGGCCCACTGGCCAGGCGCACGTGCATGTGTGCCCAAAATCCCAAGAAGAAAATGGAGGAGAAGGGATTGCAGCATGGTCATCCCTCCTGGGAGGTGATTTCATGCTTTCTGTCTCTCTTCTCTCTGGCGAGCGCACGCACCCTATGGCAAAAATCTCTCTCTAAAAAAAAAAAAAAAATGTGTATATATATATACACACACACACATACATATAAAAGAACTGATCATAGAGAAGAGTGACAAGGAGAGAGGGAGCCCAAGGACGCCCTTTGCACTGATTTTTGGCTGTAAAACCTAGTAAAGCGAGAAGGCAGCCAAGTCCCAGTGTTTGGAAATCCTGGGGATTTACGTAGTATGCCAAAGATCTAGCAGAGAGGAAATTCCAACATACAGGGAGAAACGGTTTTCCTTTCACACATTAAGTAGGACAATATATGTGTATCTGCTAGAAGCAGTGCTTTGCTCAGTCAGGAACATCAGCTCTCAGCTTTCTTATTGTCTCTGTCATCCTGGATGAGCTCTTGGACCTCATTTTGACATCTGTAACATGGAAATAGTGCTTGACTTTCCAGCTGCAAGAGATCCTATGAATCTAAAATGACATGCGTAGCACTGCAGAAGAGAAAAAGGCAGAGGAGAAATAGCACCTACAGAGGCTAGAGGGCGGTGGAGTGTTAAAACACCATGGATGCGGGACCAGCAGTTAGCGTAACGGCTATGTCGCTGGACTCCCACGTAGTCGACCGCGGTTTGCGTCCCTGACCTGGTGGCTTAAAACTCACACCGGGCGCGTGTGCGTGCGTGCCCAAGATCCCGAGAGGAGAATGGAGGAGAAGGGACTGCGGCGTGGCCATCCCCCCTGGGGGGTGATTTCTCGCTTTCTGTCTCTATGTCTCTCTCTGTCTCTCTGGTGAGCGCATGCATCCTATGGCAAAAACCTCTCCAAAAAAAACCCACCATGGATGCTCTGGAGACCTACCCACGTGGGAAGGTTCCTAAGTTCCTGGTTCACGCCCAGAGAACTCCCTCAGTCTGCCAGTCACATGCGTGCCCATGATCCAGAGCTGGCTGAGGCTGGGGAACCATGGATGCTCTGGAGAGCTACCCACGTGGGAAGGTTCCTAAGTTCCTGGTTCATGCCCAGAGACCTCCCTCCTCAGTCTGTCAGTCACATGCGTGCCCATGATCCAGGGCTGGCTGACGCCCAGAGAACTCCCTCAGTCTGCCAGTCACATGCGTGCCCATGATCCAGAGCTGGCTGAGGCTGGGGATGGATTATGGCATCAAGAACTTGCTAGGGGTGCTGTCTCTGTCTCTCTCTCTGTCTTTGTCTGTCTCTCTTGCTCATAGAAAAAAATAAACAAAATAACAAAGAAAAATTAAATAGCATGAATAGGTCTGCCTGCAGTGGCACAGGCCACAGAGGCACTGCCGCCCGATGCCGAAGGCTGTATGAGAAGGTTCTGGGTTCACATCCCAAGTCTACTTCAACATAAAGGACACACGGGCATGCCCACGATCCTGGCTGGCTGGAGGGCTCTGGAGGATCAAGGCATGAAGACCCTGACAGGGAGGCCTCTCTTTCTCTTTAAGAAAATAAATGCATCAACTTAAAGGTGTGTGTGGGGTCGCATCTGCAGGATGATCCATTTACACAAATCCTTTAAAACTTTACAGAAAGAAACGTATATGCACAAGGGCTCTCTCTTAAACGTAAACAGTGGTTGCCTCTGTGTAGTGAGGTTTCCACTGTCTAGTTTCATTTTGTTTCAATTTTCTACATGACCAGCATCCACACATTCATCTTTTTAAAACTTAAGCTATTTTCCTTTGGGAAAATAACAGCTTTTCAAATGTCACCTAAGTGCAAGGTAGTAACCTGTGACTCTGGAGTCTGCACACGGCCTGGGCGATCTCTCTTCAGACACAATCCGGTTGTAGTTTCCCTGCAATACAACCTCACCAGGCAAGGCGTCAGTAAAGATGCCCCTACTAGGCCGAGTTTCACACAGTGATGACGCGGCCCACGGGATTTACTATCGCCCCCTCGTGGAGTGAAGATACATGCATGCCAGGGAAGTCGTCCGGGAGACAGGGAAATAATGCCAACTCTGTGGACACCATGCGCCTGGTTCCTGTGAGCGCGAGGGCCTGCGCTTTCTCCAGAGAACAGCTGGGAGAACACCAGGCAGGAAGCACCAAAAATGCTCTAAAAGTTCATGCGCTGCAAGACTGGAAGGCAGGGTCCCACAAAGGACCCCAAGTTCCCTGAGAGCTGACTCTGTCCAGTGCATTTAAATGGAAGATTTGCATTCCCATCCCCAGAGTGTTGGCCATGTGGTCTCTGGTTGAAGGGCGGTCACCACTTATGTCCTGTATGTATTTCACAAACATGGCTCAAGCTGCCAGGCACTTCACCTGCTGCCTTTCTTCCTGGAAGGACAGCTCCCTTGCCCCTTAGGGGATGGCCAAAGCCAGGGGGACTACATGGCAAGTAACGCAAGTCACAGCAGCTCGTGCTGAGCTGCAGCAGGGGCGGAGGACCTGCGTCCACATTTGTTTCATACCAACTTTCAAATAAAGAAGAAGGTGTTTAGGGGCCACCACTAAGAACAAGCGTGTCTCTATCCAGTACACCTGCTGCCCGAGCCAACAGCTCAGTGCCATCCGCAAGACGGCGCCATGCCCCTGCAGTGCCTGTGCACATGTGCATCGCACACTCTAGCGTCACAGCAAACGTCAGAACAAGCACTGAGGGCAGGCACCACCACATGGAGGTCATTTAATAAGTTCCTGTGACCAAATACGCATCCTTTCTGCTATGAGTAACACTGAGAATCACCACAAGACAACTGCATCTGAACATGAAGTATGAGAAGTCCAATAGTAACAATTGTTGAGAAGAATGTGGGAACTCTGAGCCCCTCACTGCCGGTGGGAGCATAAAACAGTGCAGACACACTGGAGATAGTCTGGTTCCTCAGGAGGTTCGAACAGACTCACTGTTTGACCCCAAAATTCTGCTCCTGGCTGTACTAAATGAAAGACCCTCAAAGAGTTCACAGAAAGTGTGTATTGTGAAAAAACTATGCATGGGGTTCACATTTTTGTACCATAATAAAATATTACTTTAATTCTGTCATTCCATTAGCTTTCTGAAGTCTCTTCACATACCTAACAGACTTGAAAATCCGCTCAGAAACTTGTAAGCAAATGTTCACAACGGTATTATTCATGATGACCGAAATATGGAAAAAAATGTCCATCTACTGATAAATGGATAAAATATGGTATATCCATACAATGGAATATTAGTCAACCATGCATGAAACAAGCCAGACACAAAAAGACTAGACATTGCCTGGTTCCACTTACATGAAATGTCTAGAACAGACACCTCTATTGAGACAGAAATAGGGTAGTGATTGCTGAAGGCTTCAGAGAAATAAAAAAATAAGAGTGCTCGTAAGTACTAGGTTACTTTTTTGGGATAAAGAAATGTTCTAAAAATTGATTGTGATGAGGTTGTCCAATTCTGAGAATATAGTAAAAACCATGGAGGTACCCTTGAAAAGGGTAAATGATACGGAATGTGAATTAAATTTCAAGAGCTATTGAGAATGTAGATCTGGGCTGTCATGTAGGAAGTGTTCAATAAACATTAGCTATTATTATCTTTCCAAAAAACTGTTGAAGAATCCCAGTAAAGTACCACTGGAGAGAGGTCCCATCAGGATACATCAGAACTAATGACTGGGTCCAGCAGATGGTATAACGGTTATGTCACAGGACTCTCACATAATTGACCATGATTCTACCCTGGCCCACTGGCCAGGCGCACGTGCATGTGTGCCCAAAATCCCAAGAAGAAAATGGAGGAGAAGGGATTGCAGCATGGTCATCCCTCCTGGGAGGTGATTTCATGCTTTCTGTCTCTCTTCTCTCTGGCGAGCGCACGCACCCTATGGCAAAAATCTCTCTCTAAAAAAAAAAAAAAAATGTGTATATATATATATACACACACACATACATATAAAAGAACTGATCATAGAGAAGAGTGACAAGGAGAGAGGGAGCCCAAGGATGCCCTTTGCACTGATTTTTGGCTGTAAAACCTAGTAAAGCGAGAAGGCAGCCAAGTCCCAGTGTTTGGAAATCCTGGGGATTTACGTAGTATGCCAAAGATCTAGCAGAGAGGAAATTCCAACATACAGGGAGAAACGGTTTTCCTTTCACACATTAAGTAGGACAATATATGTGTATCTGCTAGAAGCAGTGCTTTGCTCAGTCAGGAACATCAGCTCTCAGCTTTCTTATTGTCTCTGTCATCCTGGATGAGCTCTTGGACCTCATTTTGACATCTGTAACATGGAAATAGTGCTTGACTTTCCAGCTGCAAGAGATCCTATGAATCTAAAATGACATGCGTAGCACTGCAGAAGAGAAAAAGGCAGAGGAGAAATAGCACCTACAGAGGCTAGAGGGCGGTGGAGTGTTAAAACACCATGGCTGCGGGACCCGCAGTTAGCGTAACGGCTATGTCACTGGACTCCCATGTAGTCGACCACGGTTCGCGTCCTGGACCCAGTGGCTTAAAACTCAAACCGGGCGTGTGTGCGTGCGTGCCCAAGATCCCGAGAGGAGAATGGAGGAGAAGGGACTGCGGCGTGGCCATCCCCCCTGAGGGGTGATTTCTTGCTTTCTGTCTCTCTGTCTCTCTCTGTCTCTCTGGCAAGTGCATGAGCCCTATGGCAAAAACCTCTCAAAAACAAACAAACAAACAAACAAAAAAACACCATGGATGCTCTGGAGAGCTACCCACGTGGGAAGGTTCCTAAGTTCCTGGTTCATGCCCAGAGACCTCCCTCCTCAGTCTGTCAGTCACATGCGTGCCCATGATCCAGGGCTGGCTGAGGCTGGGGATGGATTATGGCATCAAGAACTTGCTAGGGGTGCTGTCTCTGTCTCTCTCTCTGTCTTTGTCTGTCTCTCTTGCTCATAGAAAAAAATAAACAAAATAACAAAGAAAAATTAAATAGCATGAATAGGTCTGCCTGCAGTGGCACAGGCCACAGAGGCACTGCCGCCCGATGCCGAAGGCTGTATGAGAAGGTTCTGGGTTCACATCCCAAGTCTACTTCAACATAAAGGACACACGGGCATGCCCACGATCCTGGCTGGCTGGAGGGCTCTGGAGGATCAAGGCATGAAGACCCTGACAGGGAGGCCTCTCTTTCTCTTTAAGAAAATAAATGCATCAACTTAAAGGTGTGTGTGGGGTCGCATCTGCAGGATGATCCATTTACACAAATCCTTTAAAACTTTACAGAAAGAAACGTATATGCACAAGGGCTCTCTCTTAAACGTAAACAGTGGTTGCCTCTGTGTAGTGAGGTTTCCACTGTCTAGTTTCATTTTGTTTCAATTTTCTACATGACCAGCATCCACACATTCATCTTTTTAAAACTTAAGCTATTTTCCTTTGGGAAAATAACAGCTTTTCAAATGTCACCTAAGTGCAAGGTAGTAACCTGTGACTCTGGAGTCTGCACACGGCCTGGGCGATCTCTCTTCAGACACAATCCGGTTGTAGTTTCCCTGCAATACAACCTCACCAGGCAAGGCGTCAGTAAAGATGCCCCTACTAGGCCGAGTTTCACACAGTGATGACGCGGCCCACGGGATTTACTATCGCCCCCTCGTGGAGTGAAGATACATGCATGCCAGGGAAGTCGTCCGGGAGACAGGGAAATAATGCCAACTCTGTGGACACCATGCGCCTGGTTCCTGTGAGCGCGAGGGCCTGCGCTTTCTCCAGAGAACAGCTGGGAGAACACCAGGCAGGAAGCACCAAAAATGCTCTAAAAGTTCATGCGCTGCAAGACTGGAAGGCAGGGTCCCACAAAGGACCCCAAGTTCCCTGAGAGCTGACTCTGTCCAGTGCATTTAAATGGAAGATTTGCATTCCCATCCCCAGAGTGTTGGCCATGTGGTCTCTGGTTGAAGGGCGGTCACCACTTATGTCCTGTATGTATTTCACAAACATGGCTCAAGCTGCCAGGCACTTCACCTGCTGCCTTTCTTCCTGGAAGGACAGCTCCCTTGCCCCTTAGGGGATGGCCAAAGCCAGGGGGACTACATGGCAAGTAACGCAAGTCACAGCAGCTCGTGCTGAGCTGCAGCAGGGGCGGAGGACCTGCGTCCACATTTGTTTCATACCAACTTTCAAATAAAGAAGAAGGTGTTTAGGGGCCACCACTAAGAACAAGCGTGTCTCTATCCAGTACACCTGCTGCCCGAGCCAACAGCTCAGTGCCATCAGCTTCTCCATGGCCTCCAGGCAGCCTGGGTACACAACACACAGTCTCCATGCTCCTCTCTGGGCCATTTTCTCTTGCTATAGAGGTCTGTCTCTGACAAGTCGGTGACCAGAGACCAGAAACCTTAAGTTACAACAAGTACAGCAGCAGGAGGGATTCTCCTGAGATGTCACCCTCTTCCTGCCTCTCCACTAGAAAGTGTTCTTCCAAATTCCACCTATAAATAAATATTGTACATACAAGGTTAAATTCTCTAGCTGAGATGAAGTTACAGTGACTGGAGAGATGAGAAGTTGCCTCTTTATGATGTTTGGAATAAGACTAACCTGTCCTTGAGTTCTGTTTTGAAGCAGGTGGTAGTTTTGCTGCTAAATATAACAACTTTTTCTGAACCACAACGACACAAAGTTCACCCATCACAACTTGCCTTTCAGACCTTCCAGAACTCACTAAATGTCTCCACGTTTCCACCACAGGAAAGAAAACAGACATTGGTCAGGCCTACCACTCAGAAGGCAGTGGCTGACAGTCCCTGAAGAAACATGCCTACAAGGACGGAAGCCAGCCAGGCAGCCCTAACTCCATTCACCACAGTGCCCACAGTGCTGGTACGCACAGGCCAAAGCAACTGCCCAGAGAGCCAGGCTGAGACTGGCAGGGGAAGGCACACCAGCCAGCCTACCTACACATATTATTGGATGAGCCTAAGGAATATGACCATGTAAGGAGTAAATGTGGGTTGTCCAGCTACAGGGCAACAAACATCAAGTTTGTCATTGAAGCTGAAATTAATATATGCAACCATGCATCATGAGTATGCAGAAAATTCTAGACTACACACACACCATTTAAAAACCCAGGTATAGAGGTCAGCAGGTGGCGTGGTGGTGAAGGCATGGGACTGCCACATGTTTAACCACAGTTCGCATCCCAGACCCAGTGGCTTAAAACTCATGTTGCATGCATGTGCATGTGTGCCCAAAATCCCGAGGAGAAGAGAGAGGGAGAGGGCATGGCTATCCCCCCCTGGGGGTGGGGGGGCATGATTTCTCACTTTCTGTCTCTCTGGTGAGTGCATGTACCCTATAGCAAAACGTCTCTAAAAATCTCAAAAAATAAAAAATAAAGACCCAGGTGTAGTGCAGCTATGGTAATGCATGCTGGCTACTGTTGCTTGGTGGGCTGGGGCCACATGAGAAGCCTATGTTCAAGTCCCAGGCCACCCTGAGAGAGCCAGTGCAATGGCGTGTACCTGTGGTCCCAACTGCCTGGGGGCTGTGCAGGAGGACCTGGCTCTGCCAGCTGTGTTGGCAACATGGAGAGCCCGTGTGCAGACAACGAGCTGGGCACCGTGGTGCACACCCTGGGCCCACCCAGCTGGGAAGCTAAGGGAGGGTGACCGTGACACAGAGAGACCCAAACATAAACTCGGATTGAATCTCTGAGACACTGGGCCGAGAAATTGACAGGTAAGCAGTTTCTCAAGTTTTCCACAAATGCTGAATTAGGTTTGTCCCTCCTAGACTAAGTAAGTAAAGATATATCAAAAACAGATTTTGGTTCTCTCTGTGTGGTGGCTACCTTGGAGGGTCAACTCCAGCAGACTAAGGAAGATTGAGAAAAACGCATTCCTCCGGGTGTTTTGAAAAGGGACTAACGTGGAGTTGAGTGGGTCAGATGTGGAAGCTCTGCCCTCAGTGTGGGTAAAGGATTCCATCAATAAGCCTGGGGGAGGGGGGCAACACAGAAGGAATGGGATCTCTCTGGAGACAGAGCAAGACAGACTTCTGCTGCTGCCTTGGACGCCAGAACTCTAGGGTTCACAGGTGGTCCCCAAGCCCCCAGGCTCCGAGCCTCAGATTGAGTTCTGTCGTCAGCTCCCCTGCCTCTGAGGCCTTCAGACATGGACTGAGTCACACTCACAGAACCGCAGGGTCTGCAGCGTTGTGGATGGCCTGCGTGGGACCACTCAGCCTCCATAATCACGAGTCAATTCCCAAATAAATCAGCTTTTACATGTAACCATACAAATCTACTGCTTCTATTTCTTAGAGAACCCTGACTGTTATGCTTGTGTCCCAAGAACCTTCTAGAATGCTCCTGAGGAGAACTCTGTCCGAGTCCTGTGCACCAGCTCCCATACTCTGGTCCTTCTGTCCTCACTTATGAGCAGCCTAGGGATTCACAGGCTGAACTTTGCTCCAAGGCAAGGGCTCCCCGCTTCATGGGCTGCATGACAGGCTGAGGCCTGTGGGCACCATGGCTGAGTCTCCCACATTGCTCTCCCTTAGCTCGGTGATGGGATGTCTCATTTGTGCACTAGGTGGGAACCCTTGGGCCATAGCTCCTGTCCTTCGAGAATCGTCTGCAGTCACTTTCCCTCAGACGAGAGCCATCTAAATGTCTAGTGGCTCTAGTTATTGCCACCCACAGACCCTCAGCCAACACATTTAACTCTGGGAAATGCCAAGAACAAGAAACTCAGAAATGAGGCAGAACACGTGAGCTTGCCCTCAAAGCCCAAGTCTGCACGGAACACATCTCATTCCCCAAATGTGCGCTCACTCAGCGCGCCCGCCTGGGAGCCCAAGGGAGCGGCCGGACAGAGCTGCAACGTGGCAACTGTGCCGGACGTGGCATGGCCTGGCGCCATGTGGGTGGGTGAAACATGAAGCTCCCCCGCCCTCCGACGACAGGTGGCCAGCAAGAAGGTGGCCTGGGCTGGTGCCTGCGGCCCCTGAGTCCGGGAAAACCCATCCATGCTGAGTCCCCATAGGCCAGAACCCTACGGCAGGGGCAGTAAATGGCCTTTTCACTCTAAAGAGAAATCTAGCCTTCATGCTTTTCTGTCCCTCCTGACCCAGAAAGAACCAGCGGAGCCAGCCCGCCCCCCATGACCAAGAAGTGCAGGAGTGCAGGCCCGGGGCTCTGGAGGTGGGGCTGTCTGGGCCGTCGGGGCTGCAGGAGCACCGCGAGGGTCTCAGTAAAGACCAGAGCGCTGAGGGCAGATTCTGAGGGTGGAAAGTCAGAAAAGTTGCACAGGACATTTCTAGGGGGCCGAAGGGGAAGAGGAAGTCGGGGTGGCTCTGGACAGGGGAGGGTGATGGAGAGTTCCGAGGCCACCAGGCAGTGGGAGGAGGCACTGGCGAGTGCAGCTGCCCTGGCTGCCTGTGCCCTCCAAGCACCCACTGCAGAAAGGGCCAGCTAGGGGCCAGCAGATGGTGGGATGGCTACATCGCTGGACTCCCACGCAGTCGACCACGATTCGAGTCCCAGACCCAGAGTGTGCCCAAAATCCTGAGAGGAGAATGGAGGAGAAGGCATAGCTATGTAACCATCCCCTCTGGGGGATGATTTCTCACTTTCTGTCTCTCTCTCTGTCTCTCCGGTGAGCACACAAGCAGCCTAGAAAAAAATCTTTCTCTAAAAAAAAAAAAGGAAAGGAAAGGAAAGCAAAGGCTGGCCTCAGCCTCGTGGGAGCAGAGTGTCTCCTCCCGGCGCTGCTTTGAGAGTTCTCCAGCATTTACAGCCAATCAGAACAGATTTAATCAGACCCAGGGAATCCCACCCCCTCACCAACCACCTTCTCCCAGAAAAAACCAGCAATCATCCCAGACTACAGGATAGACTTAACTGTTTTGGTTGGTTGGTTGGTTTTAAATAAAGTGATTTTGGTGCTTCATATACATCAGGCTCTTCTTAAGTTTCTTTCTCTCTTTCTTCCATGAGCAAGAGAGACAGTGTCAGAGAGCCAGCACGGCCAGCAGGGTCGCACTGCCGTGCACGATCCGCCCTCCAGCTTTAGCCAGCCAGGACCATGGGCACGCAGGGGCACTGTACTTGGGGAGGTGCCCAGATGTGCGCCTGGAGCCTTCCTGCAGGGGTCAGCCTTACAGAGTGTGGTATCTACCCCTGCACCTCCATCCAGCCCAGCATAGGTATTTTCTGCTTAAAAATTGCAAGGCCCATCAGCTTAATCCCTCTCTCCATTCTCCCTGTGGCCCCTCCTGCTTTCAGTCACTCCTCCTCCTGGACTGTGCATGGATACCTTTGACAGTCCCTGGCCCAAGACCTGCTCCGTGCAGCACGGGGCCTGAGCCACACGCTCCTACGTCCCACATGCTTTAACGTGTTAGATCAGCTTCGGGGGCGACGCCCACCATCCCATCCCCTAGATCCCACAAGAGGTTTGAGCATGCTCAGCTCTGTGTCCCTAAGTCCCCACAGTCATGACTACTCGGCAGTCAGACACACACCCCACTCAGGATCCCAAGGGCCCCTTTCCAAAGCCATTATCTGGGAAGGGAAGTGAGGATGGATCCACCGAGGAGAGGCCGAGAAGCGTTCCCGCACTCCGACTGTTTTCCTGAACTTGATGACCTGGGTTCTCCTGGCAGGGCGTCCAGCTGACTGAGTCATCACCTGTTTACACCCACTGGCTCCGTCTCCGACAGAACGTGACAAATGGGAACAGCATGAGGTGGGAAGGCCACGGCTGCCTTTCTGGAGGGATTTGCTCTGTGCACACCACCAGCTCTGCACCGGAGCCCTGCCGTCCCCCGTGGGCCAGCCCCAGGCACCACAGGCACCCCGGGAGGTCAAGCAGCGGCCACCACAGGGACTCTCTCTGTTTCTTTTCTCTCTCTCCTTTTTTTCTTTCTTTCTTTCTTTCTTTTTTTTTTTTTAAAGCTTTCTGCCATAGGGTGTGTGCACTCACCAGAGAGAGACAGAGAAAGTTAAGAGATCACCCCTTGAGAGAATGGCCATGCCACCATCCCCTCTTCTCCATTCTCCTCTTGGGATTTTGGGTACACACGTACATGCACCTGGCATGATTTCCAAGCTGTAGGCCCCGGGGCTTGAACCATTGTCAGTTATGTGGGAATGCAGCTCTCTAATCACCACACAACCTGCTGGTTCCCATTTCTTTATTTTTTTAAGTTTGTTTATGTATTTCTTTCATGAGAGACAGAGATGCCCATGCAGTGACCCAGCACCAGTCTCCACCAGCCCAGATCACAAGCCCATGTGTGCACACCTGGCACGTCAGGGAGGTCCTGGGACACAAACCCAGGTCCTTTCCTGCGTGGGTGCAGAAGCATGACCACTGCGCCACAGCGTGGCCACTCTGCCCTCTTCCAAGAATTCCCAGAGAAGAATGCAGAGGGGCGGCAGCCTTGGAAAATTCCCAGGAATCCCGAACGTAAAGGAGGACTGCAGCACGGATGCTCTTCTAAAACAGACTATGCCACCAGAGGGTCCTGGGCACCACAGACCTCCATCTTCCCCCTCTTCCCTCACTCCTACCTGAAACCAAAAACGCTGCTTCTAGATGCGGGGGTCTGTTGGCACAGCACAAAGTCTGTGAGGACGCGCTCCCAAATCCCTAAGCCACACGGGCTGTCGGCTCTGCCTGAGAACACACTGCAGTTCACACACTCACAGACCCCAAAGCATTAATGGGCAGTTACAGCAGCCTTTTAACAACTCAGGCAACTGAGCCTGCTTCTTCAGGGCTCTGTGTCTGGACCTTTCATCTTTTTTCTTTTGAAGTTTATTTATCTCTTCCATAAGAGACAAGGAGAAAGAGACAGCACCCCAACAGTGTCTTGACACCGTGGTCCATCCCCAGCCTTCAGGCAGCTCTGAATCAGAGGCCAGCATACGCCTGATGTGCTCGGTGAGGCCTCAGGACTCGAACCAGGAACGGTCCATGTGGGTCACCCTCACAGAGCGCCACGTTTTTACCACTACACTACCCTCCACCCGGGGCTTTTCCATTTGTAATGGATCTTTGTAAGCCAGACTGAAATAACTTGGAGCTGCATGGAGACACACGGGAGGTGTCCCCCCACTGTCCCGGGCTATCTTTCTTTTGAAATAGATGCTCCCAAAATAGAGCCAGGGACCATATGGGAAGCCTGGAGCTGACAGGTTCAGCGTTGGAAAACCAAAAGACGGTGTCCCAAGCGCCCTCTCCCAAAAGACAGTAAGGAGAACCTTCACACCTTTCCCTTTACAAAGGAACTGTCAGGTCATCAGAGGTGAAACAAACCCCTGTGAAGCTCATTGGAATCTGACCCCCCAAATCGAGAGCATTTCATTCTGATCTTTGCCTTTCTCCTGGTTTTAAATGAATGCACACAGCAGGAAGAGTCTTTGAATTTTTTCGGATCCATTGAAACCCTAAATAGGCTGCCGTGCATAGACCACTGATTAGGAAGATGCACTCCCCCAGATGTTCATGGAAGACAGTCCGTGAGGAATTAAAAAAGGGATAAAAAAAATCTTTTTTTTATAAAGACTTTACTTTCTTTGCATTTTACTGAACACTAAGTTATGGAGCTCTGAGGGACTTGGTGGCGTGGCACCTGCTCAAGCACTGACTAAAGCTCAGGAAAATGCTAAGATGCTGCTGATGGCCGAGCAAAGAACTGACGCCGTGGGACTAAACGGCCTCGCAAGCAGACGCATCACATCAATGTCCTAGCCGTTTCTTTGAATATTATCAAGAAACTTCTGTTGTAAATGAGGCAAAAAGCAATGTTAAAATAGATTAAAAAAATAAAAGTTTTAAAAATAAATGACTAGTGGTTCTTTGACCCCGCCTTGTGGAGTAGTCGTTGGCAAAGTAAACTGCAGTGCTGGAAGCCACATGGCTAACCAAGGGTTCATATCCTCGAATCGGTCTGAAAACACGCCAGCTCTGTGAGCACACGCCTAAGGCCCTGAGGAGCTGGAGAGCTGGGAAAGATGATCACAACACCTTCTGTCAGGACTCCTTCTCTCGGTCTCTTATGCACACATATGCACTCACTCTCGAACCTGACAGGTAGGTAGGTAGGTAGACAAATAGCTAGTGGTTCTTTAAAAATTAAAAATTAGGGACCAGTGGTTAAGATGCTGGATTCCCACCTGGCCAACCATGGTTCACCCAGACCCGGTGGCTTGAAAATCAAGCCAGCACATGTGTGCACATGCCCAAAATGGAGGAAAATGAAGAGGGATTGCAGTGTGGCCATCCCCTGCCCTCCCCAGGAGGGAGAGGGAATTTGCTCTCTGTCTCCCTCCAGTGAGTGCACAGGCCCTTGGCAAAAACCCCTTTAAAAATTAGAAATTAAATTAGATTATGATCCAGCAATTTCACTTCTAGATATAGACCCATAAGGATTGAAAGGCAGGGTTTCGAAGACACTTGCACACCTATGTTCACAGCAGCATTATCCACCATCAGCACAAGGTGGAAGCATCTCAGGTATCTATCGAGAGACAAATGAATATGCAAAATGTGGTATAAGAGGTCTTCAAAAAGTTCACGGAAAAAATATTCTATTTTTTGCACCAAAATATTCATATTTGAATTCCATTTGTCTATGAACTTTTTGAAGTCCCTTCGTACAATGGAACATTATTCAGCCTTAAAAAGGAAGGAAATTCTGATCCACAATACAACATGGATGAACTCGAGTCAACACACCGAGTCAAACAAGCTGGTGGCAAACAGATGAGGAATAAATGGTGTCACTAACAGGAGGGCCCTGCAGAAGTCACAGTCCCAGAGAGAGGGCAGAGGGGTGGTGGCCACAGGCTGGGGCAGGGGCACAGAGGAGACTTAGTGTGTAACGGGTCAGAGTTTCAGTTTGCCCACAATCCAGAGCTTGAGGATAAATGGTGAGGATGGTTGTGCAACATTACAAATGTCCAGAATACCACTGCGCTGGGCACCCAAAAACTGCCCAAATGGTCGATTTTAGATCAGGTGTACTTTTTTAATTTTGTTGCAGGGCTCATGGCCTTTAGCCGGTCGTGTGTTTCTGTAACCACAGCAAAATCATCCGGCCAGGACAGCACTTTATCTGCATCTTGTTTTTTCCGAAGGACACCTTTGAAACGGTTCACCTCATAACCACACTGCAGTTCCCAGTCACGGACCACAAGCCCAGAATTCAGTCAAGCTCAAGTTCAGACATCACAAACCATGGTTCACCCAGACCCGGTGGCTTGAAAATCAAGCCAGCACATGTGTGCACATGCCCAAAATGGAGGAAAATGAAGAGGGATTGCAGTGTGGCCATCCCCTGCCCTCCCCAGGAGGGAGAGGGAATTTGCTCTCTGTCTCCCTCCAGTGAGTGCACAGGCCCTTGGCAAAAACCCCTTTAAAAATTAGAAATTAAATTAGATTATGATCCAGCAATTTCACTTCTAGATATAGACCCATAAGGATTGAAAGGCAGGGTTTCGAAGACACTTGCACACCTATGTTCACAGCAGCATTATCCACCATCAGCACAAGGTGGAAGCATCTCAGGTATCTATCGAGAGACAAATGAATATGCAAAATGTGGTATAAGAGGTCTTCAAAAAGTTCACGGAAAAAATATTCTATTTTTTGCACCAAAATATTCATATTTGAATTCCATTTGTCTATGAACTTTTTGAAGTCCCTTCGTACAATGGAACATTATTCAGCCTTAAAAAGGAAGGAAATTCTGATCCACAATACAACATGGATGAACTCGAGTCAACACACCGAGTCAAACAAGCTGGTGGCAAACAGATGAGGAATAAATGGTGTCACTAACAGGAGGGCCCTGCAGAAGTCACAGTCCCAGAGAGGGCAGAGGGGTGGTGGCCACAGGCTGGGGCAGGGGCACAGAGGAGACTTAGTGTGTAACGGGTCAGAGTTTCAGTTTGCCCACAATCCAGAGCTTGAGGATAAATGGTGAGGATGGTTGTGCAACATTACAAATGTCCAGAATACCACTGCGCTGGGCACCCAAAAACTGCCCAAATGGTCGATTTTAGATCAGGTGTACTTTTTTAATTTTGTTGCAGGGCTCATGGCCTTTAGCCGGTCGTGTGTTTCTGTAACCACAGCAAAATCATCCGGCCAGGACAGCACTTTATCTGCATCTTGTTTTTTCCGAAGGACACCTTTGAAACGGTTCACCTCATAACCACACTGCAGTTCCCAGTCACGGACCACAAGCCCAGAATTCAGTCAAGCTCAAGTTCAGACATCACAGTCCAACAGCTACCTCACGAGTCTCCAAGAATAGTACCAATGTGCAGCAAGTAAATAACGAAGAACACTGGCCTCCACTATCAGTAAGGCATAGTTCTGATGACAAATTAGTAACCAAAACAGGCTCAGCTGTCCTAAAGACTTTTTCTGCAAAGAAATTTAATAGGCAAAGACAGAATGTCTTAATGTTCACTAATAAAGCACAATACTTAACGGATTTCTATCACTAGACTACCCACATTACATTTTCTTGAAGTCATTTTTATGAAAATCAATTTGAAATAATATGTGAAAAAGAAGTGACATAGGCCCCAAATCAAAGTCTACTTACATAGGAAATAAGCCATAATCACCTCTCATTACCGTATCTCCTTGACCATGAACAATGTAGGAAAATTTGGATTCTGCCACAGGAGAAATTAATCAGGCTAGCAGCACTACAGCCAATAAACACGGACGTGAGTGAGGCTGATCGTGAGCAGTGGGTCCGTGCAGGCGAGGGACACTGGAAGGAATCCCTTACCGCTTGGTGATCTGGCTCGGCTCCTGCAGATCTGGGTCCAGGTCAAAGACCTCGTTATCCAGCAGCCGCCGCAGTGTCACATCTGCCAGCTGCTCCATGATCTTGAACACCTCGTCCAGGTTGAGGAAGGTGGAGAAGTCGCGTTCCTTACTCTGCGTGGTGATCCGAATGGTCTCCGTCAGGAAGACGTTGGACGTTCTTTCCAGTTTCTGGATATCAACCCATGGGATGACAAGTTTAACTGCAAGAGAAAAGGGACAAAGCCATACTATACACTCGGCAAGCAAAGTCCAAGGCTCTCCTTCACCAGAAATGCAAATGCCTTTTAAAGCACAGCAGGAAAGAAGAGCTTGCTGGCTGTTGGTTAGAGCCCAGCCCAAGTTCCAGGGGCTTTCCTAAAGACCTAAGTAAAAGCTCCCTAGCTACTGACTACCACACACTTTGAAGGGACATTATACTGAAATACCCAGTTAACAACATGTAACTTTCTCAAGGATATTTAAACTTAAAACAGTTATGCAAAAGGTTTGAATCCATACAAATTCTGGTTTCAAAAACAGTACTCCTGGTGTAAGCTATGGAGAAAAAAAGAAGTGTAAAAGAGGATGATTCATGATCTCGTTTAGAAATGGGACTTAACATTTAGACTGTGTGAAATATGGTTGTCGGAGTCTTGGAAGACAGAGTACCAGTGGTTTTTATCAAACTCTAATACAGTACAAACAGTGTATTTTAAAAGTCAGTGTTCTATTCTCAGAAATATTTCTACCTTTCTTTAAGAGAAAGAGAATGAGAAAAAGAGGGGCACCCCCAATGGGGTCTTCATGCCATGATCCACACCCAGCCTCAGTCAGCCAGGATCAGAGGCACAGACATGCACACAACATGCACCGGACACCTCAGACCCCAGGACACAAGCCCAGGACTGTCTGCAGTACCGTGACATATTGCATTACCTCTGCACCAACGCTCTGATGTAGCAGGCACCAGCATGCTAGTGAGGACAAAAGGGAGAACAGGAAGCCTTACATCTGACTGGCTGGCTTTTTAATCAAAGAATTTTTGGTTTTGGGCCAGCAGATGGCATAGTGGTAACATCACTGGACTCCCACATGGCCAACCATGGTTCAACGCCCAGATTTGGCAGCTTGAAACTCATGCTGGGCACGTGTGCATGCATGCCCAAGATTCTACGTGGAGAATAAAAGAGAAGGGATTGTGGTATGGCCATTCCCCTTCGGAGGTCTTTCCTCCCTCTCGCTGCCTCTGTTTCCATCTCTCTGGCAAGCGCATACACCCTAAGGCAAAAATCTCTTAAAAGAAAGAAAAAGAGTTTTTGTTATGGTGTGGTGGTTAAAGCGGCTGGATCCCACATGGCTGATTTCAGTGCAAGATCCAAACCTGGAAACTCCCAAATCACACTGGGTTTGTATGCATGCCCAATATCCCGGGAGAATGGAGGAGTAAGGATTGCAGTGTGGCCATTCCCCCTGGGGAATGATTTCTCACTTTCCATCTCATTGTCTCTCTCTCTCTCTGTCTGTCTTTTTCCAGTGAACGTATGAACTTTACAGCAAAAAACTAAAAAAAAAAAGAATACAATGATTTCTGGAGACAAAATTGTCGTAGAAAAGCTGACTGGACATTTCAAACTTGGCCAAGATAGAAAAAAAAAGACTTTCCAGGTTAACAACAATCTGAAACCATTACTGAGCATGGGGCCCTTAATTAGGAGGATGATGTAATATGTAGATTTCAGTTACATTTTCTAGGTTTTCCAATAAGATCTGATATAGAGTCAGTAAAATGAATTTCATCTAATAAGGCATTTCTACCATTTAAATTTCCAAGAAAGAGAATCACTCCTGAACCCCTCATATTAATCTACCCCTCAGGGCTCTACCTGACAGGCGGCACCCAGGTGATCACAGGTGCCAGCAGGACTGTGCATTTCCTGCTGTGTGACGGCCCTGAATATACACCTTCCTCCCTCCTTGGTCACAGCAGCTGCTGTCTCCCTGTGTTCTGTTGAGACTGCACGGTCTATTTCTGAGAATGTCTGGCGGGGTTCAAGGGTCCTGTAAGCTACACATGCTCCTCCCACAGTGATACGGCCCTGAACACAAACCTCCCTGCTTGGAGCGGCCCAACTGCCCTCATGTGCTGTCTGTCTGGGACCAGCACAGCAGGCTTTGAGCCTGTGTAAGAGGAAGGTGCTGCAGAGCTCAGGGCACTAAGTGGCTACTGTCTGTGCCACGAGTGCCCCACCCACAGCTCAGGCTCCAGCCATCTGTGGCCCCTTTAGCAATTGCAGCCTTAGTCTGAAATCAGAGCAGGAGGACAGGGTGGTCCCATCAAGGGGAGGGGACATGATCACATGATGATTCATAATGTAAGTGAATAATAAATCATCCTAATCTTTACTCCCTCCTTACATTTGTCAATTCCAATTAATCTGTGTAAGTGACAGAAAGGAAATGTTGACTGTTTCTTGAGCTTTATCAGGTTTTTTTTTAATCTAAACGGATATTGACTAAGAGTCAGACAATGGTATTTTTCCATTTTCCCAACTTCTTACTTTTCATATTTACCTGGACCCAGCAGCTTGAAAATCATACCGTGTGTGTGTGTGTGTGTGTGTGTGTGTGTGTGTGTCCGAAATCCCCTGAAAGGAGAATGCAGGAGAAGGGATTGTGACAAGGCCACCCCGGGAGGGTGATTTCTCACTTTCCTTTTCTCTGTATCTCTGTCTCTCTCTCTGGTTAGTGCATACTCCTTATGGCAAAAAGGAAAGAAAGAAGGAAGGAAGGAAGGAAGGAAGGAAGGAAGGAAGGAAGGAAGGAAGGAAGGAAGGGAGGAAGGAAGGGAGGAAGGAAAGAAGGAAGGAAGGAAGGAAGAAAGAAGAAAGAAGAAAGGAAGAAAGAAGAAAGAAAGGAAGAAAGAAAGAGGAAGAAAAGAGAGAAAGAAAGAAATGTAGGAACAAATGGGGCAAAATAGCTGCTTTCATGCCTTTTTACTGCTTAGTGTTCTAAAAATCGGAGTCTTTGGATCAAAAGAAATTGCCACTTTATGTCAAATATAAAGAGAAAGCACAGAACTCTCCAGTTGAAGTGGTGGGGGAGGGAAGACAGGAGCCTCTTCCCTGGGAGCCCCCCTCCACAAAGCACATCAGGGAACTTTAGGGCTCCTTGGAAACCTAGTCTGAAAATCGCTGGACTGGAGGTTCTCCAAGACATTCTGGTCAAATAAGGGAGTGAGATGCGTTGGACGTGCTCCCAAAGACCTGCCTTTCTCCAGGGTCCAGACGCCAGCAACTCCCCTCTTCACATCCAATCCACATGCCAAGTTTGTAGGTTTCCCCACAAGGGG